>NW_019154112.1:22231452-22741922 GCF_002288905.1 Enhydra lutris kenyoni | reverse complement strand
CTTTCTTTCTTTCTTTCTTTCTTTCTTTCTTTCTTTCTTTCTTTCTTTCTTTCTTTCTTTCTAGATTTTATTTATTTATTTGAGGGAGAGAGAGAGTGAGAGAGAACATGAGAGGAGAGAAGGTCAGAGGGAGAAGCAGACTCTCCATGAGCTGGGAGCCCAATGTGGGACTCCGGGACGATGACCTGAGCCAAAGGCAGTAGCTCAACCAACTGAGATACCCAGGTGCCCTAAGTGACTTTCTTTTAATATATGTTACAATTGCTCTTACAACTGGGCCATAGTTTACAGTGTTTAGAACCTTGCATCAAGGATATTAAGTCTGTGGAAGTCCTTGACCTATAATTTTCTTTTGAATAAAAAACCATAAATGTTAAATCTTCCAATTTCTAGAGCATATTTTCTATTTTCTAAGTTGATAATCATAAGGGCTTAGTAACACGATATGCAGGAAACTGTAAGCTGCTCTAAGGTAAAGACTATTTCTTATTTTTCAGTATTCCTATTAGCAGTAGCAAACACAGTTTATATATATAAATATTTTCTAAATAAATTATTAAGTGAATGAATGTCAAAAACATCATTCTGGAACAAATCTGCTTTTGACTTATCATACCAATGTGTCATTACTACTTTACTTCCTTGTATCCCCACTACAATATCATTTCCTAGAAGGCATGGAACATGCTTATGTGATGACTAGTCCTAGCATGGTGTCTGGCATAAATAATTTCTGTTGACAAGTTTTGAGGAAGCTTTGTCTTTAATTACAAAAATTATTAAAATTTTTCTGATTAGAAAGTATATAGCTTTCTTTTGGTAAGCCACAAATGATTTGCTAAACTCATTAAATATAGAAAAGCTTTTTGAGGGGTGCCTGGGTGGCTCAGTGGGTTAGGGCCTCTGCCTTCGGCTCAGGTCATGATCCCAGGGTTCTGGGATCGAGCCCCGCGTTGGGCGCTCTGCTCCATGGGGAGCCTGCTTCCTCCTCTCTCTCTGCCTGCTTCTCTGCCTCGTTGTGATTTCTCTCTGTCAAATAAATAAAATATTAAGAAAAAAAAGGAAAGCTTTTTGAATTCAGTGAAATTTAGTTCCTTATGAACTCAGTTTATTGAATTATTTGCCTTGTCTGGTCACTTTTCTTATCCTGCCTTTTGGTGAACAGTGTTCTAAATTTCATGTAGCAAAATTATTCATTTCATGGTTAATGCTTTCTGTATCTTACTATCTATTTTTTTCTTGAGTCACTGTTTATATATATTTATATACTATATATGTAATTATATATCATGTAACTTATATAATTATGATATATTTGTATAAGTAATAGATTTATATATTTTATATGATGAATATATGAATATAAATATGGATATACATAGATAAGTATAATATTATAACAAGTGACTCAAAAAGAAATATATAAGATGACACAGGAAGCCTTAACCATGAAATGAATAGGTTTGCTACACTTTGCATGAAATTTAAAACATTGCTCATGAAAAGACAGGAAAAAGAAAGTGGACAAGACAAATGAGGAAAAAATATTTGTAGCAAATATAAACAATAAATGTATATGTGTATACATATGTATATATGTGTATATGTATATCCATTTCATATGTTTTTGTATTATTGAAATATGTTTCTTATTCTTACTATTAATATTTTAATCTTTCTGGATCTGCATTTATTTCTTACTTTTCTTCCTCATACTATTCATTCTTTAATTTATGCATTATTTTTCTCACTTTCTTAAACAAGTTTATCAGAGACCTGTCTATTTCATTTTCCTTTTCAAAGGAAAAAATTTAGTTTAATTGTATTCTCTTCTGTATCTTTGTTTTCTGTTAATTAATGACTAATCCCATCTTTATTATCTTCTTCCTAATTTATTTGCATTTATAAATTTTTTATAAAACATTTTTTCTATCTTCTTAAATTGGATTCTTAGTTTATTAATTTTGAGTTTTTCTTGTGTTCTAATTTAAGCATTTATGTACGGTGCTTTCTAAATGATGCCTCTTAGTATAATCATTGCTTCCTTTAGCTCTTTATAATTACTTGTTTAAAAAAAAATACACGTTTTCTAAACAGTCAAACTTGGAGAAAATTTGCATCAATGGCAGTTATATTTTATTTCTCATGTACCATCTTAGATCATCTCTATTCAATGAGTTTTTAAATACAATACAGGAATAATTAAACAGCATGATATGAACACAATGATTTGATAACTAGCTGCACTGTACTTTGTGTTTCAAGAAACACATTTTAGTCATTTAGGGTCTAATATATATTTGAAACTAGAAAATTCACAACAGGCTGGTTCACAGATGCACTTATCCATAAAAGTCATGTTTCAAGGGAGAACCATTTTCTGTGGCCTGGCTGTTACATCTTAGTTCTTTAATTTCAGGTGATAACTTTCTCTTTTTCAAGAAATGCAAGTCATAGGTCCTTCCTTCCTTAGCCTGCTTTTTTCTGATAGCAACAAAGAAAATAAAGTAGCAAGAAAGCCAGCCAAGATGTAAATGACTTAGGCTACAAAAATCAGTTTCAAACTTTGTGGTGTGTTATATCTCTCTTTAAGGTGTATTTTTTATTGTATATATTTATTTTTTAAAAGATTTTACTTATTTATTTGACAGAGAGAGAGAGATTGATCCAAGTAAGCAGAGAGGCAGGCAGAGAGTGGGGTGTGGGGAGGAGCAGGCTCCCTGCTGAGCAGAGAGTCCCACGTGGGCTTGATACCAGGACCCTGAGACCATGACCCGAGCTGAAGGCAGAGGCTTAATCCACTGAGCCACATAGGCACCCAGTATTTTTATTTTAATTTGATATGTTGAATTCCCAGGTAAGTTCTAGTAAAGAAAGAGATATTTGCTCAAAACAAGTAAGCTTTATTCTTATCACTGCAATTACCATTGATAATTGCCATTTGTATTCTTTTTAGCATTTAACCAACTCTATCTAAATTATGTTTTTGATTCATGAATTAATATGGCATGAGATAGCATTCCTTGGAAATAAATATTATTTAAAATTGAAATAACTCCATAGTAAAAAAATATCCATTTTGATTATTTGTCAGAGTATTTTATATTGACATGCATATGAACAGTACTTAAAAGGATTATACAATGATTAAGATGATAACATAGTTGAAGTAATAAGAATAACATTTTTTTTATCTTAATATAGTGTTGAAAGGCAACTAGGCCTCAGTCCTTTTTTTCAATATTATCAAGTAAAGTAGCTTTAAGACCTTTGGGAAGTTACACACCTCTATTGTTTTATTTGTTCATGTTCAACCAAGTTAAATATGAATTCTACTAACATACATTTGAGTTTTTGTTAAAGACTGAATGATATAATAAGTGCTGTTCATACATTCTCTCATTTAATTGAGTAGGTTTTCCATGCAGCTCAAAAAAATATATAACTTAAAGGGGGCATAGGCTATAGCTCCTTTAAAAATAGAGTGTCTCTATGCTAACATGTCGCCAGTTGCAGGGAAGGCAGAGGGAAGAGAACACAGATCTTTTGAAATCTTTGAAGCTGTTTTCTTACTCCTAAAGATGAAATCGGGGCTAAGAGTAGGCAGCTTGCCCTCAGAGTAGTTCTTTGTAATTCCAGCATCCATATTTTCTGAGCCAATCTTCAGGATGCCCAGTCAGATATCTACAAGAGCACTTAGGGAGGTAATGAAATAGTCTATTAGATGCTCTAACTCCTCTGGAAAATCTAGGACCCATGGATACTGTGATGTAGGCCTCTAAAAAGACAGAATCTAATCACTACTAGTTTTTAAGTTATCCTCAAGAACTGCCAAGAGCAGGGGTAGGGTTGAGGGGTGGGAGATGTGTGTGTGTGTGGTGTGGGGAGGTAGCTTTTTGGAACTTTGGAAGTAGGAGTCTCTTTCATGTCCAAGTTTGGGAATTTATTATTTAAATAGAAATTTATCAAGGGCCTGCTCTGTGTTAGACCCTCTGCCAGATATGGGGTTATTTGGAGCAAAAAGTCAGACTTAGGGGTGCCTGTGTGGCTCAGTGGGTTAAGCCTCTGCCTTTGGCTCAGGCCATGATCTCAGGGTCCTGGGATTGAGCCCCATATTGGGCTTTCTGCTCAGCGAGAAGCCTGCTCCCCCTTCTCTCTTTGCCTGCTTCTCTGCCTACCTGTGATATCTCTCTGTGTTAAATAAATAAATAAAATCTTAAAAAAAAAGTCAGACGTAGGCCATAATTTAATGTAGATTTCAATATGACATGAAAGAAATAGACATTAAATAAATACAGGAAATTCTAAGGGATATTTTGATGGAAATTTCCATGTCGTTAGGACCTATAGCTGGAGAAACTTGTATAGAGTGTTGGTGATGGTGTCTTCAAGAGGAATGTTTACATTGATACCTGAAGGAAAAGTGGGAGTTGGCCAGAGAAAGTAGGCCTAAATGACAAATAATTACATTTTAGTGTGGTCTGGAGGAAGGAGTTATTTCAAAGAAGCCAAGTAAAGTTTCTTTGTGAGTGAATGAGAGAGATTGGAGAGAGGATGCCAGAAATGCAGACAACAAACAGATTGTAAAGGCTGTAGAAATTATGTTAAGGGGTTTTGTCTTTATTCCCAAAGCAATGCGGGGTGAAGCTTGGGGTTTAAGCTGACAATGGTATAGACTTGAGAAGTGAAGAAGAGAAATGTCTAGGTCTACAAAATATTTAAGGATCTTGATTTAGGACTAATGTGGTAATGAGGGAGAGAAGAGATTCTAGAATGACTCTAGAGTTTTGGGTTACTAAACAAAATTAAACCTTGGGAATTTTCAGAGTGAATCTCCAGGATTTCTTGAATTTGTCCTTGAAATATTGCTTTGACAGAAGAATGTTAACTTGTTAAGTGTGATTCTTCTGCATCAGCCCATCTGGTACCTATTTCAACAGATACTTTTGAGTGCCTGTTTTATTGCAAGCTACTGAGAACAATCCTAGCCACACAGAGGAAAAAAGAAAAAAAAGACATGATTTCTATCATCTAGTGAGAAAACAAACAAAAGAACAAAAAACAAGGGTTACTTAGCAGTTAAGGGCTATAAAGAAGATAGGCTTTAATAAGGAACATGTAACAGAGATAGAGGAAGGAGGATTTACCCAGACAGCATGGGTATGTGTGGAAAGTATTTTTTTTTTTTTTTTTTTTTTTTTTTTTTGGGAGGGAATTGGAGTACGGAGAGGGATGAGATGTGATGGGGGATGAACCAACGTAATTTTGAAGAAGTAACAGGACAGATGCATGTGGACTGTGGAGGCCATGGTAAGGAGGTTGGGTGTTATTTTCAGTGTGGTGGGAAGTCCCTAAGCAACTATTATCACTTTAACTGGTCTGTGGAAAAATGGACTGGAGAGAACTAAAGACAAGGAAAGAGAACCAGTAAGCAAGCTATTGCAGTCCAGCTGAGAGATAAAAGAGGCTCTGATCAGGGCAGTAACTAAGGACTGGGAAATAGGGAGAAGTAGAAAGAAAGAGGACTTAGGTGTGTAATTAAGAAAGACTTGTTTTTCTGTTAACCAGTTGGATTGATGGTGTCATTTACAGAGATGTGGAAGAATGAGGAAAAGCAGATAATGACATAAAGCCAAGAATTTACATTCAGTTATGTTAAAATGGCATGACCACAAGTCTTCCATGGACATGGAGTGACAGAAGAGACTGAAGACTCCTCTGCCCTGTTTACAGGGACAGAGAAATAGCAAGAGTGGTCTGTAAGTTTGAACTAATTGGACAAAATGAGAATAGACCGGAGAATGACAATGAGATGGACATATCAGCAGATTGAGGGTTGATCCTGCACAAAACCATACAAAAACATGAGCATAATGTCAGCATATGCCAGTAGAGACAGATGCAGATGATGAAGTCCAAATACCTTTCTTCCCACTCCCCTACCACACAATGTTCTATTGAAGACCAAATAAATCCTAGGAATTAGTTACTTCCAGAAAGCAATTAGGAAAGAGAAAAATTCTTAGTTTACTGATTTTGAAAGAAATGACTGTACAAAGAATTGATTAATATTACATTATTTGCCCATAATATTGGATGGACAAATAACTAAACAGAAATCAAACAGTAACATAAAAGTATTAAAAATGTGCTTTATGTATATGTGTGTGTGTGTGTGTTGTATCTGTGTGTGTTTGCATGTATAATGTATATTGTTTTCATGGTTGATTGGAATTTTTTTTTAAGATTTTATTTATTTATTTGACAAAGAGATAGAGAGCATAAGTAGGCAAAGCAGCAGGCAGAAGGAGAGGGAGAAGCAGGTTTTCTGCTGAGCAGGGAGCCTGATGCAGGGCTCGATCCCATGACCCTGCGATCATGACTTGAGCTGAAGGCAACTGTTTAACCAATTGAGCCACCCACGTGCCCCTGGAATTTTCTTGAGAGAGAAAATTTTTATATCCTTGACTGCTTTTATTGTTTTATTTTGAAAAAATATTTTATTTAGTTATTTGAGAGAGAGAGAGAGAGAAAGAGTTGTAGGGGAGGGACAGAGGGAAAGACTCCCACAGAGTGTGGAGCTGGACACAGGAATTGATTCCCTGTCACTGACTGAGATTGTGACCTGAGCTGAAAACAAAAATTGGTTGCTCAACTGACAGAGCCATTCAGGTGCCCTTCAACTGTTTTTAATATAATATATGTTTTAAGCAGATTTAATATATGTTTGCTAATGAATGACCAATGTTTTAAAGCACAATATAAACGACAATATAAAAGAACTGATGCATGGTGTCTGGCCAACTTTAGTATCAGCAATATCTGTAGAATAAGATAGTTCTGATTAATTGAAATCCCAGAACAACAAGAAACCAATAAAAACTGGGTTTTAATAGCAGCAGGAAGTTGAATTTAATAGAGTCTCATATGATGCAAATACAAGGAAAGTTTTTACTAAAATTTAAATGGCTTTCCTTGGCTACATACACAAACATTCTCTGTTGAATGAAACTCTATGTATTCTTTGTAATCTGCAGGTAAACAGGTCTAATGATAGAAATACTTGAATTTGACCACTTGTGCTATTTTCACTCTAGTAAATGCTAAGTCAACTACAAAAATTTGATTTTAAAAAAGGAAAAGAAAATAAAAAAACAAACTTCTGAAACTCCATGCTTGTTCATTCATATAAACACTAAGTAAAATAGCAGAACAGCATGAGTTCTGCCTTTTGACTTTGTAATGCTATGTATGAAATCCAATTTAGACTTGGGAAAAATTATATCATCACCAGAGCTGGCTTTGTACTTAAAGCATTAATGAGAAATGGAGGACTTTTCAGTGAAGTGTAAAGAAAAGATCCTTAAAAATGGGGGTGAAATAGAAGATGAAAAGGCTTTGATTTTGGCTCTGTGGGGGGATTGAGAGCTCATGCAAAGAAGGCATTACTTATTGTGTTAATTACCTAGCAGGACCATCAAAATTCTTCTGCTGCACCTTCCCTGCATGACTCTCATGCCCTTCTACTTTTATTTTTGGAAAGGAATTTAAACTTTTGAATAGATTCTGTGATTGGAGTCACTTAAGAATTAGTAAAACCGACAAGGCAAATTTGCAAAAAATGAGATTCTCCCCTCATTTTGGGTATTTTCCAAGCTAGAGCACTAGAAATATGTTTGTAAGTAAGGGAAATATTATGTTGCCCCTATATTATTATAATTTGAACTCTGTTGATGAACTATTTCAAAACCCAACTGAGAATGATGAGCAAAGAAAAAAAAACTGTGCTGAAATTAAATATCGTCTTTAATGGTAATTCAAAATAATTATGTATTTCTCTTTCTTAAGAAACCAATCAGGGATGCACTGATGCTCTGTACTCTCTAATATATTCCAGTGTATGATGCATGAAAATGGTAAACCTGTTTGCAAAACTTTGGTACAAAATATTGTTATATATAAAGATGCCTGAACATTTTCTCTCATATACTCAAACATGGCCACAGTACCATACATTTTTCTGGGGACTTTCTTAAATAAAACTTTGGTCATTAAATGATCACTATCAAAATAAAATTCCCTTCATTTTTTGGAAACTGAATGAACATGAATTTTTGTTTATTCTAAAAAATTAGAAAGCCAACCCAAATTAGAGTAAGCTAGACAGGACACTTATTTAGTTATTTAACTAGGAAAAACAGCTGGAGCCAGGCATAGGGTCAACTGGACCCAGAGCCTAAGTGGCGACCTCACCGTTCTCTCTCTGTATCTCATGTCTTCCTTGTTCTCTTTTTTCCCCACCTCTACGAGCTTTGACTTCATCACATGCCTTTAAAAATTGAAAGACTTTATCCACATAGCAGGGGAATTTGTCCCTTGTGGTTTTAGGCTTGCATCATTTTAGTGATCCCAGAGGAGTGGTTCTCAAAGTGTTTCCCCTGGACCAGCACCATCAGCAACACCTAGGAACTTGTTAGAAATGCAAATGCCTTAAACTAATTATGTATTTTATGGTGAATAACATAACACAACTAAAAAAAAAGAAAAAAAGAGAAAGAAATGCAAATGCTAGGGTCACATCACAGACCTATTGACTCAGAAACTTCTGACCTGGGCTCCCCATCCTTAATCTATATCTTAATATACATCCAGGTGATCCTGAAGTATTCTAAAATTGAGAGAAAGCCATTGCCCTGCAAGAAAGAGACTGTCTGTTAAGCATACAGAAATCTCAGGGAGAGGCTTATAGTGACTTGGTTTCACTTATGTCTCAAAACTTGGATGGATGGACTAGAGGTATGGATGTAGACAATTCTAATAAGCTTGGCCTGAGGTATGCATTTACACTCTTGGCCAGAGGAATGAGATTCTGTATTTGGTAGCCCCTTCAGAAAGCTGCGAAAGAGGGAAAGATGCTATCCTCAAAGACAAGGAGGATGATATTACCAAGGAAAAGAAAGAGGATTCAGGTTCACAGAAACCCAGAAGAATAGAGTTGCTTCTCCAACTGAAAGTTAACCACAGTTCAGTATTTACCTCATACATAGCTTGAAAGAAACACAGAATATGTACAGATGCTATCAATTCCATCTTACCAACATTCTTTGGAAGCAAAAGTCATGTGTATCAGCTTTAGATTTTACTGCCCTGGAAAAATGTAACATATAAGATTTAAATGATTTGTCCAAGGTTATTCATGCAATAACACAATGAAACTAAATTCTGATAGATGTAGCATGTCTGCTATCAAAACAAGATTTTGCTGGTGTGATCCTGTGGTTGACAATATTTGGATGATAATGTTTTCCTCTTCACCTGATTATTTAACTTGATGTGCTCAAACCAATATGCAGGAGAGAGAGAAAAGAGAAGAGATCACAGATGAGATTAATTAGCAAAGCAAAATAACAGCTCTTCATTAATAAAGAGTATCTTCTAAAACTACTTGGAAATAAGTTTTTTTTTAATGTAATGATATCTCATTCTGGTTTTAATTTGCTTTTTCTTTTTCTTTTTTTTTTTTTTTAAGATTTATTTATTTATTTGACAGAGAGAGATCACAAGCAGGCAGAAAGGCAGGCAGAGAGAGAGGAGGAAGCAGGCTCCCTGCTGAGCAGACAGCCTGATGCGGGGCTCGATCCCAGGACTCTGAGATCATGAACTAAGCCGAAGGCAGCGGCTTAACCCACTGAGCCACCCAGGCGCCCCAATTTGCTTTTTCTTAATGATTAATGAGGTTGAGCATCATTTCCATGTATTTACTTGTTTTTTTTTTTCAGTGTTCTCAGTGTTCCAAGATTCATTGTTTATGCACCACACCTAGTGCTCCATACATTATGTGCCCTCCGTAATACCCACCATCAGGTTCTCCCATCGCCCCACCACCATCCCTTCCAAAACCTTCAGTTTGTTTCTCAGAGTCCACAGTCTCTCATGCTTCTTCTCCTCTTCTAATTTCCCCCAATTTACTTTTCCTTTCCTTCTCTTAATGTTATTCCTCTCCATGTTATTCCTTATGCTCCACAAGTAAGTGAAATCATATGATAATTGACTTTCTCTGCTTGACTTATTTTATTCAGCATAATCTCCTCCAGTCCTGTCCATGTTGATACAAGGGTTGGGGATTCATCCTTTCTGATGGCTGTGTAATATTCCATTGTATATATGGACCATATCTTTATCCATTCATATATTGAAGGGCAAGGTTTTACAAAAAAAAAAAAAAATGTGCAAGCTTGGAAGTCTATATTAAAGGGAAGCAAATAAAGTTCAGCACTGCACCTTGAGTCTAACAAAAGCACAACTCTAAAAGCATAGACAGCCATATGCCTCATTAACCACATCCCTATCAAACAGTTTTGTGTCAACTAATTCCAGAGATACTTTTGTGGGAAACCACGCAGAAGCTTGAGATATGAGCCAAACCAGGCCCTGACTTGCGCCTCCCTGACATTAAGGGGTTAAGCAACCTCAGCAATGGAAAGGTTGAGTAGCGCTGAGAAAGGGTCTGTGCTATGAGTCTCATGATCGTCTAACGTGACTACCCAATGGGTTTATCAGGAATAGGACAATGCAGGCCTAAGTCTTAAATCCATGTCTGGACCTTGCTGTTCTTGCATGGGCCATAAAATGCACCTGGCGCCCTTCTTCAGTCCCTTCATCAATAGGGAACTTATCTATAAGTAAGCAACATGCTGGCGTCAGGAGGTCTGCGTGTTTAACCTAAGGGAACTGGTAAACAAGAGCCTGGAGAAACTGGTAAACAAAAGCCCGGAGAAACTATTTTTGGTATGTGGTGGGCAGTTAGTCTCCCCAAAGTGTTTCTGCTTTCTATATAATCATGCACACTTCTCGTAATAAAGTTGGCACTGCTTGGACATTATCCACTGTGTCCCTCCTGTCCCCATCTCTTTACGTCTCATCTTCGTCTCACCATCCTCTTACCCTCTCGACCCTGGTCGTGTTGTCGCACTGGCCGCGACATACTTTGACACTTTGAGGAACATAATTTTAGAAGTCTCCTTTGATTAGTCTTTGAAATAACTACAACTAAAATATGTGAATACCTTTTACAACTTTAAAATAAAGCTTGCTTCAGAATTTTTTTTTTTTAAGATTTTATTTATTTATTTGGCAGACAGAGATCACAAGTAGGTGGAGAGGCAGGCAAAGAGAGAGGAGGAAGCAGGCTCCCCACTGAGCAGAGAGCCCGATGCGGGGCTCAATCCCAGGACCCTGGGATCGTGACCTGAGCCGAAGGCAGAGGCTTTAACCCACTGAGCCACCCAGGTGCCCCTGCTTCAGAATTTCTTGCCAAAGAAATACCTGAGAGCCAATGAGCTATGGGTAATCTACATGAAAAAAAAAAGTAGATGACTAGTATTTAACTTTTTCTTCCTGTTCTATATACATCTACAAATGAGAGCAGTATTTTTGTACAGTTGTAAAGAACGATTTGTCAAAAAATGTTTAAACATTTCTTTCACATATTAATAGTCTTAATGAATGTACAATACCTTCCAAAGATAGAATACACAAAATTGTATGCCTCAGCTTCCCTTCCCACTAGGGTGAGACAGATGACCTAGGTTCCTCCAATGAGAGAAAATCTCCCTGAACTTTGGTTTGTAATTGAGCTAGGTGAAAAAACAAACTCAACATGGAAAGCGTGCTTTGCTGGCTTGGTAGTAGAATCTGATTATTGTTTATGGGGTTGACAGTGCTGGCAAGTTCCAAATCAAGCCATTTCAGCATAGTGTTTCTGGGGCTGGCAGTAGGTAATGTGACAGCATCTCAAATTAAAAATTTCAATTATAGCAGGGTCAAAGCTATTGTAGTATCTTTAGGGTCTGAAGCAATCTGCTCAGGCCAGTTCTGTAGTAGATGTTGATATTCCTAATGATTCTTTGAGATTTCAGAATGGCTCCATTAATGCCTCACTGCTTAAATCAGTGAAGGTGGATTCTGTTCCCAGAAATGAAGAACACTGAGCAATACAAAGAAGTAAAGCATTTATAAAGACGTTTTCATGTTTGACTGTACTGTAATATAATCATGAATTTTTAACTTCTTCCGATACCTTGTAAATGCATGTTTTAATTAATTATATTGTTTTTACAAGCTGGACATTAACAGGGATACCAAGGGGATTAATATGTCTTCCAGTTTATCCTATTACAAGGAATTTCTCTCTCCTCTACCAAGGAGATGTGTTGTCTTTTCTATTGGACTGGTGCAATATGATATCCTTAAATGTTTAGCCAGAGGAATGTTGGAAAAAAAAAAAAACAAAGGTGGTGGCATCACAATTCCAGACTTCAAGCTCTATTACAAAGCTGGCATCATCAAGACAGTATGGTATGACACAAAAACAGATACATAGATCAATGGAACAGAATAGAGAGCCCAGAAATGGACTCTCAACTCTATCTATGGTCAACTAATCTTCAACAAAGCAGGAAAGAATGTCCAGTGGCAAAGAGACAGTCTCCAACAAATGGTGTGGGGAAAATTAGATAACCACATGCAGAAGTATGAAACTGGGTCATTTTCTTATACCACATACAAAAATAGATTCAAAATGGATGAAAGACTTAAATGTGAAAAAGGAATCCATCAAAATCCTTGAGAACTCTTTGACCTCAGCCATGGCAACTTCTTCCTAGAAACATCACCAAAGACAAGGGAAGCAAGGGCAAAAATGAACTTTGGGAATTCATCAAGATAAAAAGCCTTTTCACAGCAAAGGAGACAGTCAATAAAACCAAAAGACAACTGACAGAATGGGAGAACGTGTCTGTAAATGACATCTCAGATAAAGGGCTAGTATCCAAAATCTATAAAGAAGTTATCAAACTCAACACCCAAAGAACAAATAATCTAATCAAGAAATGAGCAGAAGACATGAACAGACATTTCTGCAAAGAAGATATCCAAATGGCCAACAGACACATGAAAGAGTGCTCAATATCACTCGGCATCAGGGAAATACAAATAAAAATCATGATGGGATACCACCTCACAACAGTCAGAATTGCTAAAATTAACAAGTCAGGAAATGACAGATGTTGGTGAGGAGGCAGAGAAAGGGGAACCCTCCTACACTTTTGGTGGGAATACAAGCTGGTGTAGCCACTCTGGAAAACAGCATGGAGGTTCCTCAAAAAGTTGAAAATAGAGCTACCCTATGACCCAGCAATTGCACTACTGAGTATTTACCCCAAAGATACAAATGTAGTGGTCCAAAGGGCCACATGCACCCCAATGTTTATAGAAGCATTGTCTACAATAATGAAACTATGGAAAGAGCCTAGATGTCCATTGACAGATAGATGGATAAAGAAGATGTGATATTTATATATATGTGTGTGTGTGTGTGTGTGTATGTATATACATGTATGCATGTATATACATGTATATACATATATATACGTATATACATATATATATGTATATACATATGAATGATGGACTATTATGTGGCCATCAAAAAATGAAATCTTGCCATTTGCAATGACATGGATGAAGCTAGAGGGTATTATGCTAAGCGAAGTAAGTCATTTAGAGAAAAACAATTGTCGTATGATCTCACTGATATGAGGAATTTGAGAAACAAGGCAGAGCATCATAGGGGAATAGAGGAAAAAATGAAACAAGATGAAACCAGAGACAGAGACAAACCGTAAGAGACTCTTAATCTCAGGAAATAAACTGAAGGTTGCTGGAGTGGATGAGAGTGGGAAGGATGGGGTGGCTGGGTTATTTATTATTATTTATTAATTATTATTTATTATTTATTATAGAGTGGTTGGGTTATGGACATTGGGGAAGGTATGTGTTATGGTGAGTGCTGTGAATTGTGTAAGACTGAAGAATCAGAGACCTGTACCCCTGAAAAAAATAATACATTATATGTTAACAACAACAACAAAAATGTTTATCATAGGTATGGATCCAAAAGAACTGTGCCAGAAGGAACAAAGAGACCCAGAATGATAGTGTTGTAAGTTTAATATTGCCTTTAAGAGTTAAGAGGAAATGAGATTTCATAAAATACTTGTTTAGGAATAATAAATTTTGATATTCTCCTCCCTGCTACATTCCTTTAGACAAATCACTTAAACTTCCTGAGAGTTAGTGTGCTCTTCTATAAAATAAGGAAATTAACATATTTTTCCTATGTTGGGACACTGAGGTGACAAATGTGTTTCAGAGAATATGGTGTCAAAAAGTAATGAAAATTACTTTTTGCTTGAGCAATGCATCCTCCATAAAACAAAAGTGTACTTCTCAAAGAAAAAAAAAACAAACAAACAGGAAAAGGGATTTTTATAATAAAAAACTGTAGGCAGATATTCTATATTGTGTTTTGAAAATTAAATAATTTATACGAAGGCAAGGAACATGTTCTATTTCAAATAGAAAAAAAAGAAATTATTTTGAAATGTGCTTGAATGTAAGAGCCAATTAGAGCAAAATTAATTACACTATGATAAAAAACAAAAAACAAAACAAAACAAAAAACCCTGGGGAGTTCTTTAAATACTCCTATCTGATTTCATATTTGAGGTCTGGAACTAAAAATCTAAACTCCAATCAATAATCTTTTATGCATTGATTTATTCTTCTGCCACAAAAATTAAAAAAAAAATTCAGGATTAATTTTGGTTCTGGGTAACTTCTTCTGTTTAGGGATACCATGAATTTACAAAAAATGGAAATTCCGCAGATTAATTGAGAGCATATACATATTTCAACAATAAGCAATACTGAGCACCAGGCAGGAGAAATCTGTTTTCTTTTGATGGGCAATTCCTCTTCCATGATTCAAAAAAAAAAAAAACAAAAAAAAAGATTGTGTTAAAGAAAATAGTAATAAGTTAGACTTTATTGTAGGTAAGTCTTGGGAATATGGAAGGGATCAGAGAAAGTAGGAGTAGATAAAAAGAGAAAAAGATAAAGCATTAATTCCTCTATATTTCTTAAAATTTTAAGATCAAGAAGAAATACTATATAAATTAAAAAATTTAAAAAATTAAAAATTAAAAAATACTATATAAATTAAAAATTAAAAAAAAGAAAGTTAAAATTTTTTTAAAGGGTTATTTATTTATTTTAGGGAGAGAGAGCCAGGGTGGGTCAGGGGGGACAGATAGAGAGAGAAAGAGATTCTTAAGCAGACTTTGCCCTGAGGGTAGAGCCTGTCATGGGGCTTGATCCCACCACCCTGAGATCATAACCTGAGCCAAAACCAAGAGTAGGACACTCAACCAACTGTACAATTAAGGTACCTCAGTTAAATTTTATCAATTGTGAATTTGAAACTTAGGGTCCATAGGTCTCATAAAAATTAAAAACTCTAATAACAACAGAGAAAAAAGCACAAGAAGAAAATGATAGGAGATAAAAAAGGAAAAAAAAAAAAATACCAGAAGGAAAGAAGAAAAGTGAAGGCAAGGGAGGCAAGGGAGGGTGGAATGGGAAAGAAATATTGTAAGTGGATGAAAAGAAATGGAGAATGTCTTAGATGTTCTGCTGCTTAGCTGCAATAACTTATGCTGATTTTTCTTCATTTTAGTCAACAAAAGCTTATTGAGTGACTACTCAGTGTTAAGCACCACATATGCAAAGAGCTAGTAAAAGTGAAGATGAGCATAAAAAAATAATTTTATCCAAATAATAAGTGTTCATGGTATATAAACAAAATTATTAGAGCTCACAAAGAAAAAAAAAAAGGATTACTCTTTGGCGTAAGTTTTTTTCGGATCAGACTCACAATGGAGGAAACGTGTGTGGAGCATTGATAATAGAGTGGGAGTTCTTCAGATTGAGAAGGGGATGGAGGGGGAGTAGCAAATGAGGAATGTAGCAAAGAGAAAAGTGAAAAGTGGTTAACTGGCTATTCTTGCCTCTATCCACTCCCACCTCTGTTCGGTTTTCTCTTTGATTTATTTTGACTCATACTGCAGATCTTCCTCAATTTACAATGAGGTTATGTGCCATTAAACCCATTTTAAGTTGAAAATATCATCAGCCAAAAATACATTCCATGCACCTTACTTACAGAACATAGCTTAAATGTTCTTAGAACACTTACTTTAGCTTCTAGCTGGACAAAATGGACTGACACAAAGACTGTTTTTACAATAAAGTGTTAAATATCTCATGTACTTTATTGAATACTATACTGAATTTGAGAAAGAGAATGGTTGTGTGGGGACAGAATTGTTGGAAGCATATCTGTTGTTTACCTCCGTGATTGCCTGGCTGACTGGGAGCTGCCACTGGCCAGCATCATGAGAGTATTGTCTTCTTATCTCTTTCCTGGGAAAAGATCAAAATTTGAAGTATCATTTCTACTGAATAAGTCTCTCTTTAGCACCATTGTAAAGTCAAAACAACTTTGTAAGTTGGGGACTGTCTGTATATTTCTCCAAATATAACTGAAATTTATGGGGAAACTACAGGATTAAATACTTGAAATGGAGCCTGTTTCAGACAATTTTGAGTCTATTCCCTACAATGCATTAATTCTCCTCATTCCCTAGCCTCTAAGGACTGCATTTGAATATTTAAAAGCATTATTTTTTAGACAGCAGTAAGGGGATGGGTGGAAAGAAATTCTGTCAACAACCAATGGAAATCTAATTTTAGCAAACATCCATGACCTAAGTGAAATTGATCTGAAATTTCTTACAAAAAATATTTATAGGGGCACCTGGGTGGCTCAGTGGGTTAAAGCCCCTGCCTTCAGCTTGGGCCATGATCTCAGGGTCCTGGGATTGTTGGGCTCTCTGCTCAGTGGGGAGCCTGCTTCCTCCTCTCTCTGCCTGCCTTTCTGCCTACTTGTGATCTCTGTCAAATAAATAAATAAAAAATTAAAAAAAATTATACTGGGGGTGTTTGGGTGGTTCAGCTGGGTTGAGAGTCTGACTCCTGATTTCAGTTCAGGTCATGATCTCAGGGTCCTGTGATTGAGCCCCACCTCAGTCCCCAACATACAAAGTGGATTCTCTCACTCCCTCTCCCTCTACCCCTCCCCATACTTTTGCTCACTCTGTCTTCTCTCTCTTTCTCTCTCTCAAAAGAAAAAAAATTATACCTATTGACAACTATGGCACTGTGATATATATGAATATGTAATATAGGATCAAATATAAATCTATTGGCTACTGAGATAACATATATTAATGTATAGACTACATGGTTTCACTTTTTCCCACTTGCCATCTCTTGTCCGTTTATATGAAACATGAATACTTAATGGAAGAGGGTGTAAAGGGATGTGTGAACTCTCATTACTTCTCACTCTTTTCCTTCTCATCTGTCCATGTGCCATGATGAAAGATCAGTCTCCTCTACTTTAAGTTGTTAGGAGGATTTCTTTTTGCATTCTTTATAGTCACTTCTTCAAATCCTATTCTAGATCTCTCTATTCTTGAGTTTTTCCTTTTTTTTTAAAAATTTCTTTTCAGTGTAAGAGTATTCATTGTTTTTGCACCACACCCAGTGCTCCATGGAATCCATGCCCTCCCAAATACCCACCACCTAGTTCCCCCAACCTCCCACCCCCCGCCCCTTCAAAACCCTCAGATTGTTTTTCAGAGTCCATAGTCTCTCATGGTTCACCTCCCCTTCCAATTTCCCTCAACTCCCTTCTCCTCTCCATCTCCCCATGTCCTCCATGTTATTTGTTATGCTCCACAAATAAGTGAAACCATATGATAATTGACTTTCTCTGCTTGACTTATTTCACTCAGCATAATCTCTTCCAATCCTGTCCATGTTGCTACAAAAGTTGGGTATTCATCCTTTCTGATGGAGGCATAATACTCCATAGTGTATATGGACCACATCTTCCTTATCTATTCATCCGCTGAAGGGCATCTTGGTTCTTTCCACAGTTTGGCAACCGTGGCCATTGCTGCTATAAACATTGGGGTACAGATGGCCCTTCTTTTCACTACATCTGTATCTTTGGGGTAAATACCCAGTAGTGCAATTGCAGGGTCATAGGGAAGCTCTATTTTTAATTTCTTGAGGAATCTCCACACTGTTCTCCAAAGTGGCTGCACCAACTTGCATTCCCACCAACAGTGTAAGAGGGTTCCCCTTTCTCTACATCCTCTCCAATACACGTTGTTTCCTGTCTTGCTAATTTTGGCCATTCTAAGTGGTGTAAGGTGGTATCTCAATGTGGTTTTAATTTGAATCTCCCTGATGGCTAGTGATGATGAACATTTTTTCATGTGTCTGATAGCCATTTGTATGTCTTCATTGGAGAAGTGTCTGTTCATATCTTCTGCCCATTTTTTGATATGATTATCTGTTTTGTGTGTTTTGAGTTTGAAAATCTCAGTGTGTGATCACTGATTCGAACCTCTCTGGCGGTCTGGAGCTGCCCAGACAGCCGCCACTGTCATGGTTTTGGGTACAAGCAGGAGTTCCTGTGTCCCCAGGGACCTCGACTCGGAACCTGATCTGCCAGCGGCTGAGGGGGAACTTATGTTCTCTGGAATACCCAGAGGGGAACAGACTGAGGTTTCTGTCTGAGAGGGAGGTCGGGGTGCAGTTTGCTTTCCTCTAAACCTCCAAAAACCATCAAAAGCTGTCAAGACAAGAGAAAACAAATGAACAAACATAAAAACCTCCAGAGAACAAAAGCCTGAAAAACAGGTTTCCTCAGAGTCCACCCCCTTGAGGGGGGCGGAAGGACTTAACTCAGGGAACATTGCCTGAAAACGCATGTGGCAGCCCCCCCCACCCCAAAAACCAAACCGGAAAAAAAAAGGAAAAAAAAAAAGACGACAAGAGAACAACCACCACTACTTCATAGATACAACTTTTATTTTTAATTCGTTCCCACTATTCTGGTTCATTTTTTTTTTTAAATTTATATAGATAATTTTTTAACCTATCTACCATCACAGTGAGATATCCAGTACATCAAATTTCATAATAACCTTTTAACCTGAACTTTTTGATACATAACTGTGTTTTTCTTTTGCTTTTCTATTTTTAAAATTTTTTAAAATTTTAGTTTAGTTTAGTTTAGTTTATTCTTTTTTATTTTTTTAAATATTCATATAGAGTTAAACTTCAAGGTAATCTCCTTTCCCCAATCAATGCTACCCCTATAGGTAAACCAATTTTTAATCCCCCTTTATCTTAGGAAAATTGAGTCCTTTAACAAAGAAATCAAGATACATCCAGGAAGAATCAAAATAACCTTCCTTGCCCACACTGAGAATTTATAACCACTCTCCCATCTTTTTCTTCTGCCAGTGTTTCTGTGTATTTGTGTTTGACCTGATAGTATATAAATATACTTGGGGTTCTTTTTGATGAGTTTTTCCTTTTTCACCAAGTGCTTATGGGGTGTAGGGACATGGATTAGGCTAGAGAAGAATCAAGTTCAATTTTGTTTCTACAAGGAAAAGAAAAACAGAATTCTTTCTGCAGATACTCTGTTAATAGGAAGCATCTGGCTGCTTAGAGATGTTTTCATCTACCTTCCAAATATGGCTTCTCTCCTATGTTTCATCCTACACTTCAACTCTGATAGAGATTTCCTGGGGATCTGATACACTTAAGCTGCATTTATTTAGGAATATAGGATTTTTATATATTTGTGATGTGGAAGGAGTTTTATGAATTGGCAATTATCAGTTTCTTCTCATTCTGTGTTTAAAAATTTCCTTTCTAGCTATATGAAACTAGAAATAGTTTAATAAATACCATTAACATTCATACAAAGCAGTCTTCATTTTATGTAATGGGGCAGACACCATGCTTTAGAGAACACAACTAAATGCACATTGATTACCCATAAATGTGAGGAGAGAGAACAGCATGGGATCCTGTTTGCCCTTTGATGAAGTTGTATTTCTCACAGGACTTAGGATTTATATGGAGCTAAAAGGTCCACACAGTTGTTGATAAAGACTTCAATACAAAGGGACAAAGTGGAGGCAGTTAGCACCCTGTGGACCAGAGAAAGCTCAATCAGGCTGACAAATACTAATCACCATGGCTTTGGCAACCAAAAACATGGAAAGGGAAGAGATGGCTGAGTCCCAGTTAAAATTCACACAGCAATGTTGAAAACCAGTGTTAGTTCTGGACAGCACATTATCAAAGTATGATCTACTCATTGAATTAAGTGTTTTTTCATATAATAGTCTTCACAAATTCCCCACATTTTTTGGATATAATTTTAAGACAGTTAAATGCATCATTGAAATAATTTGTTCATCCATTTTCCCAATGGTAAGCAATAAAAGCTACAATGAACTGTACAACCAGCTCCTCTTCACAATTTAGAATAAAATATGTATAAGTGTGCCATGGACTAGATTACACTTCGACTCATCTGACAACTTTCTTTTTTGCTAATAACATAATGGAATATTTTGATTCTTTTCTCTTTTGACCTCATGAAACCACAGATGTTCATGTAGCTTAGTTTGTGCCACTTGAACACAGGTGAAAATAATTGGAATGAGGGACAATTACAAAATTTCATTTGACTTCCCAGATTACCAGAAGAATTAATAAATTTTGCAAGTTGAAGCTGAAACAAATCTCAGATGGGTGCAGAGCATATGCCTTATTGTCAATTGGTATATTTATTGTCTTTTAAAATAATGATAGATATGACAATTATAAGTGACTTAGTATATTTGTTGATGATATAGGAAATACTACATTAAATGAGCTGGGGCTTTATACTTATTATTTCTCTTTTAATTCTCTGGGAACCTCTTCTTTAATGATAACTATTTTACTAGTAAGGAAAATGGGGTCAAATAACTTGTGAGAATTACATGCCTTGCATGTGACAGGCCAGGATTTGCACCTAGGCTTCCTTTATTCCCTATCCTGTATACTTAACCACTTTGTTATACTATACCAGAAAGTAAGGAACTCTAGTTAGATCCTTTGTATTATGAGGGTTTGGTATAATTTTATATCTTCATTATTTCTCCGAATGACTCTCTATGAATATTTAGCATTTGTCTCATCTGTCCATGTGCCATTATGGAAGATCAGTCTCCTCTACTTTAAATTGTTAGGGGGATTTCTTTCTGCATTCTTTATAGTCCCTTCTTCAAATCCTATTCTAGATCTCTCTATTCTTGTTTTTCCTTTTTCACCAATGTTAATTTAAGAGGTGATCTCACTGAGACTGAGTAGATCATACCATATTACTGGCATACTTGGACATTGTCCACCCCACTTGGACATTGTCCACCCCACAAGCTACTACTCACACAACCACTAATCAAACATGAAGTATATGCAGAGTATATGCAGTATTGCAAAACCCTCTATCCTTATTCATCCATTTACCCATTCATTCATTTCTCCCTCAAGAAATACTATATGCAAAGCACCTCATTATGCAGTGAGGTGCTTGCAGGTTGCAAATTCCTCACTCTCTCATCAAGGAGCTAGCACTGCTGTGAGAAAAAAGGACAGCCCACCAAATAACTAGCATATACTTGCAAATGAGGAATGCTATTTAAAACCCAAACTCAGCTCTCAGTACCTTCTAATATGGGGGACATTTGCAACCATGAGAAAATAAATCTTCCTGTTGCTCTTTCCTATGCAGAGACTGGTGGAGGGGAGGGGAGCAACAATGCCCCTGACAGTTCTCCTTTGCTGTTAAAGGAGACATTGACGAGTCTTTGGATCTACAAAAGTACACTCTGCCCACATGAAGTGGTGAAAAGCTACATATGCTGGGCTCAATAACAGGAAAGTGGATGCATTTCCTAGCAGAGCCCAAGTGTGTCTGGGGAAACAGGGCTGCAAGGAGAGGACTGAGGGGAGGGGGCTAAACAACAAGCAGATCTGGAGCCTCCCATTGCTCTAAAGCAGCAGTCAAGTCTGCCCACAAAATGTCTGTACATTGTTAATTCTCTTTTTTGAGGAGGGTAAGCCAAGAGAGGGATCATGGAAAAGTGACCAAGTTTTCCATCCGTGTCAGCACTGAAAAGTGGGAAAGAGGATGAGATGTAGGCATGGAGCTATGAGTTCACCAAAAGAGAGACTGGGCAGAAGTACCTACGAGACAATCTGCCATAGGTAAATACACAGAAGTTTTCACAGTGGTGGTATTAAGACTATGCACTGAATGTGGAATGACAACACAGCAGCTTATATTTTAAAGAATAAGTTGACCTCTTAATAGATACATAAGTTATATATCTCTCCTGTCAAAGGCAAGAGATAAATAAGGTTATTTTAGGGAAGCATAAAAGAAAGTAATGTTCTTTAGACTATAAATGGCATGGTTCTAAAATTTGTGGTCTATGTCAGACCGTGTAATGAGACTTGAGAAATCCTGGTAGACACTCATCTATATCTAGAAGTTGAACTTGAGGGCTGAGGCATTTTTAAAAAGAGAAAATCAGGGGAGTGAAGGCCGTATAGTAATCCTCATTACTATTTTCTTCTAGTAGGGAAAGGGAGGGAGGAGAGAATGGGGGAATATTGAACTTTTATTTTATTTTATTTTATTTATTTTACTTATTCAAAATCAATTAGCCCAGGTATGGTGCAGCGTTGGTTTTGATACTGAGTCTTGAGTAGGAAGCACAGACTCATAAAATGGATGTTAAGAAAAGGTGCCTAGAGTTGGGGGAAGGGGAGCCTGGATAGGATCCCCTGCTGCATGCTGCTGCTGAGAGGGGAGAGCTGCCCTCAGTTAGCAGGTACCAAAGGAATGGCACAGAGTGTTGTAAACTAGCTTTCATTCTCTTGAATACCTAGACATGGTTCTTCATACTTTTTTATTTTCGTTTAATGTCAAAGTGTAATATGAGTATTTGTTTTCACCATAAACAATGGCTGTAAAGTTTGATTCTTAGGAATCAAGATGAATATTTGCTTTGTGAAATTTAAAAATGAAGTGTATCGTGATTCATATTCATTTATCCTTGGTAAAATTGATGCTTTCCTTGAAATAACTTCTAATTTGAGCACATTTATAAAGATACTGGGAGCTTTCAGAGGCGGTGACTTTTTATGTCTGTCAGGATTGCAGCACCAGCAGAAAGACAGTGGTTTGACCTATCTGATTGCTTATACACACAGCCTCAGTAGTGATTTACAAATTATTTTAATAAAACTTTGTAATTAAAATTATAATTATATTTTTTAGGTACAGATTTAATTGCCCTTCTCACAAAAGTGTTGGGTCAGGATATTGAAATTAGTAAAACCTGCCAAAATATTACATTTAATGTAAGTCATACATTTAGTAAATCATTATATAATTTCATATCATATATTATCAAGTATATTTATTACCTCAGAAAGAGTAGTCCAGGCATTATTATGTTAACCATTCTTCCAAAATGCCTTATGCTGTCCACCTTTTTCAGACTATCTATCCTTTTTTTTTTTTTTAAATGCCGTTCTCTGGATTCTCTTTGATTGTTGCCTAGTGAAATCTGCTTATCTTACAAGACCCAGTATAAATGTCACCTCTCTCAGCAAAGCCTCTCTGCTCACGATTGATCATGACACTTTCCCCTGCTGTACATCCTTTCTAATTATATTCTGTCATAGGTTATGGTAATTGATATATATTGACAACTCTCTTATTCTTCTGTATACTCTTTTGGGGCTAGGATAAATGTCCTATACATCTTTGATTCTTTTACAGGGTCTCCTATATAACTGTCCTCAAAAATATTTATTATGGGGGTGCCTGGGTGGCTCAGATAGTTAAGCACCTGCCTTCAGCACAGATCATGAACTCAGGGTCCAGGGATCAAGACCCGCTTTGGGCTTCCTGCTCAGAGGGGAGCTTGCTTCTCCCTCTCCCTCTCCTGTACCCTCTGCTTGTACTCACTCACTCTCTTTGTCAAATAAATAAATAATAAGAATATATATATTTATTACATAAATGAATATGTTTTTATTGTTTTAGTAATTAAATAATGAAAAATTAAATCAAGTTATTGAATAAACCTTTATAGTGTTCAGATTACTCATTTGGATGCAACAAAGTGGTCAATGTTTCATATGTCTGGAATAGGTTCTATTTGCAAAAAAAGACTGATTCCTCGACTGGTTATTTCTGAGGGAGTATGTTCACAAATTCAGCTGCAGCTAGCTAGTTTCTCCTAGCTTACTTCCCAGTGATATTAGAGGAAAACAACAACAACAACAACAACAACAAAACCAGAAAACTGTTGGACTGGGTATCAAAAAATCTAAGTTCAGCTATGGAGCTTTTGTTAAATTATCTTTTAAAATAATGTTTTATAATCTAGTTAGAAGCCTTAACTTCAAGTAGAAGATAGAAATATTATATTCCTCATGTACCTGGATATGGCAGAGATATTTTTATTTTCATAACCCTTCTTACATAGAGAATTCTTTGCCAGCATGTATGCACCTAATATATGTTGATGTCTTTACAAACAGAACAAAAGGAAACATCAGCACCTTCAGTATTCATACCAATTAGAAAGTACATACCTGCTACTCATAACTCAACTGAAAATTTGGCTCCTAGCACTAAAAATAAGAAGTGGAGCAGAAGAGCAGGCATTATTTTAGATGAGACTTTTTCTAAATGTAAGAGTGGTGACAGAAATTTACCTCTTCACTAAATATTTATATTTATGTGCTTGACATATTTATATTTATATTATGTGTTTGACATAGCTATAAGAATGTGTTTGACACAGCTATAAGAATGTCCTGGATTCTGAAGAAGTATCAGTTACAGTGATGTTATAGAATTGCCTGAAGGGTTTATTAAATGGAGTAGGTGAGCTAAGTGCTCTTTAAATTTTTTCCCCAATTCTGTTGTTTCTATTGTTCTCACCATGTATTATTAAAGGTTTATGGAAAGGGGTAAAGTTTTTGCATTTAAAACTTCATGATTTTTCAATTCCTTTATTTTTTAAGTTTTTATTTAAATTATAATTAGTTAACATACAGTGTAATATTAAGATCAGGTGTATATAGTGATTCAGCATTTCCACACAATACCCTGTGCTCATCACGAGTGTGATCCTTCATCCCCATCACCTATTTCACCCATCCCTCCACCCAGCTCCCCTTTGGTAACCATCAGCTTGTTCTGCAGAGTTAACAGTCTGTTTCTCGGTTTGCCTCCCTCTCTCCTTTTATTTCCCCTTTGCTCATTTGTTTTGTTTCTTAAATTTCACACATGAATGAAATGGTATTTGCCTTTTTCTGACTGACTTATTTCACTTATCATAATACTCTCTAGCTCCATCCATGTCATTTCTTTTTTATGGCTAAGTAATATTCCATTGCATATACACACCACATCTTCTTCACTCATTCATCAGTCTATGGACATGGGCTCTTTCCATAATTCGGCTATTGTAGGTAATACTCCTTTAAATATCAGGGTGCGGGGCGCCTGGGTGGCTCAGTGGTTAAAGCCTCTGCCTTCGGCTCGGGTCACGGTCTCAGGGTCCTGGGATCGAGTCCCGCGTCGGGCTCTCTGCTCGGCAGGGAGCCTGCCTCCTCCTCTCTCTCTGCCTGCCTCTCTGCCTACTCGTGATCTGTCTGTCAAATAAATAAAAAAAAAAAAAAAAAGAAAAAATATCAGGGTGCATGTATCCCTCTGAATTAGTATTTTTTGTATTCTTTGGGTAAAAACCTTGTAGTGTAATTGCTGGATCATAGGGTAGTTTTATTTTTAACTTTTTGAGGAAACTTTATACTGTTTTCCAGAGAGGCTACACCAGTTTGCATTCCTGCCAACAGTTCAAGATGGTTCCCCTTTCTCCGCATTTTCACCAATCCCTGTTTTTTCTTGTGTTGTTGATTTTAGCCATTTTAACAAGTATAAGGTGATATCTTGTAGTTTTGATTTGTATTTCCCTGATTCCCTGATGAAGAGTGATATTGAACATCTTTTCATGTTTCTGTTGGCCACCTGGGTGTCTTTTTCGGAAGAATGTCTATTCATGTCTTCTGCCCAATTTTTAATTGGATTATTCACTTTTTGAGTATTGAGGTTTTAAAAAAAGATTTATTTATTTATTTATTTTAAAGATTTTATTTATTTATTTGACAGAGAGACACAGCGAGAGAGGGAACAGAAGTAGGAGAATTGGAAGGGAGAGAAGCAGGCTTCCCACAGAGCAGGGAGTCCAATGTGGGGCTAGATCCCAGGACCCTAGGATCATGACCTAAGCTGAAGGCAGACACCTAACAACTGAGCCACCCAGGTGCCCCGAGATTTTATTTATTTTTTTGAGAGAGACAGAGAGACCACACAAGTAAGGGGGAGGGGTGGAGGGAGAAGCAAGCTCCCAGTAGGGATCCCAACTTGGGGTCAAATGCCAGGACCCTGAGATCATGACCTAAGCTGAAGGCAGATGCATAACCAACTGAGCCACCCAGGTGCTCCGGGAATTGAGTTCTATAAGTTCTTTATATATTTTAGATACTAACCTTTTATCAGATATGTCATTTGTGAATATCTTCTCCCATTCTATTGGTCGTCTTTTAGTTTTTTTGATTGTTTCCTCCACTATGCAGAAGCTTTTTACTTTGATGAAGTCTCAATAGTTGATTTTTACTTTTGGTTCCTTGCCTAAAAACTAGTAACCAAAATAAACAATGTTAGTATTTAAGTGGAAAATAAAGAAAAAAATATATGGTAAGACTTCCAGTTTTTACAGAATCCTAGGTACTTCTACACCCAATTGAGACAATTATCCTGCAAATCAGGTACCAGATATTTGTAGAGATACTGACTTTACAGGGTTCTAGATAAGGAATCTAATAAGAAGTAGAACTCTCAGCTTCAGGTAGAATTTTTTTAGTTATTAAAAGCATGGGTTGCCTGAATTCTAGCCCTAAGTCTGTCACTTACGAGCTATACGATCCTGGACAGGTTACTCTAACATACTTTCCATATCAGTAAAATGGTACAATAACAATAACAGGAATTAATAAGATATATTGATTTGTGACTATTTTGTCTTATGATGTCTTCATTTGGTTTTGATAATGCTGGCCTCATAAAACAGATTAGAAAACATTCCCTCCTTTTCTATTTTCTGAAAGAGGTTTTGGACTGTTACTGCTTTCCTAGATTTGTGATAGAATTAATACTGAGACCATCCAGACTTGCAGTTTTCTTTTCTTTTCTTCTTTTCCTTTTTGAGGGGAATTTCAATTATAGTCTGATATTTTCAATAGTAGAGGAATATTCATATGTTCTATTTCTTTTTGTGTCAGTTTTAGAAAGTGGTGTCTTTTAAAGTTTTGTCCATTTCATTTAAGTCATCAATTTTATTGGTATAAAGTTGTTCACTGTATTTCCTTATTATCCTTTTATAATTTTTTGCCTTTTTAGCCATGTAGCTTCATTCATTTTTTCTAAGATTGATTTTTATTTATTTATTCATGAGAGACAGAGAGAGAGAGAGGGAGAGAGAGAGAGAGAGAGAAAGAGAGAAGAGAGGCAGAGGGAGAAGCAAGCTCCCCACGGAGCAGGGAGCCTGATGCAAGACTGTCCCAGAAACCCGAGTTCAGGACCTGAGCTAAAGACAGAGAATGAACTGATTGAGCCTGTCAGGTGCTCTCATTCATTCTTGATATTGGTATCATTTATATCTTGATATTACATTTTCTTTTTTCATGATAAATCTTTTCAGAGGTTTATAAATTTTACTAATCTTTAAAAAACAAATTTATGCTTCATTTATTTTTCTTTATTGTTATTTTCTATGTAGTTTTTTTCACTCACTTTTATTTCCTTCTCCATATTTTGGATTTAATTTATGCTTTGTTTCTAACTTCTTCAGGTGGAAGCATAATCTATGATTTTAGAACTTTGTTCTTTTCTAACATAAGCATTTAAGGACATGTATTTTCTTTTAAAGAGTTTTAGATACATCCCACTAGTTGTGTTCTCTGCAGTTTTCTTTTTCATTTCATTTAACATAATTTCTAATTTTCTTCATTTTTTTCATCTTGATCCCTGGCTTCTTTAGAAGTGTTAGTCAATTTCCAAATGTTTGTTACTTTTCAGGTATTTTTGTAATTGATTTTAAACTTAATCCCAGCCAACCCCTCACTAATTTTTAGATTTGTGAACTAAATAAATGCACTTATTTTAGCTACTGAGTTATGATATAGGGCTCCTTCAAATCCAGCTACCTCAATCAATCAATCAATCAATCAATAAACAACACTTTGATCATTTATTACTATTAAATTTTTATTTAAACAAATGAGATATTTCCTCTGCTAAGTTTTATATTTCTGTTTGTGGTCTAGATATCATTTTCTTCAACCTTCTCTGGGACCTTTTTCTCGATGCTGTCAGAGCTTCTTTTGTATCTCCAATCTTGCCCTTTCTAAAAGTGAATCACTATCTGCATTTTAACATGCTTAAGTATGTTTCAGCCAACTGTAACCCTTACTTGTTTCCATGTCCCCTTCCACTTACTTCTCTTTCTTCTTAACCTTTCCTTAACAAATTGCATGAAAAATTTATTTATACTCATGGTTTCCACCATTCAGTCTTTAATTCTACAGTCTAGCTTCCACTCTGACAACTTCATCATTACGCAAACATTCAACTTCATGAAAATATCTTAGAATGAAGAAAAAATGTATGATAAATCTTATGTTGCATAAAGAGCTAAAGATGGAAAGACAAAAAAAAAACTACTATTGAAAACTTATCTATGACCTCCCATGCCTACATCAATAGATTATAATACAAGCTTTTCAAATATTTACAAAATTTAAATTTTTAAGAGAAAACTTAATTAAAATAATATGAGTTAGCTCTTTTAACAGATAAAGAATCAAAATTCCAGAGGTGTAAATAACTTGTGTTATACAGTAGAAGAAAATGTAATATAATCTTTATTTCTAAGAATCTATGGAAAATGTTTTCTTACTCTTTGAAGCTATGTATGTTCATAACAAACACGAGATTCATAATAATATTTGATTATTAAACATATTTATAACATATAGCACTTACAAAGGTGATAAGGCAGATCAATCCATTATAAAAATCATTTAAATTAAATGTTTGAACAAAAACATTTGCCTTTTCACTATCCCTATCCCCTTCAACAATGTATAGATATACAAAAGGAAATAAACTCCTAAAGGCAAAGGGAACAAGATGAATATCATCAGTGAATTACAGATTTTTAAAAATTACAATAATATTAAAATCAAGTGGGAATACATTGATAATGAGACAAGTAGAGCAAGCAGCTGCTAAGAATATGTTATCAAGGACTGCAGAAGAGGTAGAAGCCAAGTATGCTTGAGAACCTCAAACACAAAGTCAAATAATTTATAATACTCAGATAACTTAGATAATTATTAGATAGAAAATAATCAGAGATAAAAATAAGTATGTTTACAATATTTAAAGACATAAAGGTAAATAAATATTAAATATATGATGAAAATATAGAGATTATCAATATTAACTTGGCAGTTTTGAAAAGTAACTAAAAAATTAAATATGTAATTATGACAATAAAGAATAGATAAATTAAAAAAAACAAATCAGACACAATTGAAAAAAGTATTAATAAATTGGATAAAAGTTCTGAAGAAAATACTCAGAAAAGAGGGAATAAGAGATGGGATATTAAAAAGAAGTTACATCAGGGATGCCTGGGTGGCTCAGTTGGTTAAAAGTCTGCCTTTGGCACAGGTCATAATCCTGGGGTCCTGGGATCAAGTCCTGCATTGGGCTCCCTATGCAGTGGGGAGCCTGCTTCTCCTTCTGCCTGCTGATCCCCCTGCTTGTACCCTCTCTCTCTATGACAAATAAATAAAATATTTAAAAAGGAGAGATTAAATCAAATTAATAATAGAATGAAACATTTTGATGATTTTTTCATCTCAATTCCAGAAGAAGCAGATGTAGAAAAAAATTATATCCAGACTGATAATGGCTCAAAAAATGTCAGAACTGAATGAAGATTCAATCAGATGCAGGCAGTCCAAGAAATTCCAAACAAGATACATACAAGGACATTCAAATGTAGATACATCAGAGTGAGCCTGCTGAATATCATACACAAAGAGAAGATTTTTAAGGCTGTAGGAGAGAAAAGACAAATTACCTACAAAGGAGAAGCAATTAGACTGATGTGGTCTCTTTAACAAAATAATAGAAACTAAAAAACTATGAATAATAACTTCAAAACACTGAGAGAAAACCCCAATATTACCTAAAAATGCTAGAGTTCTATACAAGTGAAATCATATGTTTAAAAAGGGAGTAAAATAAAGATTTTCAGAAATCAAAAATGAGCTAGTGATCCACATACTCTTACTAAGGAAATACCTCAGAGAAAATAAAAAATGATTTCAGAAGGAAGGCCTATAATTCAGGAAGGGACTGTAAGCAAAAACTGGTATCTATGTGAATAAATACAAACCATGACTATACAAATTAAATATTTGTATCTAATTTCTGAAGTTATGTTTAAACAAGATAAACTTAATAGTTACTAGAATGTAGGGAAGTATAGGTGACCTGATTCAAACTTTCTGATGAATTGTTTTGATTGTAGGTAAATATGTTGACTGACTTTAATTTTGTTGACTTAAATATACATATTAAAAATCCCAAATTAACACTAACAAATGGCAATGTGTTTTATAACTTACAAACCTGTAAAAAGGTAAAAAAATAAATTTAATTATAGAAGAAAGCAAATAGGAATGGAAAATAACATAGTAAAAGCAGACAAAAATATAAAGTATAATATAAGATAATATAACAAAATAAAATACATTGGTTTTCTTAATAAATGGTCTAAATTTTTCAATTGAAAAATCAAATTTGACGGGGTATTATAGAGAAAGTTTACTGGATGCCTACTTGTACAAGAAAATATGGAAGTAAAGCAAGCATGGCTGTCATGTATAGAGGTATAAGACATAATCCCTAAATAAGAGATAAAAATTTTTTATCCATAATTAACCATCTTTTCATATGAGTAGGGTCCACCATGTGTCTTATGGCATTTCAGCGAAAGTAGTTCTAAAGAATGATAATGGAGCCACTTCTATGAGCTCATGGACCACAGAAAATCATGTTGTGTGTCCTTTGTATTAAAATGCATAGCTGGGAGATAGATTTCTTCTTTGAAGCAGAAAGAAAACCACTATAGGGCAGTCTAAAAGACCAACATGGTCATTACCTCAACCACACATCATAGAACTCTCTGGCTCTTTACGTTCATATTTCCCCTGCCTTCCAGGACACTCAATTTGAGTACAGGCATTAAATAAAGAAAAAATATTTTAGAATAGGAGAAATGATGCTGGAAGCCCTGACCATATTAACGTTTATACAGACCTCTATAAAATAAAGTATCTGAAAGTTCTTGAATAAAATATCTTGTATCTAAAAGGAAAGCCCAGTGAGCTCCATATAGAATTTTGGCTGCTGTTGGAAGCACAGCAAATATGACAACCTATTTTAGAATTTTTTGCTTTCACAAGATGCAGTAGCTATTTGATTTGCTGAAATTACCATTGCACATGCAATAGGGCAATGCTCTAATCCAGCATGACAAATCCTATTTTCCTATGTAGAGGTGATTTGAACAGAAAATATGGGTCATCCTGAGCAAAAAATATAGATAAGTCATTTTTAATAAGACTCCTTTTTATCTCCCTTTCATCATTTTAATGTGCACCAATATATCTTCCTATAATAACTTACTCACTAGAGCTTTCAATCATATCCAGTGAATGTTTATCAATACAATGAAGTCTGCTTTAAAAAACAAATCCTGAACTTTCACTATTACATAACACAAATGTGTCCTTTAAATTACCTTTATTTCCTTTGAGTTTTACTACTCTTATTTGTGTTTCATTTCTTCCTTAACTTTTTATGCAAAAATATTTTTAGTTTGCATCAAATGCTAACTTAATATTTAACTTTAAAATTTAATCAGGTCTTAGATAAGTGTACTTCCTGAGAGAGGGCTTCTCTGACATTTCTATTCATAGTAGGCTCTTACTCTCAGGTCCAGTTGCCCTCTATACTATATCTATACTGATATCCATTTTTATTTCCTTTGTAGACTTCATCATACTCTGAATTTTTAAAATCAATTTATTTTTTTATTCAATTTTCCCCCCACAAGAAAGTAAATTTCTTGAAATCAAGAATACTGTCTTTTTTATTCATTCAATACCCTCAGAACCATAGACAATGCCTGATACATATTTGGTTTTCAACATTTATGGAAAGAATGAAATATATATTAGATGTCATCACATATATTTATGCTATTTTAAATTATACTTGTTGCAGAACATTTTTATAAAATTTAGCTAAAGCCTCCTAAAATCCTAAAGTAATATATTTAAATTAGACCAACTAGCCTTAGTCTTAGAGTTTATAGAAATACAAGTTACTAATAAAGATGTCAATATTTGATCTACTTTAGATCTACTGGTCTAGTTTAGCAGTCCCTCATTTACAGTCTGGAATAACTCTTGATGTGAAGTGTTATGATACAGATTATACTATCATACTATCTAGCTGATGGTTGGAATTTAGAAAATTCTCAACCATTGTCCATTTGTATTCTCAGAAGTAAATAGAAAAACTAAGGAAATAGCTGTCATATAGTCCATAAATCTAATTTTAAAATATGAAATTACTTGAGGGTCTTACTTTAATGTTTTGAACTAGAATCCTACATTGTATACAGTCATTGATTTGTCTGGTGGGAGTGAAGGCTGGATTGAGATAAGAAGGTACTTGTCCAAGGGAAGAATACAGACAGATACAGAAATGTCTGATCATATTGGAAAAAGGAGGTATCAAAGAAAAACCAAGAGTTATAATGTATTCAAATACAGTCTAGCACAGAAGTTGTACATTGATGGGGGGGTAGTTATGTTTGTGTTTTTGCTTTTGTTTTGTAACTTTTGCCAGTATCCTCTCCCTAGTAATGACCATTTAGGGTCTAGAGTAGAATTTGAATGAGATACCTCTAAATTTTAGAATTTTGGACCTTGTTATCTTAATGACGTCCAGCTATTATATAAGAATAGGTAAAATTCTGGGGCACCAGGGTGGCTCAGTTGGTTAAGTAACTGCCTTTGGCTCAGGTCATGATCCTGGAGTCCTGGGATCAAATCCCGCATCAGGGTCCCTGCTCAGCCGGGAGTCTGCTTCTCCCTCTGACCCTCCCCCTTCTCATGCTCTCTCTCTCTCATTTTCTCTCTCTCAAATAAATAAGTAAAATCTTAAAAAAAAGAATAGATACAATTCTGCTTCAAGATTAATTCAAGGAAATAATCCTTCACAAAGAATTTTATAAAATTCCCTTTCTATATAAAAAGCACATTGAGATACCACCTTATACCAGTTAGAATGGCAAAAATTAGCAAGACAGGAAACAACAAATGTTGGCAAGGTTGTGGAGAAAGGGGAACCTTCTTACACTGTTGGTGGGCATGCAAGCTGGTACAGTCACTTTGGAAAACAATATGGCAGTTCCTCAAAAAGTTAAAAATAGAGTTAACCTATGACCCAGCAATTGCACTACTACTAGGTATTTATCCCAAAGAGATAGATGTAATGAAAAGAAGGGGCACATGCGCCCCAATGTTCATAGCAACAATGTCTACAATAGCCAAACTCTGGAAGGAGCGGAGATGTCCTTCAACAGAAGAATGGATAAAGAAGATGTGGTTCATATATACAATGGGATATTACTCAGCCATCAGAATTGATGAATACCCACCATTTGCACTGACATAATGGAAGTAGAGGGGGTTATGCTAAGTGAAATAAGTCAAGCAGAGAAAGACAATTATCATATGGTCTCACTCATATTTGGAACATGAGGAATAACATGGAGGACCATAGGGGAAGGGAGGGAAATCTGAAGGAGGGGGGGAAATCAGAGGGAGAGACAAACTATGAGAGACTATGGACTCCGAGAAACAAACTGAGAGTCTCAGAGGAGAGGGAGTAGGGGGATGGGGTAGCCAGGTGATGGGTATTAAGGAGGGCACATGTAGTGATGAGCAATGGGTGTTATATACAGCTAATAAATCATTAAACACTACATCAAAAACTAATGATGTATTTATTTTAAGTTGGCTAACGTAACATAATAAAAAATATTTTCTTTGTTATTCACAATTTTCATCAAAAATAATATTCTAAGATTTGAATAGATTCACCAGGACAAAAAGCCATAAGGGAAGCTTCCAATGTCATTTTGAGGCTATACCTTCCTTTTGACATTTCAGGACTACAGCATCTCAAGGAGTCTTTGGATTATAAAGGTCTTCCAACATTCCAATCTTTCCCTGCTTTATATTTTAATTTTATGTATATCCTCCCAGACTCCAGCAGCCATTCATCAAAAATATTAGGGAAAAATTAAATTCTTTCTCCAGAGAGCAATAAACATTACAGTTAAGAAGAAGTGCAGAATGTGGTGGAACCAAAGATGGACATTATGCAAATGGTGGATTACTTTGGTCTATTCAGCTTCCTACAGATTACTGGGTAAGACAGAAATAGGAGAAATTTGGTTGGGGGGGAGTAGAGCCCTATATCTTCTTCCCACCAACATAAGAAATTTCAAATTGTTTTAAGCATTGAAAAACTACATAGTAATATTATGCTGCTATAATATTAATAGCTTTCACAATGAAGATCCAAGCCACTGAAAAAGGATTTTAATTTCTTTTAGGTAGCTATTTAATATGGCAGCACTATTTATAATATAAATCTTTTGACTTAATAAGAGGAAGCCCTGAGCTGTTAGTATATACCAACAGCAGTTTATAATATTATTAATTTTCTATTATATAGTTGTGTGATATTGTATAAGTTATTAATTAAAGAGAAGTATGATCTATCATGCAGAATTGCTGGGAGGCTTAGATATAATATATATGCGGCTCACAGAACAGTGACATACATAGCAGGCATTGACGTAGTAATAACCTCCATAATCAACCTTACCAATTAATCTGTTTTTGTACATATACAACCACTTAATTTTTTTTTCAGTTAGCTATTCAATATTTTGCTTAATAGCAGTGAATCCACTCTCTCTCTCAAAACATCATCTGTCCATTGACTCCCATTATTAAAAAAAATCCAACTTATTCCATCAAAAGGTTAGTACTATTTTCAGATATGAAGCTGACAGAAAAATAGATTTCTGCTTAAAATTAAAAACAAATAAAAAATGTTAACAAATTCATATTTGGATCTTCACCTAATGCAGGCATCTATGTAGTAACCACATTGCCAATTGCTTTTGTGGTTGGCCATCAGTAACAACTGCTTTTCAGGGAGAAAAAAATATACCTGGGGGAAGGGGAGAAAAAACCTTAATTTTTTTTTTCTTCCATCTTTTTCTTTTTTTTTTAATTTGTTAATGCCTTTTTTTTTCTTTTCTAAATGCTTGAGGGCATTTGCTATAATAGCAAGAAGCTTTTCTGGTTTTTTTCTGTGATCAGTATATGCTCAGGAAATGATTATGGTTGAGTTGTCAGAGAGAAGGCTTCAATGACTCCAGTTGAGAGGAGGCTGGGCTAAGGCAGCAGGTCATACCCTTGAGTATAAATCAGAAACATCTGGGGGTTTTGTTAAACTACAGCGTGCTGAGGACCCTCCCTGGAGTTTCTGTTTCCGTAGGTCCACCTAACAAGTTCCTAGGTGCTGCTGTTGCTGGTTTGGGATATTCTATAACTGCTTGGTTAAGGACTTTCATCTCACAATTTTGTCTGGGTCTCACTTTGACCCGTAGCTGTGGGGCAAATGTACTCTCCAGGTCCTGTCTGTGTAGCAATACTTTCAAAGTATTCACCTCTCTCCTTAATCACACATATGTTTGCAATATATTTAACTCATGTCTTTATTTTTTATTGTGAAGCAGTCAATGCCCAACACATTTTATGTTAGGAGGGAGTGTGTAGGTAGGAGAGAAGCAGGAAATACAACTTTCATCTTGTAGTTTGATAGCTTTCAGTGATTCCGTTGCAGGTCATAGAGAATTACCATTTCATCAATAGGGAGTGTTTTTCTACATGAAGATATTTCTCCTTTCAAAGTAATGTTGCCCTGGGAATTTGAAGGTCTACTGAATTCTGAATATTTTACTTGGCCTGGATACATAACTGAATATTTTATTTTGTCAAGCGTATTTGTGTCTATTCAGTGCCTTTAGTGATCCTCTCTCTACCTATGCTGACTCCAGAGGTGACCTATAAAGAGCACTGCAGCTAATTCCTAAATTATCAGACACCCCCTTCAAGTCTGGCCTTTTTAATATCCATTTCAAACCTTCTTCACATTTGGGTGGCCTTGGGATCTTTTGCCTTTTGCTTGTATTCTGACTTACTAACTGGCCTCTTTCTGTGACTTGATGCTTCTGTGAACTGTCTACTTGGCTCAGACATTCAACTTTCCCTTTGGTTCTGTGCTCTGAAGCCCTTGTCTATCCCACTCCCCACTGTCCAGCTCAGGTCCCAGGACTCTACCCGAAGCCCAGGCCTCTCTGTGCCTATTTTTCTGTGGGTTTTGGTAGAGCTTGCTAATTTTATTTTATATATGTTAACATATAACTCTCCATTTGCTAGGAGAGATGTTTTTGCCTACTGTTTAGGAGAATAAAATTCTATTATCTAGTGTCATATATTATTGCAATTGGATTAGCATGTACCTTTCAAGATTGTTTGAATTCAATATATATCCATTACCACATTTTTAGTTTCAAGTGATAGAAAACCAAGCCCACTCTAACTTAAAGAAGATTAATTTTATGGCTCACATCAAGGGAGAAATTAAGAGAAAGAATGGCTTCAGGTGAAATTTAAGTCAAAGTTTGAAGTCCTAACACCAAGGTCTGGTGTCTCTCTTAGAGTTTTCTAATTCCACTTCTTCTGGTTTATTCTTTTCTCAGGGAGCTCTGACTTATTGCAGGTCTAGCCATATAAACTCACACTTCCATGTTCAGTGGAAAGAGAGAGGATTCTTTCTCTCAGCTTCCCACAGACCCTGAGATCTGTCCCGAAAGGACTGACTGAGGTCATGTGTTCACCTCTGCCAATTGTGTGGCCACTGTGGGCAGCAGAATGCCAAGGACTTATTAATACCAATGAGTCGGGCCTGGGAGTCCATGCCAGTTACTGAATTAAGAAGAGTTCCAGTGATACCACCTGACAAACTAATTACGGATAAATGAATCCTACACAAAAGACAGAGGCGCCTTTCCCTTGTATAATAATCAGAGGATGGCTAAAGGTTTTAAAACCTCCTTTTTACCTCTTGATCCTTTATTCTTTCTATCTTGGACCATAAGTCATCAATATTTCTCACGCCCCCTCATTTTCTAGAATGAAAAAAAAAAGTTCCTTGTTATCATCAAGATCTATAAGATATATAATATTTACAGATAAATTTTTCACACAAAAATTTTTTTGACTATTTTTTTCTGCTATGCTTACTTAAAATATGATCAGAACTAGAGTTTCAATGTGAGAATTTTGGAAAGGTAAATAATTACATCAGTGGCAGTTTGAAAAAAAAAATATTGTTGGAATCAATAGACTATCATTAAAGCTGTAGGATCTCTCCTGTCAAAAATCTATAAAAGAGGAGACCAACAAAATTAACTAAATAATCAAAAATAAGGATAACTTACTTAATGTGACAAGAATAAAATTGTTCTATGAGCATATTCTTGCATCTTTTTTTAATTGACATATACTTGACTTATAACATTGTATAGATTTAAGTATACCACTGTTGAGTTTTGATACATTTATATATTATAATATGATGACTACCCTAGCCTTAGCTAACACCTTCATCACATTATATAATTGTTATTTTTTTGTATGTGGTGAGAACATTTAAGATGGTCTCTTAGCAACACTGAAGTATATAATGTGGTTTTGTTGATTATAATCTCAACCCTGTACATCAGACCTTCAGAATTTACTCATCTTCTAATGGCAAGTTTGTACCTTTGACCCACATTTCCCTAATTCCCTCACCACCTCCAGTTTCTGGTAGTTACCCTCTACTTTCTGTTTTAGATTCCACATAGAGATGATATCATACAATATGTATCATATTCCTATATCTTAAAGGTTTTTTCACGTTCCTGCACATATTCATCAGAATAGCCCATTTTAAAATAAAGTGACTGCTTACCCACCTATTAAAATTTCCCTGTCTCAATTACCATCTCACTTTAGAATATATCCCACATCCTAACGGTGGTCTACTCATCCTGGAATGGTCTGGCCTTGTCATTTTCCCAGTTGAAACTTCTTGCCTCCCTCCTGTTCACTCTCTCACTCTGCTAGAGCTAGATCAGCTGGCTTTCAACACCTCCCAGTGTCACACCCACCAAACATGTGGCTGTCATAAAGCATTCACATGCTCTATTCCTTGTTCTCCTGACATATGTACTTGGCTTGCTCCCTTGCTTCCTCCTTAATTGCCTGAGTCTCTGCTCCCGTTCCATCTCCTCTAAGTCCCCTTCCGTGCCCATCTTATTTAATGTGGCACCCCCAACTTATGGTTCCTTATCCTTGAAATCTGCTGTATTTCTCCCCACCACAGACCAAAATATGACAGTATAATCTATATAAATTTTTCTTTAATTGACACTCTCCTGTAAGTAAGATCGTCAACTCTAGAGAAGCAAGGGCTTTATCAAATATTTTAGTGCTGTACATCCAGCCAGCAGAACAATTCCTGGTCTGGAATTTGCTCTCTGTGATTATTTGTTGAGTAAATCAATGAATTAGCTTTACATTTTACCCTCTTTCTTAGTAGTTAGTGAAGGTTTTCAAAGTGCAATTTTCCACAAGGTGATAATTTGTGAGTTGTATGAAAACACCTCTGGCAGTTAAAGAGTGCTAGAATGCTGGTTCATGTAGGTTTCCTAGGAAACTGATATTTTGTTCAGTGATGTGGTTGAGTCACAGTTCGAGCCTCTGCTGTCATTTTGACATCTAGACCTGGGAAAGGCTTGTTTTCTCCTTCTGAAGGTTTTGGAAGTCAAGTCCTTCTTCACTGTGAGGAACTAAGGAATGCTAATACTAATAAAAACATGAGAACAATTTTGGTTGTATATATTTTTTTCAATCTTTGCCTCCATAAAGCCCATGAACCTTAAAATCTAAAAGGAATGATGATAAGGATAAGAATATCTATAAAACCAGAATTGAAACAAACAAACAAAAACGATAGCATTGTAAAACACTGCCTTTCCAAAATTCATTTGTAAATTGAATTGTTTTAAAGTTGGAACACTTTCTCCAAGGTAAAGAAAACACACAAGTTGGTTAGTAGCTCAGCCCAGTGAAGCTGTCTAACCGTTAGGTACCTAAACTATCATTGCTATGATTTAATTTATGCTTCACCCTGTTCATCATATTGTTTCTGTAGGATATTTCATTGCTAATTATAGACTTCAGAATTAAACTCTTTAGCTTCCCCCACTTGGGCTTCAGGGGGGGACTGGGGTAAAGCACTTGCATAAAACATTTCAGGTCTTTATCCCTTATATCTGGGTGTTCTGAATTAATTAATAAACCAGCTGCTTTCCTTAATGTCCTGCTGAGAGATTAGGTGAGAAATGGTTGCTGGTGGGGAGTTTCTCCTGTGGGAAGGTCTAGATTAGAACCTGCATAGAAGAGGATTAGTTGTTTGTATAATGCATGAGGACTTGCCTCTTCATATACACTTAGAACAACAATGACAAAAAATTGTCACAGATCTAAGAGGCATAGCCCTGAATGGTAAAAATTTCATTATGTCATACAAATTAAGCAGAAGCATGAGACTGGGGGGAGACACGAAGTAGGAAGTTGAGGGGGCTAAGCTTGTTGAAAGTACAGCATTGTCAAAGGAAAGGGAGATATGGCTGCTTTTTTGAACTCATAAGATGTATCTACTATTAGACAGTATCTCCAACCCTGCAGCTGACCCAAATTCTTAAGGAAACATGAATTTCAGAAAATCAGTCAAGCATGTGTCTAGAGTTTGGATCTTTGTGAAACTAGTTCATAAAGATTGGGGGGGAAAGCTTCATACAAAGACATGCCAGAAACTTTCTTGTATCTTTACCCTACAAGTCTATGAGAGCAAGGATATCTGTTTGTTTTGTATACTACTCTATCCTGGGGCCTAGAATTGGCCCACAGTACATACTCAATAAATATGTGTTGAATAATTGCATAAGACACAATGCCTTTCCCTTACTAGGGAAGCCGAAGAGGGATGACAATCTGCTTCCATACCTGACACTGAGCACATGAACAGGTACTTGTCCTTACCCTAAGTACAGCCAGAAAACATGACTGACAAGGAGTTTGGACCTGGAGAAAATAATGATAGTCAGTTTAGATATTATTTGCAGTAGCAGTCATGGCATCAAATGTCTGCAGTGGTGGTTTCAAGGGCCTGAAAGTCCTGCAGCATCATGGTAGCAAGACTGGAAGCTGTGTCTTAACCCTTTTATTGGCCTTGGGTTTTGTTTCTCACAGTCTGTTCTTCCCATGGGTCTGACACTTGTTTCAATCTGGTTTTCCAACTTTCCTATTGGGTCTTTGTGGTACCTATTATTATTTACTGGATAAGTTAGCCAGAGTTGATTTCTGTTGCCTGCATCCCAGACTTTTAATTGATTTCAGACAGGGGAGAAGAGATCCATGGAAATGAGGAGTTAGGGTTAGGGGAGTAACAGGAAACAGTAACGGACTGTGGGCATGAGAGAAAGCATCTCGGTCCTTGGAACTGGAGAGAAATCTGAGAGAAACTCAGTGGGTGGGTACTTGGTAACAGCATTAGTTAGGCAAAAGGCTAATTATAGAATCCAGCTGTTAAGTCAAGGCAGGATTTGGAGAAAGGTTTACTTTAAGACTGAGTCGTTACTAGTCTCAGTTTGCAATTCTGAGGTTGAGTTCTAGCTCCTGAGATGCTTCAAATCAATATGTAGACACACCTTCTCTTTCTCTTTCACTTCAACTATAATTTGTTTCATTATCATCCTCCAATTATCCCAAATCAAAGCCCCAACATCGTGAACATCTTCCCAGCCTCTATGGCCTTGGCCTCTTATTCAATTAATCATTTCTCAATCTCCACTTTAACTGCCTAGGATCAAGGAATAATCATCTCTCCTTTAAAGTATTACAATAGCTCCTTAGCAAGAATTGTCATACCCTCCAAACACAGTTCCCAATACAATGTTTCTTTTTGTTATCTGATTGCTGAGGCTAGAACTTAAATACTATGTTAAATAGTAATGATGAACGTGGACATTCCTGTTTTATTCCCGACCCTAGAGGAAAAGCTCTCAGTTCTTCCCCATTGAGGATGATATCCACTGTGGGTCTTCCGCATATGGCCTTTATAATGTCGAGGTATGTTCCATCTTTCCCTACTTTGTTGAGAGTTTTTATCAAGAATGGAAGCTGAATTTTGTCAAATGCTTTTCTGCATCTGTTGAGAAGATCACATCGTTCTTGTCCTTTCTTTTATTAATGTGGTGTATTATGTTGGTTGACTTAAAAATATTGAACCACCCCTGCAGTCCAAGAATAAATCCCCCCTGATTGTGGTGAATCATTCTTTAATGTAGTTGGATTTGATTTGTTAGTATTTTATTGAGAATTTTTGTATCCATGTTCATCAGGGATATTGGCCTGTGATTCCTCTTTATAGTGGGGTCTTTGGTTTTGGAATCAAGATAATGCGGTAATGCTGGCTTTGTAAAAGGAGTTTGGAAGTTTTTTGTTTGTTTGTTTGTTTGTTTGTTTTTTTCCATTTCTATTTTTTTGTAACAATTTGAGAAGTATAGGTATTAACTCTTCGTTAAATGTCTGGTAGATTCCCCCAGGAAGCCAACTGGTCCTGACTTTTGTTGTTGGGTAATTTTTGATTAGGGATTCAATTTCTTTGCTGGCTGTGCATCTGTTCAAGTTTTCTACTTCTTCCTGTTTCAGCGTTGATAGTTTGTTTCTAAGAATTTTTCCATTTCTTCCAGATTGCCCAGTTTGTTGGCATGTAATTTATCATCATATTCTCTTATAATTCTTTGTATTTTTGCAGTTGGTTGTGATCTCTCCTCTTTCATTCATGATTTCACTTATTTGGGTCCTTTCTTTTTTCTTTTTGATAAGTTTGACTAGGGGTTTACCTATTTTATTAATTCTTTCAAAGAACCAGCTCTTAGTTTCATTGATCTGTCCTACTGTTTTTCTAGTTGTTGTTTGTATATTATTTCTGCTCTAATCTTTATTACTTCCCTTATTCTGCTGGCTTTAGGCTTTTTGCTCTTCTTTTTCTTGCTCCTTTAGGTATAATGTTAGTATACTTCCCTCTTAGGACTGCCTTTGCTGTCTGTATCCCAGAGGTTTTAGACTGTCATGTTTTCATTTTCATTTGTTTCCCTGTATTTTTTTTTAAATTTCTTCTTTAATTTCCTGGTTAACACATTCATTCTCTTAATAGGGGTTTTTTAGCCTCCATATGTTTGTGGTCTTTCTGAATTTTTTTTCTCGTGGTTGACTTCAAGTTTCATAGCTTTGTGGTCTGAAAACATGCATGGTATGATCTCAGTCTTTTTGTACTTATTGAGGGGTTACTTGTGACCCAGTATGTGATCCATTCTGGAGAATGTTCCATGTGTACTCAAAAATAATGTGTATTCTGCTGCTTTAGGATGAAATGTTCTGAATATTTCTATTAAGTCCATCTGGTCCAGGATATCATTCAAAGACATGGTTTCTTTATTGATTTTCTGCTTAGATGATCTGTCCGTTGCTGTGAGTGAGGTGTTAAAGTCCCTTACTATTATTGTATTACTATCAGTGAGTTTCTTAATGTTTGTTATTAATTGATTTTTATATTTGGTTGCTCCCAACTTGGGGGCATAAATACTTACAATTGTTGGTTCTTCTTGATGGATAGACCCCTTAATTATGATGCAATGCCCTTCTTCATCTCTTGTTACAGGCTTCATTTTAAAATCTAGTTTGATAAAACTATGGCTACTCTGGTTTTCTTTTGACATCTATTAGCATGATAGATGGTTCTACATCCTCTCACTTTCAATCTGCATGTGTCTTTAGGTCTAAAATGAGTTTCTTAAAGGCAGCATGTAGATGGGTCTTGTGTGTGTGTGTGTGTGTGTGTGTGTGTGTGTGTGTGTGTTGTTTATTTGTTTGGTTTTGGTTTTCCATCCATTCTGAAACCCTGTGTCTTTTGATTGAAGCACTTAGTCCATTTGTATTTACAGTGATTTTTGGAAGGTATGAATTTAAGGTCATTGTGTTACCTGTAAAGTTGGCATTTCTGGTGTTGTTGTCTGTTCCATTCTAGTTTTTATTGCTTTGGGTGTTTTTTGTTTGTTTGTTTGTTTTGTTTTGCTTTTTCCTTCACTCAAAGGGTCTCCTTTAATATTTCTTTCAGGGCTGGTTTAATGGTCACAAACTCCTTTAGTTTTTGTTGTCTGGGAAACTCTATCTCTCCTTCTATTCTGAATGACAGCCTTGCTGGGTAAAATATTTTGGGATGCATATTTTTTCCCATTCAGCATGTTGAATATATCCTGCCATTCTCTTCTGGCCTGCCAAGTTTCTGTGGATAGATCTGCTATGAAACTGATCTGTCTTTCATTGTAAGTTAAGAACTTTTTTTTCCCCTGATGCTTTTAGGATTCTTTCCTTGTCTGTGTATTTTGTAAGTTTGACTGATATATCTTGGTGATGGCCAGCTTTTGTTGAATTTAATGAGAGTTATATGTGCTTCTTAAATTTTGATCTCTGTGTTCTTCCCCAGATTAAGGAAATTTTCAGCTACAATTTGATTATATAAAGCTTCTACTCCTTTTTCTCTTTCTTCATCTTCTGGGCCTCCTATGATATGAACACGATTACATTTTAAGAAGTCACTTAGTTCCCTAAGTCTACCTTCATGATCCAATGTCTTTCTTTCCCTCTTCTTTCGGCTTCATTATTTTCCATAATTTTATCTTCTATATCATTCCTCTGCTTCATCCATCTGTGTTGTTAGAGTATCCATTTTGGTTTCCATCTCATTTATAGTGCTTTTAATTTTGGCCTGACTAGATTTTAGTTCTTTTATCTCTGTAGTAAGGGATTCTCTAGTGTCTTCTATGCTTTTTTCAAGCCCACTTAGTATCCTTAAAATTGCTGTTATAAATTCTAGTTCAGATGTCTTAATTATAACTGTGTTGACTAAATCCCTGGCCATTATTTCTACTTTCTGTTCTTTCTTTTGGGGTGAATTCCTCTGTCTTGTAATTTTGTCCAGAAAACAAGAACACAAACAAAACCCTAGATCCTGGGTGTGTTTTGGTCTGCTTGCTAAAAGAAGCTAGATTCAAACAATAAAGGTAAAAAATATATAAATTAAAGAATAAATAAAAATAAAAATAAATTAAAAAATAAAAATAAAATGGAAGCGAGATCCTGTTTTCCCTAGAGCTGAGCTTTGTAGCACTCAATGATCAGTAGACTTACTGCATGCAAAGGGTTTATGCTGATCTGGGAAAGGAGCCTCCTGCTCTGATTCTCAGGTGTACTTACCCCAGTGGAGATGAGCCTGTGTGACACAGCAGGGCCAGACTTTGTGCAGCAACTTCAGTCTCCAGTTGGTGGCGCTATTAAGCTCACTGAGGTAGATCAGTGCTAGTGGATGGATGATGAAAATAGCTTCATCCTGCTTTCTCACCTCTGCAATGGGAAGTTCATGCCAAACATTCTTGAGGAAGCCCTTACAAACAATCATCCCTCCTGTGTCCCAAGCTTCCATCAGATCCCTGCCTTCGCCCTGTCTGTGTTTAACCTCAGCAGCCAGCACTCCTGTGTTTTATCTTGGGTATAGCTGTGTTTCAAAACTCTAACTTCAGAGACTCCCTGGGTAGGGCCATGCTGATCCTCTGAGGGAGGGTCTTGTTGTGCTCTGGCTCATGCCAACTTGTCCCAGAAAATAGCCATGTGACCACACAGCAGTTTGGAGTTTATGCTAAATAGCAGCACAAAGCTGATGCCAAAGTTTGCTGCCCTCAGCTGCATCTTTGTTCTCATGCTGGTAAACAGGGCAGCTCACTGACAACCACTGGGTCTTTTGCCCATGGAGAGGGTGCTACACCTCTGTAAAGTGCAGTCCAAGCAGGGGAACTGTTTCTCCCGGTACAGTCCAGGAGATCCTCAGACATGCTGCCCACACCATGGTCTCTGTCGTCCTTCCCCACTGGAGCACTGCTTAGCTTGCCAGAGGTGACCGTGATGGTGGGGCTGATCTCCAAAACTTCAGATCCTGTGCTCTGCTGTTTGTTAAGATAACAAAAACCAAAAACAAAACCAAAAATCTTGTAGTATTTAACTCTCTTCTTTTTCACAGTCAATGGCTTTGGGGAAGATTTTTTCCTTTTCATTCCACTATGTATATTTTCACTGTTTTCCCTGTCTCTCTTTCTCTCTCTTTCACTCCTCACTTCTCTCTTCATGTTCTGGGATCCTTCCCCTCTGTAATGCCCACAGTTCTTTTCTCCACCAAATCAACTCTCAGTGTTTCTTATCTTCCACAAGGTGGTTGTTTTTTCTGCTTGTAGACATGCAGATTTGTTTGTCAGTCCTCAGATTGGTTTCTTGGGTGTTCAGAATGATTTGATATTTATCTATGTTTGAGGAAGGAGGCAAGCTTAGGGCCATCCTATTCCTCCACCATCTTAACCTCCTTCCTATTTGCCAAACATGCTTATTATTATTATTTTTTTAATGGAAACTAATGACAACACTTTATAAAGAAATTTAAACGTGAAGTTGTCATTTTCAAGGGAAGAGTTGGGAAGAGAATGTGCAAGATCATGGACACTTTAATGTTGATATTGATAGAAAAATATATGGTCAAACATATTTAAATATCCTTGATATTTATAAGACACATTTCTGAAATGAAATAACCACACTGTGGAAACTCATGAAGTACCAAATCTTTAAAAGATAAATGTACAAAAATACAGACTAGAGGTGACCTTGCTAATTTTAAAGAAGAACTTAATATATGATGATTAAAAAGGCACAGAAAGAGTACATAGTGGAAAAAAGTTACAATAAACCATGAAGAAACACAGATAAAATGTTATATAGCAAAGAAAATAACCAAGGCAAAAATTATTAGATGCACAAGGAGAAACTGACAGTTTCTCTTTGAACATCCTAGTGGAAAGCTTTAACTCTTCCCTCAGAATTTACAATTCATTTCGAAAAACAAATAATACCGTGCTCCATTTTCTTTAAGCTTCTGAAGCTGCTGAGAAGTCATAAGTTGTTCTGGTGTAAGTATTTAAATGTGAGCTACTTTTTTTTTTTCCTCTTTCTGAAAGTGTTCAAGTTATCTTTATGTTGGTTTTGTCAATTTTAATGATAATTGTTATTGATATGGGTCTTTTTCAATGTACTGGTCACCAACGGGATTTGTTCATTTGGAAACTTAAGCCCTTCAGTTCTTAAAAATTGTCTTATCCATTTGTAAAATTTTGACTCTTCTGATACATGTCGTGCTTTTTAATCTTTCCATATTATTACCATCTTCTATTAATGTCATGTTATTTTGTTTATTTTATGTACTTCTACTGATTTTCTTGTACCCTCATAGTCTGATTTTCCAACACATATTTTTTTATGGTTTGAATATCCTTCCTTTTAAATATTAGCATTCTATTAGTGTTTCATAGATAAAACACATTTAAAAATTTTTTCCAATATAGCAGTTATAGGTATTTTTTAAAGTTTTCTTCAATCTCTGTTTACTTCCTTTATGTTTGCTTATTTCTGTGTTAGAATGTCTCCTCAATGTCCAGTATTTCCTGATACCTGGCCATATTAAAGAGTAAGGGACTTAAAAATCATTTGAAAGCTTCAATCATGTGGATATTGTTTGTTTACTATAGGGCAGAACAATGAAGGCCAATTAAGCAGAGAACCCACAGTTATTTTCTATGTGGTCTTGAAGAAGTAGCTTAACATTTCCCTCCTTACCTGGAAAGTGGTAAATAATAGAGCTGAATCCAAAATGTTGTCTTGGAGATAAAATGGAATGATAAGTATAAAGTTCTGAGAAGAGTGCCTGCACAAACACTGTAGAGATGTTTATGATGTATATATTTTGTCTGCAACACATCTAGAAACTTGTTGAGGGCTGGGCAGGGACTGGTTCTTCTATTGTTCTTTATTTCCCTCCCTAGTTCATAGGGTTGCTCAGTGAACATGTGGTTGAGGCTATGAGTTGCAGAGTTGAATTGATCTGTTTCCATCTCCTGACCTGCTTGTCCTTATTCCTGCTTATTCCTTTGGGCAAATTACCCAAGCTTACCACTCTTCAGTTTCATTATTTCTCAAACTGAGATTACAGTAGTACCTATCTCACAAGGTTATTTGTGTGGAATAAATGAGATATGAGATGTAAAGTGCTTGGCACCTCATAAATGCTCAATAGCTTTCACCAATAATGATACAATAACAGTGAAAATTATAATTGCAAGTATGTGTTCTTGACAAGACTTACTAGTTTACTCATTACATTTTCAGTCCTCTTGTCCTTTTCACTGACTTTTCAAATCTGTTGGTAAGGATTGAGATGACATGTGTTTATTGGGTAAGCATGAGATTAAGAATTTTAAATCATATAGTTTAGATTAGAGCTTTGCAACCTTTCCTGTAAAAAACATACAGTAAAAATTTGAGATGTAGGCCATATGGTGTCTGTTGCAATCATTCAACTCTGCTGCTATACCTTGAAAGAAGGCCAAGACACTATGGAAATGAATGGATGTGTCTGTGTTAACATAAAACTGTATCTATAAAATCAGGTGAGAGAAGAAGGAATTTGGCTTGTGGGCCTCAGTTTGCCAACCTCTTCATACCACAAAGGTCAAGCCAAGAATGGAAACATAAGCCACATAGTCCTGTCACTGTACCAACAAAGCATCAGATGTTCTGGACACTCTTTGGCATAGGGGAATTATTTGGCTTTTGCTTGATCCTTCATATAAAGAACATCAATTTTTTCCTTTCTAATAGTTCTAGAGTGTCTTCCTATAAAAAGTTAACTTCAGAACCTATTTACATTAACCACAATGCGGTATAACACCGATAAGTACATACAGGACCATTAGCACACAAATTCTTTTTTGTTTTACTAGATACTTCTTCTATCTCTATGGATGAGGTCAAACTCCCATATCCCAACAACCACTTTGAATCTATTTACAATTGATGGGAAATGCACTAAAATGTTTCCCCCCTCAAGATTATCCTTATAAAAGAGATCATGATTTTAAGGGACTTTCTAAAAGGAGATTATGAATCATTATGAAAAAATGACTCACCTATAAGAAGAGTGCATCCTCTGTAAAGGTGTAATTTGGGAAAAAAATTTTTTTAAGTAAAATGCACATTTACAAAACCTGTTAAATATCTTGAATATATGTAGAGGAAATGATTTATATAACATCAGTGAAGTATTTTACCCACTTAATATATATTTTGGCTGCATATCTTTTAACAAGTTAGTATGCTAACTCTATCACAAGCCATGGTCTTTCCTTTCAAGCTATTCTTTATGGTAATAATTTACATGTTCTTAAGCTGTATTTTCATGAAATGGAAATGTGAGGTAATAAAAGGACAGGTGTGCTTATTAATCAATCAACCAATTGGTATTCATTATTAAGTCCTAGACAGTGTTAAGTGCCTTATAGGATTTAGAAGTATGTATTAGAGTCCCTGCAGGAATCATATAAGAATAATAACTGCAGGATTTCAGAGGACAGAGGATAGCAGGGTGAAAATATTTGAGTAGATTTCATGAAGAAGATAGGACCTAAAGGACAGCATTCAAATGAATAGAGAAGGAAGGGTATTATGGAATCACCAGGAACAAATACCTATGTATGTCCTAGCAGTGGTGCTGAGGAAATGACAATGACTGGAGCATTTGTAGCAGGTGGGAGGAAGTGGGAAATAAAACATAAATTGTCTGATTTCAAAATCAGCCATGGGAGTGTTTTGTTTAGTAAACACGTGTGTGTGTGTGTGTGTGTGTGTGTGTGTGTGTGTGTGTGTAACTGTGTGTATGCATACATCCAAATATATGCATGTGTGTGCATATATATGTTACATTCCAAATTGTTTAGAGCCTCCAACAAATAGTCAATAAAAATGAGCAAGAAAAAAATAATTGAGAGAATCAGGGCAAAGGAAAACTATTGGTAAAGATAGTGGCTCATGCATGGTCACTATTCCTAAATATTTATTAAATATATGAAATAATAAAATTGAGGCAATACAAATAGCATTATGATATTAAACATGTCATTTAATCTTTTTTGTTTTGTAACACAAGGAACATAATAATGGCTATTAACTATGTTAATACATAAAGGGCCTATAGAACGATGCTTACTGCAGAGCAGACTCTAGATAAGTATTGACTACTGTTATTAATATCTAATGTACTTTATAATAGTTTTTAGAAACTGTAAGAAAATAACAAAGGCAGATTGAAAGGAGTTAAATTCCATGCAAAATAATTCATTTTTTTGTTATTTACTAGATTTAGGGACTTTATAGAGCTCCTCGTACACCTTTAAAACTAAAATAATAAAAAAAAAAACAACTAAAATAATTCCCATGGAAATATCTCCAAAGAAGTGCAACCTAGCAAAATATACTAAAATAACCTAAGATAATGTTTCATAATATTAATATTTGACATTCAAGTGTATCCAATTGTCAGCACATTCCTCACTGCTTCAGATAATATTTTGATTTTTATAACCTGGTCAGATAAACCTGAAGTGGATTAAAGAAGCATGTAATAAATATTGAGGGGTGCCTGGGTGGCTCAGTTGTTTAAGCACCTTGGTTTGAGCTCAGGTTGTGATCTCAGGGTTGCAAGATCAAACCCTGCATCAGACTCCACAATGGGTGTGGAGCTCGCTTAAGATGCTCTCTTTCCCTCTCCCATTGCCCCTCCCTCTCCTCTCTCTCTCTCTCAAACCAAAAACAAAAACAAAACTTTGAAATCATATTTTGGTGCATAATGCTGTGAGAGAGAAAAATGGTAACATGGCCAACAGTTATATTTTTCCCTACATTTAAAAGGTGCTCTTTCAATTTAAGCTTAAGTGATCAGATTCAGAGATAGCAAAAGGACAACTCTTGGAATAAAACAGAAAGCTCAAAACCAATTGCATCTATGAGCTCGGTCTGTTTGTATGTGTGAGCATGTGTGTGTACATGTTTTTTATTTGTGCTGACACTAAATTTGCTGGCTTTAAATCAGGAAGTGAGTGAGTTGCATACCTCCTGGACATAAGGAGGTAGAGACCACAGTTACACCTGTTATCATGTCTAGTTCTATGGAAAAAACAATGTTTTTAGGAAATATAGGATAAATAAGTGTTATTTGTCCCTGGATATCTTTTTTAAAAGATTTTATTTATTTATCTGAGAGAGAAAGTGTGTGTGAGAGAGAGCACAAGCAGGGGGAGCTACAGAGAGAGACGGGGAGAAGTAGGGAGCCAAATGTGAGGTTTGATCCCAGGACCTGAGATCATGACCTGACCCAAGGCAGGTGCTTAACCAACTGAGACAGCCAGGTGCCCCACTCCCTGGATATCTTAATAAATTACAGAAATCAATTACAGAAATATATATAAAGCATGTATTAACATGGCTGATATTAGAAATATTAACATAAGGGGTGCCTGGGTGGCTCAGTTGGTTAAGCTTCTGACTCTTGATTTCAGGTCTTGTCATGGTCTCAGAGTCATGGAATCGAACCCCACATTAGGGGAGATGGGGGAAATCTGCTTGACATTCTCTATCTCCCTCCCTTTGTTCCTTCCCTGCTTGTGCTCTTGCTCTCTCTCTAAAACACATATATAAATCTTGAAAAAAATATGACCATGTACCCTGGGTACAAGTAAAGCATCTTCTCTATGTTTTTAGCCTGTTGTTGAACTTCAGTGAACTAACCAACTAGTATGTATAAAGTGCAGAAAGGAATGAAGAGAAGGTCATTAAGAAGCTTAGGTTTAGATTCTGGCTAAAGAGACAAACTGCATATTTTGGAACCATAAGAACAAAGTGCAGAATCTGTTGAGAGTCAACTGAGTAACACAAAATACCTTTACTTCTGTTTTTTTTTTTTTTAAAGATTTTATTTAATTATTTGAGAGAGAGAGAGAGCATGAGAGAGAGCATGAGAGGAGAGAGGTCAGTGGGAGAAGCAGACTCCCTGCTGAGCAGGGAGCCCGATGTGGGACTCGATCCCGGGACTCCAGAATCATGACCTGAGCTGAAGCCAGTTGCCTAACCAACTGAGCCACCCAGGCGCCCCAATACCTTTACTTCTTAAACGATAATCAGAGGAAGAAGAACTCATTCACTGTAAAAACAAACAAACAAATAAATAACAACAACAATAAAAAACCCTTCCAGGGGAGGTTAGACATTCAGGTCATGACTTTGAGGAACGATTAGAATTTGATTATTTAAAGGGATGAGTGGTCATATAAACAATAGGGAGTTATGTAGGAAAAGTTACTGAGGCCTAAGTGTACTAGGTAAATTTATAAGACAATGAGTAGACTTGACTGCTGGAGTGGAAACTACATTTTATTTTATGTTATTTATTTAAAGATTTAATTGTTTGTTTTGGAGAGAGTATGTTGTGGGGGTGGGCAGAAGAAGAGAGAAACATAAGCAGACTCCATACCTAGGGCAGAGTCTGATGTAGGGTTTATTCTCACGACCCTGAGATCACAACCTGAGCTGAAATCAACAGTCTGATGCCTAACCAACTGGGCCACTGAGGTCACCCTGAAACTGCATTTTAGAAATGAATGAGAGCTACTCTTTATTGAGCAGTTGCTGTAGTTACTATGTGCCAGATATGCATTTTATCTCACTTGATCTGGCCATCCTTGCAGGAATTGGAGTCCATTATTCCTGCTGTACAGGTGAGAACACTGAGGCTTGGAGGAGTGAAGCAGCGTTGTCCAGTTCACACCTCTCACTGCGATGTGAGGTAAGGGAGTCAGTCTTCAGATCTCAAATCCTAACCACAGTATTGCCTCTGTCATCAGTGGATAAGCCTACTTTGAATGGCAGGCCCAGAAATGTGGATGTTATCTTGTGTAAACTTAGAAACCATTGGAGGTTATGAATAGAGGAGTGACATTTTATTTAGGAAGAGTTGACTGTCACACTTGCAGGATCCAATGTGATCAGACTCAAATTGGTTAGGGCATGAACAAGTGCTTTATGTCATAGGCAGAATGGAACTAAGACTGTTGACTGGTATAGGAGTCAGGATTATTGCTAAAATAAAGGTTGAAAGAAGTGAGAGGATTAAGTTGGATTTAAGCTGATAATAGATTTTTCAAGTAAGAAGGTCTTTACATAATTGTAAATATATAATCAAATTTTGAAGTGAGGTATGGTTTGGAAATATAAGTCAAGAAATCACCGTAAAAAAATCCAGTTTGTGCTATGAAATGAGATGAAAGCAGCTTGAGGACTGAGTTTTGTTTTTTTTTTTTTAAATAAGATTTTATTTCTTTATTTGACAGAGAGAGACAAGTAAGAGAGGGAACACAAGCAGGGAGAGTGGGAGAGGGAGAAGCAGGCTTCCTGCCGAGCAGGGAGCCCAATGTGGGGCTTGATCTTAGGACCCTGGGATCATAACCCAAGCTGAAGGCAGATGCCTAACAGCTGAGCCACCCAGGCACCCTGAGCACTGAGTTTTGGAAAAGGCGTAGAGTTAAATGAGAAATGTGAGATAGCAGGAGGGGAAGAGGTTGGTGATTGGAGTAGTGATGAGAGTATGAACTTTAACAGTAAGAGAAGACAGTATTTTAGGAAGGAAAGTCAAGAGTTAACCAGAGTTAGGGGCGCCTAGGTGGCTCAGTGAGTTAAGCTTCTCCATTTGGCTCAGGTCATGAATTCTGTGCCCTGTGATCAATCCCTGACTGGCTTCCTGCTCAGTGTGGAGTCTGCTTCTCCCTCTCCCTGAGCTCCTTCCCCATGCTCACTCTCTCTCTCTATCTGTTTCAAATAAATAAATAAAATCTTAAAAAAGAGTTAACCAGGATTAAATAAAATGCAAAGGAAATACGCAAACAATAGCAATGACACACGTGCACAAAACCACTAGACAATTTAGCGAGGCTGTCAGCAAAATGTTAAAGATGAAAGCCGAAGCATAGGAAATGAAAAGGAAGCTTTTAGGAAATGATAATCCTAAACTTAGGAATATTTGGGAATAAAAAGCAAATTAAGATGAATAAGTAACCTAGAGCAACATCAAGGTCAGCTGAAATTCCTTCTTCCCTCCTTGAACACTCTCAAATTATAGGACACTTTAGCTTGTTTATGTATGGAGCCAAGCATGTGGGGAGGTGAATGTAACAGTAGTAACAGGGGTAACAGTGGTAGAAATAATAATTAAAGCAAGATCTGCTTCCTTCGACAGGAATACATGACAGCTGTGTGACAATTAGCTCTCTAATTTACAAACCTTGAGATATTGAACAACCTCTTTGACTACTTTTAGGTCTTAATTTCCTTATTTATAAAAAAAAATAAAAAATATCCATCCATTTATTTACTCATGAAGTGCTAATTAAGCAACCAGTATATCAGACACAGTGTTAAGGATCAGGATATGGTCTTCAGGGATTCATAATTTAGTGAAGAAGATGAGGAGTAAATTAGCAATTAGATTATGGAGTTAAGATTAACTATACAGATTTGTACAGGGTGCTGTGATAACACAGGAGTGTGACAATTAAAATAAATGTCTAGGGGTCATTAGAAAAAGGAAAAAACAACAACAACAACAACAACCCAGAAGTGTGTATCCTTTGATGACATTGCTCCCTCCTCCCTTTTCCTGTTCCCTTATTTGTGCCTTCTGGGGTAACATCCTGAATAAACTGAATGCACCCCAGTACCTGTCTCAGGGTCTCAGTTTTAGACTTTGAAAACCTCATACTAGAAGTAATTGAAGAGTAATCATGCAGAAGCCAGTGAAACTGGTTAGGCAGGAGTTAAAGTAATCGGAAGGAAAAGCAAAGAGAAATAAGATAGTGGCAGTAGGAATACAAAGGAAGAAATTAATTTAAAAGCTATTCAGGTGGTAAGACTCAAAGAGAAATTGTGAAATATGGGATTAATATATCAAAAGGGAAATAGGAATCTGGCATGTCTTAAGGTTTTATGTTTTAGACAAGTAGGGAGATGATAATGAGAAGTTATAGCAGGAACAGGTCTGTGTTTATGTGGATCTGTGGGTGTGTGTTTATTAGTGGAGAGCACATAATGACAGGCTGGTTTTGGCATGCTGGATTTCAGATATTTGTGGAAATTCTAAGAGGAGATGTTAAATATACTACTGACCCTCAGATACTCTGGAGAAAAATCTAGAAATATATATTAGGGAACTGTTGACCAGTGTACCACACTTACCCAAGTAGTGATGGGAGCTGATCAAGAAATAATTTTGATTTTTGTCTCCTGAATGGACAATTCTTATCATTCTTAAGTCTTCTGAGTAGATTGCAGGTGAACAAGAAACAGTTGCTTGTCCATGTGGTCAACTCAAAAACTAATCCTTGCATTTGTTTTTCCTTATTTTCTATTTCACCTATCTATTACTATTCCTTATACCCTCTTTCTGGGATCACATTCCCAATAAGCTACCTGTACACAATCCTTTTCTCAGGGTACCATTGTGATCTATAATAAAAAAATACATCTTTTTTCTTGGTCTCCATTTCTGACACAGACATCCTAAAACCCTTGGAATTTCCTAAGCGATGAGAGCTAATAAAGATGCCTTCTGTTAAATTAATGAGGTGACTTTTAGACCCTACCTAAAACAGGGACTACTTGCCTGGACACACAACCAAGTGATTGGAGTTGGAACTTTCAGTCCCTTCCCCTCTCCCAGTCTCTGGTGTGAAGTGAATGGAGCTGGAAGTTGAATCTGTCACCAATGGCCAAGGATCCAGTCAATCATGCCTATGTAAGGAAGCCTCCATAAAAACCTCAGTGTATGGGAGTTGGAGAGTTTCTGTGGTTGGTGAACATCTGGCAGCGCTAGGAGAGTGGTGTGTCTGGAGAGGGCATAGGAGCTCCACATACTTTCCCCTTATCTTGCCTTATGTAACCCTTCCATCTGGCTGTTCCTGAGTTCATATCCTTTTATAATAAACTGGTAATCTAGTAAGTAAAATATTTCTCTGAGCAACTCTGGCAAATTAATTAAATATGAAGAGGTGTTCATTCAAATCTATAAGGAGTCCGTCAGAAGCACGGGTGATGACCTTGACTTGGTATTGACATCTGAAGTGGGGGGGGTAGTTTTATAGGACTGAACCCTTAATCTGGGGGATCTGAGGCTATTTCCAGGTAGAGTGTCAACATTGAGTAGAATTGTTGGACATCTAGCTGGTGTCATAAAAATGCTTGGTGTGGAATAAAACCCCACATCTGGTGTCAGAAGTATCATGTGAGAGTAGAGGAGACACATACAGGAGCAGTGTACATTTTCCTAAGACAAATACCTAGGTAAAAAGGAAGAGTAGAGACACAGTAATTTTGTAAAGAGGAAAATGATTTTTGTTTCAGCTAAATGTTCTTGGTTAAATATAAGGCAAGTTGATGTGCTGAGGTTGAGGGAGGAATGTGCCTGAGTAAGGGTTTTCTGAGAAAAGCAAAAGTTGAGACTTTAACAACTAAGAAGAATGAAGTATGTGCTACTTAATGATGCTTAGGAGGTTGCCTGGAAGGCTTTCAAGATCCAGCTGGGGTAGAAACCATGAATTTCTTGTGGCATACATCCTATTAGCTACTTTTCTGCAGCAGAAACATGAATAACTAGGACATAGCTTACTCTGGGGATGAGATTTTACAAGGTATGTGTGACGGGTAGAAAATAGTACAGAGAAGAGGGTTGTGGAGCTTAATGATCTGGGTATTGAGCCAAGATTGAATAGGAAAGGCAGCAAGTCCAGAACTGAGCTGATAGATCTGTAATAAATGATGCGGTTGAGAGACTGCTGTCTGCTATGTCTCTTGATAGAAGGACTTAGAAAGGAGAGGCTGTAGATAGAAGTGGGCAAATACAAGTAAGAGATTTTAGAAGCAGAGCTGATTTGAGTTGTGATAAGGTCCAGGGTGTAAGCATGGAAGTGGACTGAGAACACGGTCACTGGAGATGAACGTAGGCTGCCGAATAAGCCCTGCCCATGGACTTTGACATCACTCAGGACCACTATGAGACTGCAAGAGGAGTGGGTGACCCCAGCCTGGGTGGCCACAGGCTACGTGTAGATCATGTATTCTGGTGCAGAAGGTTGTTGGGTGATAGCAACAAAAAAACAAACAAGACCACGGTGATTCTGTCAGACAAGAGCCTTGAAGAGGTTTAGAAATGGAATAGCAAGAAGAGACATGGATTTCCATTTTGTTGACTTCTGGTCTCTGCAGAGCTCAGTGACAGGAAATGTACAATCAAGCCTGATTTAGAATGTAGGAGACTAGTAGTATTTCTACCTTTAGAATTGCTAAGAGGACTCAACATGTGCGAAAACATTTGCCAACAGTGGGTTATATACCCTTACATAAGTTAATAAAATTCAGAGAGGGAGAAATTGAGGAAAGAAGGTCAAAAGAGATACTGGATGAGATCAAGTACAGAAATAGAAGCTGAGAGCAGCACTGGATGGAAGGATGACGCTTTTCTCTCTGGGACTGGAGGGCAATTTGAGAATGTAAGAGTTGAAATAGAGACACTACTATCCTCATCTATCCCAGGAAGACTTTCAGGTTAATTCCAGGCAATTTGGACATACCTGTTACAGTGACCAGTTTATGAAATCGTTAGTCCAGGAGACTGGTTTAGATGTTAAAGCCATTTAGCTTTTGCATTACTCTCTAATAGGATAGTTCTGCTTAGAAGGATGGGAAAATAGCTCTGCCATACAGCAGTCCAGATATTTAGGCAACAATATTTAAACATGTTTTCTTGTTTTCTCACTGTCACTGCAGTCATAAGTGAGTTTTGCTGCAGCTGGTCATTAAACGCTGACAGGACTGTAAGAATAAGATGGAAACTTGTGCTCTTGGCTGATACTGGGAGGCAGGGTAAAACTGGTCCTTTCCAGAACTGTAGTTGTGGCTCATTCATGTCCCTCCCTTTACATCTTGTTTGTAATTGTAAAACTAAAATTAAATGGAAGGAGTTGAACTCTGGAAAGAACATTAAATGATTCAAAACTACCTATGTGTCTGTATTTCTTGGTATTTCAAATGAAGGTAAAAACATTTTTTTAAATGTGTTGAAATGATTTTTGAACTCAAAATGTTATTTATTTCACACATTACGACTGTCATTCAAAAAATGATTTACTGGATTGGGCAGGACATTTTCTTCAGAGACTTCCTCCCAAAGATTTGAATTTGAATTGAAGCCTTGCTCTCTTGCTGTCAGCAGAGTAGATGTGGGAGTCACTAAGAGAGCATCTTACTATAAGATCCATTGTCCCTTGTGTAAATGCTCTACCTTGATGAAGACTAACCAATGTGTGATCTGTATAAACTTGGTCTACAGAGAAATCACACTCAATTCAGATGTGACAGTTACTCATTGCCATTCATTGCATGCAGGTGTAACTAGGGGTTGGGGGTAAGCATCACTTCATAATAGTTAAAATTGGAAACAAGTGAAATTGCCCTGTCTGGGACTACGTGATGCGTAACCCAGAACAAGTTCATTTCTTTGTGTTGCAGTTTCCTCATCTACAAAATACAACAGTATAAGCTCATAGTGCTGTAATATGGGCAACTGAGGGAGAATACAGGATAAGGCACTGGAAACAGTGCCTAGTACATACAAGTACTCAGTGGCTGTTCTTCTTATTAACTTTAATGCCCAATAGGCTCTTTTGCAATATCTTATGAGAGATATTTTAAAATTCTTTGTTTTTTTTTTTTGTATCTTCTGAACTCCATCACTCTCTCCCCTCCTCCCCCATAATACCTGCAACCACCATTCTACTCTGTGTTCCTGTGAAGTCATTAAAACAATTTTTTTAGACTCCACCTGTATACTGTATGGTATTTGTCATTCTCTGTTTCATTTCCCTTAGCATAATGCCTTCAAGTTTCATCCATATATACCCATGAAATCACAGGATCTTTTCCTATACCACATTTTCATTATCCATTCATCCATCATAGGATACATAGGTTGTTTTCATATCTTGATGGTCGTGAATAATGCTATAATGAGCAAGGGTGTGCAGATACCTCTTTGAGATACAGATTTCAAATCCTTTGGAAATATTTCTAGAAGTGAGGTTGTTGGATTATATGATAGCTCAGTTTTTACTTTTTTTAAGGAACCATAATCCAGTTTTACACATAATGACTTCATCAATTTATATTCACACCATCAGTGTATAAGGGTTCACTTTTCTTCATATCCTCAGAAACATTTATTACCACTTGTCCTTTTGATTATAGCCAACTAACATGTATAGGTAATATCACACTGTGGTTTTGATTTGGATTTCTCTGATGATTAGTGATGCTGCACAACTTTTTTATACCCATCAGTCACTTGTTTGACTTCTTTGTAAAAATGTCTTTTCAGATTCTTTGCCCATTTTTAAATTGCATTATTTGCTTTTTTTGCTACTGAGTTATATGAGTTCTTTATATATTTTATTTACCCCCTAACAGATATATTGTTTGCAAATGTACCCCATTCAATGTGTTGATAGTTCCTTTGTTGTGCATAAGTTCTTTAGTTTGGTATAGTCCCACTTATTAATTTTAACTTTTGTTACCTGTACTCTTATATCTTTTTTTTTTAAAGATTTTATTTATTTATTTGACAGAGAGAGAGATCACAAGTAGGCAGAGAGGCAGGCAGAGAGAGAGAGATGGGGAAGCAGGCTTCACACTGAGCAAAGATCTGGATGCGGGGCTGGATCCCAGGACCCTGGGATCATGACCTGAGCTGAAGGCAGAGGCTTTAACCCACTGAGCCACCCAGGCACCCCTACTTTTGATGTCTTATCTAAATCATTCCCATGACCAATGTCAAGAATATTTGACCCTGCGTTTTATTCTAGGAGTTTTATGGTTTCAGATCTTATATTTAAGTCTTTGATTCATTTTGACTTAAACATTTGAGTGGTTTAAGATAGGAATCCATTTACATTTTTAAGATGTGGATACTTAATTCCTTAACACAATTTATTGAACAGACTGTTATTTTCCCATTGTGTGATCTTGGTGCCCTTGTCAAGTTAGTTGACCATATATCCATGAGTTTATTTATGTCTGGGATTTTCATTCTGTCCCTTGGGTCTATACGCCTTTTTATTCCAACACCATATGGTTTTTATTGTTTAAAATTTTCTTAATGTTCAATGTTTTAATATTGTATATCTATTAAATGATATTATTCTAAATGCTTAAATACTTAGCAATCATAAGTTACAAAAACAAAATTGTTCAGTTACTTAGATATTGATCACATTTTTAATCTGATTTCCCAAACATGTATTTAAAATTAAAAGTATACTACAACAGATTTAATTGTTATGGCCACTTAAAAAGTTTAAAGTTTATATTTTTATAAAAATGGCTACTTAAAAAGTTTAAAGTTTATATTTTTAAAATGAAAATTTAAAAAATATTAATTTATAATTAACCTAGTTTAAAAATGAGCAATACAGTGCATGCTGATCTGTTTCCTTTTTTTCCCCAGATTTTTATTTAAATTCTAGTTTGTTAACATATAGTATAATATTGGTTTCAGGAGTAGAATTTAGTGGTTCATCACTTACATCACTTACGTACAACATCCAGTGCTCAGCATAACAAACGCCCTCCTTAATACCCATCATCCATCTAACCCATCCCCCACCCTCTGTAGATCTGTTTTCTGATTATCTTTTTGATTTTTATTCTCATTCTTGGGAAACATGCTCTTTTTTTTTTTTTTTAAAGATTTTATTTATTTATTTGTCAGAGAATGAGAAAAAGTGAGAGAGAGAAGCAGACTCCCTGCTGAGCAAGGAGCCCAAAGCAGGACTTAATACCAAGACCCTGGGGTCATGACCCCCCTAAACCAGGTTCTTAACTCTCTGAGCCACCCACGTACCCAGACATACTCATTCTTAAACTGCTTCTTATGTCTGCTTAGGTTATAGTCATTTCATCAGACACATTTCTATATTTTCGTTAGGAGATAGCCATCCTCCAAACTGGAAAGAAAGAAAAGATTATTGTCTCCCTGAAGCTGAGGTTGCAAGTTCTGAATGATCGATGGATTCCTGGTTGGCATCTAAAGCTAAAGATGGCAACCAAGCCTTAGCAGGAGAGCTTCAGGCTGCGGGGCCTGCACTTTTTTATAACTTCACTTCAGTGCTCAGCTGAGGGACTCTGTAAGCCCAGACATTTCCATTGAGCTTTAGTCTTGCAGATCCTGTTCCCTGTTCCACAATTATGCTGAGAAATTTTCTTTAGCTGCATTACATATGCACTATCTTGTCATTTCTGTTGGCCTGGACTGTTAGTATACTTGAAAACCTTATGCTTGGCAAATACCAAGCTTGGCTAGGTAACATCTCATTACTAATAATTTTAGGGACTTTACCTCCAGAAGACAAAAGGTTGAATGTGCAATTACCTCTCCTCTTGAGAACATTTGCCCAAGTCATCATTTGAGGACACATTGCTAGGTCCTTTTTTATTTAGTCATTGTGTGACCTGTAGGGGTGATTAGCCATGGTTATGACATGTGATTACTCTGCTTTCTAGTCCTCTCTATTCTTTTGCAGAAGTATACAGCTTAGAGTTTCCTCTTATCATTCCTTTATTTAATTGATAGAGAAAACTTTATACTTTATGAGTGAAATGTACAGAAACAACACTCAAATACAACCACTTATAAAAAATCAGTATAATTATATATTACTAGAGTTGCCATTCTTGTGCATTTTAATAATTATTTAAAAACATGACATTTATTTTCTAATTTTGAGTTTCCTTTTGTATTTATGGCTTTTCACAAATTCAATTTGTTCCATTTAATTATATCTATTTTTTCATTGAGCATCACCATCTGAAAATCTGGTGTGACTCCTTTTGCCTTTCAGCAATACTTCTAAAACCTGTGAAAAGATTCTTGCCTTTTCTCAAGATAGTCCTGGTTCACCTTGAGTTTTTCCTGTTGTGAGACATGGAATCAGCTTCTTTCCTTGTATTCTCTCTTTTAGTGGTGTTAGAATGCATATAGAATTGCCTTAGTTATACCATTGGTAGGTAGCCAATAGGACCTTTTATCAGGGTACTTTAGTGAAAGAGCTGTAAACGAGATTTGTTTTTTAAAATCATGAGTTCATAATGTTTCCATTTTTGTAGTGGTCTTTCTGTATCCTTCTTTCTTTGTTGTAAGATAACAATTTTCTACTTACTCTCGTTGCAAGATACCTATTGAAATTTTTATCTCTTCATCCAAACTTTAATTATATTTCCTTCTTTTTATAATCCTTAAAGATTTCATTGATGATTTTATATAAATACCCATTTATTGTATTTACTAAAGAAATTCCATCTTTTATAATTTTGGGTTTTCTCTATATTGTTGCATTTTATATATCTTTATCAAAGAATCAAGATTGTTCAGAGACGTTATAAAATATGAAATTATAATAATTATTAAATTATCCCAAATTGTTGTATATACTATGCATTCTTTCATAGATATATTTCCCAAAAGGAATGAAATGTTTTACATATTACGTATACTGTATAGGTCAAACAACTTTTATTATCTATATATTATTGATTAAATAACTATGCATTTTGTTAAACTGTATTTCATGTAGTATAAGCAATACATCCTACTTCTGTGAGTGAATAAAATAAAACTTGTACTCTCTACACTTTAATTTACCAGAAACTTGAAACAGTTTGGGATTGAAATTGTGTAATTAGTTTGGCTTCATCACAAACACGTCTTAGACATGAAAGAACAGAACTCACCAAGAGTAATAACAAGTCCGTGACAGCCCTGTCAGTTGGGCAGACAATGATAATTCTGGCTAAGTGTCCTCTTCTAGACCACTTGGAAACACAGTGGGTATAATATTAAAAACTGGAATGAAACATGAAATCTCAAAATTACGTGGATGTTGAAAATAACAGAATAAGCAACTGGCATAATGCTACGTTCCACTTACAAATAAATTTTAAAGCATTATACTGGGGGACAAATGGTTGGTTTACAAATTCAGCAAAAGGGATTTTATCTGGTATATCAAATTTCTTAAAGTTGTATTATTTGTAGCCCTTTTAATTTAAATGTCTTTTCAGATATTAAAACCTAGAAGAAGAAAATCCTGAAATTGGTCCTTATTTTCTTCACTGAGAAGTATATTTAACTTGAATTTCATTTTACTTTGAGATAAGGTAAATTTTATTAGGTCTTGTATGTGTAGAGATGACCTCATATTCTCTCTCTCCTTTCTTTTTTTTCCTCTCTCTCCTTTCTTAAAATAGTAAGACATATCACTGGGGAAAATGGCATACCACCCCAACTTTGTTTATGATATAGTAAACTGATGGCAACACTACCAACACATAAGTGTTGTAAAGAAAATTTCTACAGTTGAAGAGAAAAACTAACAGCTTCACACCTGTTCCAGTGGTAACAGTATAAAGCATGTAGAAATTTCTTCAGAGAAAGTGCAGTATATTTTCAATATTTATCAAATATTGATTATGAGTTTGGTGTGTCAACATCTTAGTGATTTTCTGGTATAGTGACTTGTGGGCATAAAAATTATATTCTCACTTACTTTTTTCTTTTCCACAGTTATTCTCTAAAAGCTAACAAACCACAGGATGAACTATTTGTCATGATATTTATTCATTTACATCATACAGAGAAGCCATGTTTTTCCTTAGGAACAGAAAGCATCTAAATCTCCTTTAGGTTAGGAACTTTATAAAAAATAATCTTTCTTTCTTTCTTTCTTTCTTTCTTTCTTTCTCCTTCTTCCTTTCTTCCTTCCTTTCTTTCTTTCTAGCAATCAGTGTGCTGAAAATAACTGGGACCACTCACTTCTCCTTGCATCATGGTAATCAGTCACTTTACAGTTAATTGTAAAGGGCAATCTGTGCTTTTTGCTATATATTCAGAGACGAGACTATGCTTTTTTAGACTGTTTCAGCCAATATACAATATCCATGACTTTCTGAGAAGTCTTAGATAAGGAGGAAGAAAAAGGAACGTATTTAAATTGTAGGTAATTCCCAGGTAGCTTAGAAAACTGGTTCTAATTAGCAGATTCAGCAGAGTAGGAAATAAGGGGTTGGTTTTCAAACTTTGGCATGCATCAGAATCAGCAGGAGGATTTTTTAAAACACAGGAGGCTGAGCCACTCCAAAACTCATCATGTCTAGCATGAAACCCAAGGAATTGTGTTACTTCCAAATTCCGGGTGATTCTGAGTATGCTGGTCTGAAGATCACGTTTTGAGAACCATTGCATTCAAAATCAGTCCTCTGCAAATCCACTTGATTGTGAGCTCCAAAAGAGCAGTAACTTTTTCTTATTCTTCTCCTCATCAAATACAATAATTGAAAATAACAAACTCTCAGTTAAATCCATATTTTTTAAACATTTAATTCAGATGTTATGTAGACTCTAGATTCATACCTCTAGATTCCAATTTCCTCCATTTTGCCTCTATTATATTAACCTACTTTATTTTTTTCACAGCATGCTTCAATATCTAAAATCACCTTGATTATGTGTTTACCTTTTATTATCCATCCCCATTCACACATTTGCACTGGTATTTAAAATCTGTATCTATCTTGTTCAATGTTGTACTCCTGTGTAATATCTAGTAGTAGATAGTAAATAAATACTTGGGGAATGAATGAATTAATTAGTGGATTGTTATAAAATTTATCTCTAATATCAAATATATCTAACAATGTTGCAGCTTCTGCTGTTTTGTCTTAAGCAAAGTCAAGTCAGCCTTTAACAAAATTGAAAAATAGGTTAATAGTTCAACTGGGTTTAAAAGTGTGCAAAGAAAAGTATCTCTGGGCAAAAGGATTATGGCAAATATGTAAATATTTATTATAGTTCTTTCCCTACCCCCAACCCAAATTTACAGAAACCTCCTGTGCCTTAATACACTTACTCCTTTCCTGTCTCTTCCCTCTCTACCCCCACTTCTACACTTATCAATCCCTTAGTTATCCCTTATTCATACTAGGATATAAAGCAGTGGATTGCACCTTGATATATTAACTTTTCTAGAGAATACATGTATTTTAAAATCAAGGCTTATTCATACCTATTAAAAAGTTAACACATATTTATTTTGAAAAAAGTAAAAAAAAAATTAGATTAATAGGAAGAAAAAAGATCAGTTCATTGTATACAACCAGAGATGACTAGCATTAGCACGTGGTTTCTTTTCTCTCAACTCTCTTGCTATGCATTTTCTACTTAATTACAATTAAATAGTATATATGTAATATTATGCCATGTATAAGGACTTTCAACTGATCATAAACCCAATGGCAGTCATATTGTATTATAAAAATTCAGAAAATTTTAAAGAGAAAATCATTTATAATATTCTCATTCAGAAGTAACACCAAAATGTTGGTTAATTTCCTTGCAGGCTTTTTACCTTTGCATACATTTTATACAGATGAGATCATTTTCCACTCAGTATTGTTAATGAAGGAACATTCATAGTCAATGACATAGCAAGTGCTATGAAGAAAGGCTTGTTGATGACAATATCTGGTGCAGAGTGATTTATTATTCTTCCCCAGTTAATATAAAAATAACATTGCTGGAAGTCATTCAAAGACAATGAAAATTATTACTTAAGGTTTTAGGTAATGAAAATTACCATTGTAGAGCTCTATGAACCTCTTCTTATATGGAGGGAGGGAGAGAGAGATTAATTTTACTGTACAACTCTCCCAGCATGGGGTCACAATGGCAAAAACACTTGAAGTTTGGAACTGAATAGAATCAATTATTATTTTAATTGTCTATCATGATTAACAAGATATTTTGTTTGAACAAAGCATGTGATATGATAAACATAATACCTGGTTTGCAAAAGAAGTTGTTGGAAAAGATAAAATGCTGATATAAGTACTTTGAGCCATATTTTATGTCTATAAAATGTACCTAACAACATGTATTTGCACTGAGCTCCTAAAGGTACAAAAAAAGAAGTATTTAATTTCTGTTTCCTGATTTTTAAAAAATTTATCTCTTGTTTTTATGTTACTTTATTATTTGACTTTACTCCAAAGAAAGTTGGTTGTCACCTTCCTAAGCCATAACCTGAGAGTGTCTTTTAGTAGCATTCCGTGTAAAAGAAAATCAAGCTGGTTATAAACTTCTTGAAATAGCAACCATCCTTTTCTATAGTTCCACTGTCCTTGGGCGCCTATCGTTGTAGTTGAAAAACCTGAGCAACACCGTCTTTATTTTTTATAGGCAAACTTTTCAAAAATTTGTTCTTATGATATCAAGGATTTTTCTTAATATATTTGAACACTTCAAATCTGGAAGCTCATATCATTTTCAGCTCTGAAAAGTTTTTTTTTAATAATTTATTTTCTTGCAGTTTCTATTATTAGTTTTCTGGTAGTTACTGTGTAGCAGGCTCTGTTCTAGCTGTTGCTTTTAGTAGATCTTATTATTCTACCAGGAAAAATGGAAAATAAACAAGGGGAGATATAGGGTAAGTTGATAGAGAGTGATGATGAAAGAAGAGGGAGGAGGTGGTCAATTGTAAAGAGAGTCATAAGAAAAAGCCTCTCTGAAAAGGTAGCATTTGAATGGAGGCATGAGGGATGTGGTGGACTGTTCAAAGAAATGAAAGAAATACAGAATATCTTGGGTACAGTAAATGAGGCATAACATGTACGAGTGAGGTCTTGAGAGGTAGGATCACAAACTATCTAACTGGGTTTGGAAATAGAGTTTAAAATGGAAAGCCACTGAAGAGTTTTATGAAGTGGAGAGATGCAACTCAGGCCATATTTTCCAAATATTCCTTGTTAGTATATCATGAATGTTTATAAAGAGGCAAGAACAGAAGCAGGAAGTACAGTTAGGGATCTATGCAGCAGATCAGGAGACAAGTAGTGGTGGGCAGCACCGGGATTATGGTAAGCAAGAGAGAGCAATAGATGGATTTGGGGACATTATTTTGGAAGTAGGACTGCCAAGACTTGCTGATGAATTGACTATGGCAATTCAGAATAAATTTTATAAATTGCTACTTGTTGCGTATTTGTACAAAGAGACTAGAGGAGGGAAAATTTTGGGTTGATGGAGAATCAAGAATTCTGAAATCCAGGCAGAGTGTGGAGTGGAGTGGTAAAATGATAAGAAAAGCATTATTGAAAATGCAGTTGGTTAATGCATTAGAGCTTCCAGCGTCTTGAAGGATCAATGACATGGAGAATCTAGCTTGGGTGAACTGAAAGAATGGAGAGGTGGTAATCAGAAAAAGTCATACTAATTGTGATTTTTCAAATTTTAACAAAATCAAAGTTATGACCATGCATTTGGCCTATATGGGATGAAAAAAATTAACATAAGAACTTGGAAAGTCAAATAAATGAAAGGTCCAAAGAAATTGTCTAAATGAGTATTGATGCCATCAAAAATAATTTCAGAAATACTAGTAGAGAGGGAGATACTGCCTGGTACAAAAAAAAAATATGTAGAGGAAACTAAGGATAGCTAAGGGCAGAGTGGCAGAACTTGGCATTCAAAAAAAGGTTGAGATTTGTGAAAGTAAAATCATTAAAAATTATTTGCAAATGGAAATGGGGAACAAAGAGAAACTAGGCTTATTTCTCTGCACTGGGGTGCATGGTAGATGAAATAAAGAGTAGCCTCCACATGAGTTATAGGTGTCATTCCCAGGAAAAACTTCAGTAAGGACTGCTGACTATGAATCCTAAAGGGTGTGCTGGGAAGATTTGAGCTTGGGCCGGTGCTGTCTGTCTTTCATAAATACTATCTTTTCCTGTTTTCATCACTTTGTACTTTTGACTTTCCCATCAATATTTAAATTTCTATAGCACTAATTCTGTTTTTCACTGCTTGTAGTGTAGATGTATATTATTGTATTTTGAATTTATGCTATTATATTTTTTTATTCTTTGGAAATCTCTCTCCTTTTATTTCATCCTAACCTCCTCACCCCACTCCCTGCATTTTGGCATTTTCATTTCTTAAGGATTTCTGCTTTTTTTTTTTTTTTTAAGATTTATTTGACCCAGGGAGAGAGAGAGAGAGAAGGCGAGTGCACACAAGCAGAGGAAGCTGCGGAGGGAGAGGGAGAAGCAGGAATTCTGCTAGCAGGGAGGCTGATGTGGGACTCAACATGGGCTCATCGTGGGGTTCAACCCCAGGACCTTGGGATCATGACCTGGTCAAAGGCTGACACTTAACCTAATGAGACACCCAGGTATCCCAAGGATTTCTGCTTTTACCAACAAGTAGTATCTCGTGGAATCCCACTGAGAGTACCCAATGTTTTTTTATACCTGTATTATGCTTCTTTCAGAAGATAATTTTCAGAGATTTGCTTCCATTCTCAGAATGATGCTTATTTTTTCCCTTAATTCTGTAAGGTCATTCTATACATATGGAATTGTCCATCAGGGATTTGGTCCTGCTCAGTTTTCTTCTCCAATAGCCCCTAGGTCAGGGAAACATAATAGGATAAGATACACTATAAATGCACATTGGGTAGGACCTTCTGCAAAAGGTGACCCCATATAGATTTCAGAAAACCATTAACTCACAAAGCTCAAAGAGCTCAGTCCAATTTGGAGGTATAATTGCATAATTAGCATAATTTATAGCATAATTTAATGCTAATTAAACAAGCTACACATACTGGTTTCTCTTAGATTTAGACCAGAAAATAAAGAGGACTGACAACTTGTTGGGAAGGAGTTAGCTGATTAGTACTGAGAGGAGAGTGGGTTACTGAAAGAAATACTACATTGGCTATGAAAATTGATTTGCTCCCAGTCTGCCTCTTGTTTAACAAAGGCTTGCATGTTGTATTTCATCGTTGCAACAGATCCTTGTGTTTAGAGTCTGACTTTATTTATGGAATAAAGGTAGTTGACATACATAGTTTCTAACACTCATATCTTCTTTTGGGAATACCAATCCCAGAAGATGTCCTGGTGTGAGAAGAGTATGGCTCTGGCACATGGTTTTTTGTTTGTTTTTGTTTGTTTGCTTGTTTTTGTCGATGCTACAAACTTTACAGCTTTCTGCCCTGTGATCTTCATACTATGAACACTAGCATAGTACAAAATTCTGAGAAAGATAGAGTTAAAATACTGCTTCTTAAAATTAACCTATTTTTTTTCAGTCACTCAAGCCCAGGCCCTTACATTTTATTTGCTTACTTTCGTGCAGCATCTAGTATCTAGGGTAGTAATTTAGAACATTTATACTTGGGAAAGTGCTGACCCAGTCATTTCCTGTGTTCAAAAGACTAACTTCTAGGAGCTCTGTGTTGGACTAAAATGGGGTCTTCATTTATTCTCATTTTCTGGAACCATGATACCCTAGAGTAAAAGAAAGAAGTACATGAATAACTTGAACTGTCAGAGCTGCAGTTAGAAATTTTCCTCTCCCTGCTACATCTACCCTGTCTATGGGAACTGTGTCTCCCATGAAGTAATGTGCCTATTCCCATCTATTCCCTGGCAAGTTCAGTCTCCTGGTTTTGTTGATGTTTTGATTTGTTTTCAAGCATTTTTCTCTCTAAGTGGTATAGAAAGAGAAGATCAATGGAAATATAAAAAGCAAGAGTCCATTCATTGCCTTAAACATGTAGCCATGAGATGAGAAAATGGCTGCCTTTTCTTTTGGTTTATCTAAGGAAGAATTCAAAAAAGAGAGAAACAGCATCATTCAAAATATTTTAAATCAATAGATTGGTATCATATCATAGGTTCTTCTACTTATTGGATTTTATTTTATTTATTTATTTTTTTAAAAAGATCTTATTTATTTGACAGACAGAGATCACAAGTAGGCAGAGAGGCAGGCAGAGAGAGAGAAGGAGGAAGCAGGCTCCCTGCTGAGCAGAGAGCATGATGCGGGGCTCGATCCCAGGACTCTGGGATCATGACCTGAGCCAAAGGCAGAGGCTTTAACCCACTGAACCACCCAGGCGGCCCTACTTATTGGATTTTATAATCCAGTTCTATTGACTTTAAATTTTGTAGAAATGTTGCCATGATCCCATGATTTAGTGGATGATCGGCCCCACATAATATAGGGGTCAGCTTTCAGACTGTGTGTGTGTGTATGTGTGTGGAACTTAAGTACTCCAGGGAAACATTACAGGATTTGTGTATAACTGCCCATCAAACAAACATCAAATTAGAATTCTCACCTGGGACCTGGTTTTCGGTGGAAATATTTTAAGCTAAAAAGCTGAGACTCTGATTATATATTCTTACATGTAAAAGAACAGATGGAGAGTTGTAATGGGATAGGGTGGTCTCAAAAGATCTGAAAATATACCACATGGGTGGTAATTATACCACATACATACATACATACATCCTACAAATATAAACCTAATGCTGTGTAGTTTTGTATATATAAGTGTATGCATGCTTGTATAAACTAATTCTTTATTTTATAGTATTTGCCTACATCCAGAAACAATCAAGAAAATGATTATTAAAATTATGCAATCACATACAATTATGTAATTGTATATGTATACAATAATACAATAAAAAATACAATTAAAACTATTAGCAGATATTATGTAATGAAAAAAACTTCAGTGATTAAAGAAGCTGAGATAAGATTTAAAACCACTAAATACAATGAAAAAAGAGAAAACTACAATCCATTTCTCTTTGTTCCTTCAATCAACATTGCCTGTTTGAAACTTAGAAACTGAACTTATTCATATCACTTTTGACCGGAATATGAAACTAATCATTTGCTTTGACAGCATATGCAAACATCTAATTCCTTAAGTAATCTTAGGAAAGGAAGCTTTGTGGGTAATATGAAAGGGGAGTATGTGGGGGTCACAAGTTACTTAGATACCAGAAGTACAGGAGTTGTTCTGGTGTTACATATTTGAGAATATTCTTAAAGTTCCCATAAAACAGTGTATAAATTAAGTTAAAATGTCAATGACTTACCAAAACAAAGAAATAGGTATTTTCTATATAATTACATTTTAAAATCATTACACTCTCTGCAATTTGTTTTTTAAGAATTGCCTTTTCCCACCGGGGTTTTCTGAGAACTAATGAGAAAAAGCTGTGAAGTTCTCGTGGCGACTGTTATTACAAAGTAATAGGGACTGTGTTTCAGTGTACCCCTAGTTCCCTCTGAGTTCACTAGGGATTGAACAGGAAATAGGTAATGTGAAAGAAGATAAATGAGGGTTTTCTTTTCAAGCACATTCAGGAAAATAACAATTTATTTACCCTAAATTCACATAGCAACAGGATCTCACTCTCCACTCTCCCTCTCCTGTTGCCTCATCTGAGTCTGTGGCTTCAAGTGAAGGAAGAGAACTTCTTTTTTTTTTAAAGTGAAAAAAGTAATGCTACCATAGCTTGCTCACTGTATTCCCTTAAATAAATCACTTCTGTGGATGATTAAAAGATTTTTTTGTGGAAGGTAGAGGCTAATTATCATCAGATATACTTTTGAAAATACACTTTCTTTGGTTAATGAAGTACTGCTGACCGTTCATGTGAGCGGAAGTTATTTCCTTTGAAAGAATTTCTGGATCTTATATCAAAGCCATGAGGAGAATGTAGTGGTGGAGACTATACAATAAACCTTATAATAATCTATTTACTCCTCAAGTCTTACTTGGTATCTCAATATCCAGCAGAAAAAATATTCAACATACTACTTTCCAAATCAGCTTATATTCTTTGCCAGAAATACCACCATTTTAGTCACTCGAAGCTTCAGCAAAAGTGACTCTCAGGCAAAAAAAAGGTAATAAATATTATTATCATGCACTATTCGAAGCACTTTATACAAATACATTTTTAAAAAAATTTAACCCAAAGAGGTATGCACTCTTATTATTCCAATGCAGCGGGCAGAATTATAAGATGTTCCCTGTAATTCCCTTTCTGTGGTGTCCACATTTATGCATAAGCCCCTCTCACTGAGTACAGGTAGAATGCATGACTTGCTTCTAACAAAGAATATGGCAAAGGTGAGGGGATTTTCAGGTAAAATTAAGGTCCCCAATTAGGGGCACCTGGGTGGCTCAGTCATTAAGTGTCTGCCTTGGCTCTGGTCATGATCTCCTGGCATCCAGCCCCACAAGGGGTTCCCCTGCTCAGTGGGAACCCTGTTTCTCCCTTTCTCGCTACCCCTGTTTGTGTTCCCTCTCTCACTGTGTGTCTCTCTGTCAAATAAAATCTTAAAAAGAAAAATCTCTAATTAGTTGACATTAAGTTACAAGGGAGAACATGCTTGGTAGGCCTGACTATCTCAGGTAAGTCCTTTAAAAGAGATTGTGTCCTGTGCCTGAGGGAAGAGACCGGAAGTAGGAGAGAAGCTCTGGCTTGCCTTCAAGCAAGCAGCCATCTGTGTACTGCCTGTGGAGAGAGGCAGTCTTAAGAACTGAGAGTTTCGGGGCGCCTGGGTGGCTCAGTGGGTTAGGCCGCTGCCTTCGGCTCGGGTCATGATCTCAGAGTCCTGGGATCGAGCCCCGCGTCAGGCTCTCTGCTCAGCGGGGAGCCTGCTTCCTTCTCTCTCTCTGCCTGCCTCTCTGCCTGCTTGTGATCTCTCTGTCAAATAAATAAAAATAAAATCTTAAAAAAAAAAAAAAAAGAACTGAGAGTTTCAGTCTCATACCATTAAGAGACTAAAGTCTGCCAACAACTTGAATAAAGCTGTGCTGATGACCAGTGGAGAATGGAGCCTGCTTGGCATGACCAGGTTCACGGTAACTTGTTACATACCAATAGAAATTAATAATCCCATTTACAGATAAGGAAACTAAAGAAATGATTTGTTCTTCATTGTAGCTAATTCAGTGGGAAACCATGAATCCATCCCAGGCAGCTTGGATCTAGAGCTGCATGGACAACCACTTTGCTATCATTTTTAAAAAGTTGACCAAAGACTGACAAGCAGCATGAGCAGCAACGTGAAATAGATAAAATTTTTGCTTAAATTATATTTGATAATAAAGTAGAAATATAAATATTAAAAATAGAAATATTTAAGGTAGAATTTGCAATATTAAGCAAAGTGGTTTCTTTGGGAGTGAAAGAGTTAATTACAATGGAGGTGTTGTGTTTTTAAACAGTAAAATTTCAAAAGGAACTTGAGTTTCACAAGGGCTTGTTCTTGACATTTAAGATTCCTTCATGTCTAAAAATTGAAAGACCTATTTTTAAGTCCTGTGGTATGTTACTAAAAGCCTTAGTTAATTAAAATTTAATGATCTATTGTAAACTGATAGGCTATGAGCAATTTTGCTTTAACTATAAATAGCTTTCTTGTAGCTAATATCTAATGTTTTTGTGCTAACCTGTTAATTAAAGCAGGCCATTTTGATTTATATATGATAATTATAGTTAGTGAAACTGTTTGAAAAGAATCTAATGTTTCAAGAACTGGACTTGAGCATTAGGATGGCTTGGAAAAGCCCACTAATATGACAAAATAACTCCAAGATACAGGTACAAATGTTTTAATATAAGGCAGATGTGTTTAAAGCTGTGCTCTAGTTACTGATTAATACCCTTTTGATAAGCCACTAACCTGTTCCAAGTGCTATACAATACTAAACACTTGTGGAGTACCTCCTTACTTTAAACAAACCAATGGTCACCATTAAGAAGTCACCAAATGAGGGGCGCCTGGGTGGCTCAGTCATTAAGTGTCTGCCTTCGGTTCAGGTCATGATTCCAGGGTCCTGGGATCAAGCCCCGCATTGGACTCCCTACTCAGTGGGAAGCCTGCTTCTCCCTCTCCCATTCCCCCTGCTTCTTTTCCCTCTCTCGCTGTGTCTGTCTCTGTCAAAAAAAATAAATAAAATATTAAAAAAAAAAAAGAAGTCACCAAATGAATTGTACTAAGACCGTAAGTCCAGCAAGTGGGCAATTTTTTGCAACACTATAGGAACACAATTAGATGTCCCTTAGACACTGGGGAGGGAAATAATTTGATGGTAAAGAGTGTTTGTCTTGACATCTTGTTTATCAAATTAACAACCAAGTTTTTAAAAAATATTTTGCTGTTGGCATAGCATTATATTTGGCTTCTCTTTGCACAGCCTCATTGGAATGAGTAGCAACTGCATAAACTAGGAGTTAAATTAGTTTATAGCAAGAAGATCTATCACGGGTACACAGAATAAATCATCGTGATGAATTCTAGAATATGAAGGATGGTTGGTGTTAAGGATTTCCACTCACCTTCACTCTTTTTCTCCTTTAACTTTTCTTCCCTTCCTTTGCCCACTCACTCAGCTCTTCCACAAACCCTAATTTGGGGGACATAGTTCTTTGGCTACCATGGCCCTACATTAGGTATGAGTAGTGAATAAGGAAATAAATCCCAAAGTTGAGTTAATGGTGTAGACTTTTTCCCAGCACATCATTTGAAGACACTAATGAGGCTTCTTGATATGCTGGCCAATATGAGGGCTTTCTGATTAATAACTCTGTAGGGCTTACATGTACAATGGACAAATTTTTGACTTCCATGTTCTACTGTGGCATATCTCAGGCCACTGAAGTCTTTGGTCTATTTCTCTTCCTCATCTGTGAAAAAGACTAATGGCCTTATCTGCTTTTTAGTCATTTTTTAATGCTTTAAAGATGGTGTGGGTGCTAGCTTGGACTCTAGCCAGGTCTTTCTTATTTAATACTTCCAGTCAGTCAATGTTAACTCTCCAAATGAAATGACATAATGCCATTTTAAAAGAAAGTGAGGCTCATTTGCATAGCCAAATGCAGAAATAGAGTAAGATTATGCAAAAGTGGTTTCTAGTTTTCAAGTAAGTACTTTTCACAATTGTGTCATCAAATGAGGTTGTTCTTAACTGAGGGCTTAGCCTAAAATGAATGGCTTACATAAATCTTAGAGCAGTATAGCTCCTCATATGACAGTTCCTCTTAAAAAAAAAAATCGTAGAGATTTCAGGGCAGATACCAGAATTTACATTGTTGTTTCTGAAGTAGATTTAACTTAAACAAAACCCTTTATGCTAAATAAACCAATGTTATTTTATTTGCCTATAGATTTCTATGTTTCTCCTGTTCATCACTGGCATAAAGTTAAATGTCAATTATAGGTATTTCTGTATTTACTGTAAAAAAAAAACTCCATTTCATTGGATTTACATAATAAATTGAATTACTAAGTAGCAAAAGTCTTCAATGTTCCATGCCATAGATTCACCAAAGTTTGCCGCCTTCATAGGTCTGCCTTACATTTTTATAGTGATTCCAAAACATGAGTGTGTAGAAAAATAACTTAGAAGTCATGTTAAAACCCTGATTACTAGGCCTCACCCCTAAAGAGCTGCTTCATTTGGTCTGGGTGGAGCTCAAGAATTTGCATTTATAACAAATTTCAGGCGCTGCTGGCACTGATGGTCTGACATGAAATTGAAAAGCATGACTACGTTAGGTTCCCTGTACTTCTCCAAGGTAATACTATAAGACCAAATTCTACTCAATAGTACATTGACTAATCAAATCTATTTTTAAGAAGATGATCCTATATGGGAAAGAAATCACTCCTATCACTCTTGTGATAGGACTAATAATAATAATAACTAATATTCATTTTAAAATTACCATCTATTTTAGCTACATTTTTGGTAAACATGGCATAATGTATAAACTTATTGAATTACTATGTTGTATGCCTGAAACTAATGTAACATGGCCTGTCCACTACATTTCTTTCTTTCTTTTTTTTTTTTTAAAGATTTTATTTATTTATTTGACAGAGATCACAAGTAGGCGGAGAGGCAGGCAGAGAGAGAGGAGGAAGCAGGCTCCCTGCTGAGCAGAGAGCCCGATGTGGGGCTCGATCCCAGGACCCTGGGATCATGACCTGAGCCGAAGGCAGAGGCTTTAACCCACTGAGCCACCCAGGCGCCCCCGTCCAGTACATTTCAATGAAAAATTTTAATATGGACAAAAAATAAAATTACCATTACCATCTATCTCAAAGATACCTTCGTCCACCATGTTCACTGCAGCCTTATTTATAATAGGCAATACATGGAAATAACTGAAGTGTCCACTGATGGATGAATGGATAGAGTAAAAGTGTGGTGTGTGTGTGTGCATACACACACAATGGAATATTATTCAGCCATTAAAAGAAGGAAATTTGTAAAACATAAATGGACCTTGAGGGCAATATGCTAAATGAAATAAGTCAGAGAAATACAAATACTATATAATCTTGTATGGAATCTGAGAAGAAAAAAACAAAATAAAAAACCTCAGAACAGATGGGTCACTGCCAGTGGCAGAGTGTAGGGGTTGGGGGAAGGTGAAATGGGTTAAGGTGGTTAAAAGGTACATACTTCCAGTTACAAGATAAATAAGTCCCAATGGTATAATGCACAGCATACTTAACTAATGATAGTTAACAATATTTTTTTGCATATTTGGAAGTTGCTAAAAAAATAGATCTTAAAGTTCTTATCTCAAGAAAAAGAAGTATAAAGATGGATGTTAACTAAAGTTGCAGTAGTCACTTTGCAATACGTCCATAAATCGTGTTGTATACTTAAAAATAATATGTGTCTCTTATCTCAACTGCAAAAATAACCATCTTCTATGTGGTGTTCTAAATAGCCCATGTAATCATTTATAACAATAATTTAAGGTTAGTACAATCATCTAATTGACAAGGAAGAAAAGCATATTTTAGGGAGTTTAAAGCCACAGAGTTAAGATGTGGTAGATTGGACATTTGAATTTGATTACTAATTCTAGAGCTCCGGCTTTTAAGTACTAGACTATTGCTATGGACTGAGTTATGTCTCCCTAAACTTCATATGTTAAAGTCCTCCCCTCCTCCCCCCGTCTTAATGAACTATGTTTAGAGATAGGGCCTGTAGGAGGAAGTTAAGGCTGGGTGGGATCCTAATCTTACAGGATTGGTGGCTTTATAACAAGAGGGAGAGAGATCTCTTAATCTCCACAAACGCTGGGCTATAAGGCAGAGAACTTGACAGTGATGGTGCTCTGGTATCAAACTTCTAGTCTCTAAGACCTGTGAAATGATAGATTTGTTTTTTAAAGCCACACAATCTATAGTATTTGTTATGTAGCCCAAACCTATAGGCAACTATTGGGCCTCAAAATGCAAATTTTATTTTAATGTATGCTTCAAAACTATATTTTTAAATAAATTCTTTGGAGAGTATTAGTCTATTTTGGTTTCTACGTATTTGTCTTCAATTAAGTACGTAAGGGCAAAAAGCACACGATACTCTCATTAAGAAAAGTCTGTGTCAACTTTCTTGGTTTCCTTAGCTCCTTGGGGTATGGAAGTATCTGAGTCATAAATGCATTCGAGATTATTTTAATCTGGTTCTTCTGGAAAAAGCAAAGACAAGACATTATTAGATTCATTTTCTATCACATAGCTTTACTATGAATTTGATTACTGTTCCTGCTATAATTTAAATCATGTTCTTGGGTTCTTGGGTTCGCACAAAAATGCTTGGTCATTCAAATGGATTTTTGAACTTTAAAGCGATGCTTTAGTTGAGGGAAATTTATTCAAACTATTTAAAACTCTAAGTGCTTTTAGTTGTTCAGAAAACAGAACTGGCTAATGAGATAGCAAAATGACCAAAATTAATAAGCTTACTTACACACAAATAGATAGAAAGAGGAGAAACTTACAGTGTTTATGAAACATGGATAGAAATGACTTAGGCATACAAATTAGCCTGATGACAGCATTAACATGAAATTTTTTTAGTAAACAAAAACTTCTTTGTCCATAAATGAAAACATATTTTTTTATTGAAGTATATCCTATCTACAGCAATGTAAATGTACAGCATAAATGTTAAGTGTTCAGTTCAGTGAATGGTACATTCAGATTGATTTGTGGAACATTACTACAGAACATTCCCTCTTCCACTTCCTACTCAGTAACTCCAAATATTCCAACTACTATTAATATAGATTAGTTTCGCTTTTATCTGAATTTCATGTAAGCATACTTGTTTCCGGCTTCTTTTGTTTAAAACAACTTCTTTGAGATTTTTCCATGTTTTTTTACATATAGCTATGGTTCATTCCTTTTTTTATTTATAACTGTTCTGTAGTTTTTATTTATGCGACTATATACTCATTTTGATCTATGTGGTATTTCCAGTTTTTGGATGTTATGAATTAACTGGTGAGAACATCTAAGTTCTACTCCTCTAGTAAATTCCAGTTACACATCAACTATAGTCACCATGTAATATGTTAGATCCTCAGACCTTATCTTCCAGCTGAAAGCTTGTACCCTTTGACCAAACTTTCCCTATTTCCCCCACCCTCCCAGCTCCTGGCTAACATTTTACTACCCTTAATATAGGCTGGGCTTTGTTTTGTTTGTTTGTTTGTTTTGTTTTGCTTGTTTGTTTTCATTTTTTTAAAATTTCACATATAAATAATATGCAGTATTATTCTTTATCTGTCTGGCTTATTTCAGTTAGCATAATGTCCTCAAAGGCCATCCATATAGTCACAAATGGGAAAACATCTTCACTCATGGAAGGATATTTCATCGTATATATGCTGCCTCTTTATCTGTACATCTGTTGTTGAACACTTAGGTTGTTTCCATACCGTGGCTATTGTAAGCAATGCTGCAATAAACAGGGAGGTACAGATAATCTTGTTTTCATTTCCTTTGGATGTATACCCAGAAGTGGGAGCACTGGATCATATGATAGCTCAGTTTTTAGTGTTTTGAGGAAACTTTAAACTGTTTTCCTCAATGGCTATACCTATTTGTATTCCCAGCAGCAGAGCACAAGGGTTTTCTTTCCTCTACGTCCTTGCCAACACTTTTGTCTTTTTGCCAATAGCCATTAGAACAGGTATAAAGTGATGTGTCACCGCAATTTTGATTTGCATTTCCCTATTGACTAGTGATGTTCAACAACTTCTCATGTACCTGCTGGCCATTTGTATGCTTTCTTCAGAAAAATGTTTATTGAATCCTTCTGCTCATATTTGAATCAGATTGTCTTTTTACTATTGAATTGTGTGCATTCTTTGTATGTTTTGAAAACCTCTGATCAGATGTAGAACATGTGAATGTCTTCTCTCATTCAATAGGTTGTCTTTTCATTTTGTTGATGATTTCCTTTATTGTTCCTGAATTTTTTAGTTTGGTGTCATGTTCCTGCTTATTTCTCCTTTGTTGCCTTTGCTTTTGGTGTTAAATCCAAGATATTCACATGTGACTATCCAATTTTTCCACCACCATTTATTGATGAGATAATACGTTCCTTCTTGTATATTCTTTGCTTTTTTGGCTGTAAATTAATTTACCATATATGCACAAACTTATTTCTAGACTCTTTTCTATTGATCTACATGTTTTTAGGTCAGTATCATACTGTTTTAATTACTACAGCTTTGTAATACAGATTGAAATCAGGAAGTATGGGGTGCTTGGTTAGCTCAGATGGTTGGGTATCTGCCTTTGGCCCAAGTCATGATCTCTAGGTCCTGGCATCAAGCCTCATGTTGGACTCCTGGCTCGCTGAGTAGTCTGCTTCTCCCTCTCTCTCTGCCTCTTCCCCTGCTTGTTCTCTCTCTGTCTCTCTCTCAAAGGAATGAATAAAATTAAAAAAAAAAAAAGAGAGAGAGAGAGAGAGTAAAATCAGGAAGTATGATCCTTCCAGCTTTGTTCTTCTTTCTCAGGATTGTTTTTGCTATTTGGAGTCTTTTGTGATTCCAAACAAATTTTAGGATTGTTTTACCTATTTCTGTGAAAATGCTGTTGGAATATTGATAGAGATTACACTGAATCTGTAGACTGTTTAGCCAAGTCTGGACATTCTACTAATATTAGTTCTTCCGATCCATGAGCATAGAACATCTTTCCATTTAATTATCTCCTCAATTCCTTTCATCAAAATCTTATACTTTTCAGTGGAGAGATCTTTCACTTTGAGGTTCTATTTATTCCTAAGTATTTTGTTGTGTGTGGTCTTTTTACGATATTGTAAATGAGATTGTTCCTTTTAAAAATATTTTGTTAGTGTATAGACATGTGAGCAACAATTTTCTGTATGTCTCTTTAATTAATAGTGGTGGCAAAAGTTTATATTCATATGCAAAACAATGAAATTAGACCCCTATCTTATATGACTCAAAAAAATTCACTTGAAATGGATTAAAGACCTAAATTTTTTTGCCTACTGCTACCTGAAGCTGATTATTCCTTAGCAATGACATTTTTACTCTGTGGTCTTTTTGATAGTCATCATTTTTCCCCTGTGTTGGCTGCATTGTTTAGAGGGAAATGATTGGTTGTTAGCAGGAAGAAGCAGATTTGATGCTTGTAAACCCCATGTAAGGCTTGAAATTTTTGAAAACAGGAACCCTATAATATTCTTTGGTTTTCAGTTTTGGGATAATGCCAATTCACTTGTATTCTCATGCTCTGTTTGATATACACCCACATTAATTCATTCATTCAAGAATGCAAATATAGCAAGTCAGGCATTATTCAAGCTAGTGGAGATAAAGCTGTGATTAAAAAGTCATCTTGAACTTCTGAAACTTACATCCTTGTGAAGTAAGACAGGGAATAAAGAAACACATGAATAAATAGTGTTTTAGATTAGAAGTGCCTGGAGGAAGCACAAAGGAGAACAAACAGGGTGGGAGGGAAAAGGAGAGGGAGGATGACTACTCGATGTGACTCAGGGAAGGCCACTCTAACAAAATATTTGAATAGAAGCATCAATAAAGAACCATGTAATTTTCCAGGGGAAGAAATGATCTAACCCAAGGAAATGTCAAAGGGCCTGAGCCAGCAGTGTCTATCTAGGAGCTGCAGGGCAAGCACAGATGGGAGGCCCACAGGGTCAGAGTGATTTAAGCCAGTGGCCAGATAATGGGTTGTCATGTAAGTCTTTAGATTTTATTGAGCAGGGTGATGTTTCACTTGGAATTGGATTTTTCTCCAAGTAATACAAGTCTAAATATCCATGGCTCAAACAATTAACGGTTTTTTTTCCTCCCATACACAAGTCTGTAGGTACACAATCCAAGGCTAGAAAAGGAGCTCTGAGAAGTCTTCTCTGGGGTGATTTCCTTCTACTTCATTATTTGAGCCTCCTTCAGACTCAGAGCAGCAGGATGGAGGAAGGAAGTTTGTAACACAGATCATACAACAACCTAAATTTCCTTTATGTAGAAATGGCTTAACATGTTAGTAGAATGAACTCTTATTCCACTTTCTAACATGTTTTCCTATAGTTACCAGTGTCTTGAGCTTACCTGCAATTCATCCTCAGAATGAACAATTTCTTAAATGGATAGAGGAGGCTTGTGAAGGTCCTCCCTGACTTCATCTGCCATCTGAAGCCAGGCTGGAGAAGGTGCTGGCTTCGTTGTTGGGGAAAAACTATCCCTTTCATTGATGGTGGTGGTTCTCTTGGGAACTCGGTAAGGTAGAATATTGAACTGGTTCACTGCAAAGCATAGGTTCATGCTCCAATTTTCAAGAGATTAGGGGAAACATAAGTGTTAATAGAATTGGGGAATATCTTCTATTGTTGGAGAGAGTGGCTCTTTAGTTAAAAATCACACACCCTCCCACTGTTGGTGGGAATGCAGGCTGGTGCAACCACTCTGGAAAATAGCATGGAGGTTCCTCAAAAAGTTGAAAATAGAGCTACTCTATGACCCAGCAATTGCACTACTGGGTATTTACCCTAAAGATACAAACGCAGTGATCCGAAGGGGCATGTGCACCCGAATGTTTATGGCAGCAATGTCCACAATAGCCAAACTATGGAAAGAACCTAGATGTCCATCAACAGATGAATGGATAAAGAAGATGTGGTATATATATTCATATACATATATACATATACATACACACACACACACACACACACACACACACACACACACACTGGAATACTATGCAGCCATCAAAAGAAATGAAATCTTGCCATTTGCGATGACATGGATGGAACTAGAGGGTATTATGCTTAGTGAAATAAGTCAATCAGAGAAAGACAACTATCATATGATCTCCCTGATATGAGGAAGTGGAGATGCAACGTAAGGGGTTTGGGGGGTAGGAAAAGAATAAATGAAACAAGATGGGATCGGGAGGGAGACAAACCGTAAAAGACTCTTAATCTCACAAAACAAACTGAGGGTTGCTGTGGGGAGGGGGGGTCAGGAAAGGGTGGTGGGGTTATGGACATTGGGGAGGGTATGTACTGTGGTGAGTGCTGTGAAGTGTGTAAACCTGGCGATTCACACCTGTACCCTTGGGGCTAATAATACATTATATGTTTATAAAAAAATTAAAAAATTTTAAAAAATAAATCACGCTTCACTGAAGAAAAAAAATCACACACCCTCACAAAACACACATATAAACACATCTTTTCCATTTATTTCTTGGATTATTTACTATGGAAAATTTAGTAGTAATATTACCCAGAGGAGTGAATGATTGATGAAATATCATTTCAGAGGTTATTTGAATCTCTAAAAACAATGAATAAGGGTATATCAACATTACTATGCAAATATATATTGCCAATTAGAGGAATATATGAAATATTAAATATGTATTATATATGATTATATATAAATTATATCTGCTTTTAAATGTAGGGTATTTGATATATAGTTTAATGTATAGATATATAGATGGAGTCCAAAAGCCTCCCAATGAATACTTCTCATTGCTCACTTCAGGGTTTTTTCTGTGACAACTTAGCCAGAAATGGATTAAATACTCAGAATTGGTCTCCTTTTGCAAAAGGCAAACTTCCTTAACCTTGGACTAGCTTTACATTTCATGGCTCTGTAGATTTTTTTTTTTAAAGGATTTTCTTTCTTTTTTTAAATTTTATTTATTTGACAGACAGAGATCACAAATAGGCAGAGAGGCAGGCAGAGAGAAACGGAGAAGCAGGTGCCCCACTGAGCAGAGAGCCCGATGTGGGTCTTGATTCCAGGACCCTGAGATCATGACCTGAGCTGAAGGCAGAGGCTTAACCCCCTGAGCCAGCCACCCAGGCCCCTCATGACTCAGGAAAGTTTAAGTATCCCGCTTGTGGGGTAAGAGTGTGTTAGTATGGAAAATATTTAAAACCGTGAATGAAGGTTCTGGAAGATCTCCTATTTGTAGTGTTTTTGCAATAAAAGTTTTAGTCTTGAGATCAGATGTGGATTTGTCAGAACAATGTGTCAGGTAATGTTTTTGATACTTCACATTTTTATAATATGTCAATATTAATATTCCACTCAAATTGCTCAAGTGTTACATGTCTCTATAGCTATTGGTATCCTTATAAAATACTATATATATATATATATAGAGAGAGAGAGAGAGAGAGAGAGAGAGAGAAATTTATTTATTTATTTTCTTTTATTTTTTGCCAACTTCCCATATGAAGGAAGGCCACTCCTAGGTCTCTCATATTGTTGACAGTTAAGCATTATTTCAGATGCCACTCAATTTAGAGGAAGGCGTGGCAAACCAGAAGGAGCAAGCTAAAGAGACTCTTGAGCTCTATTGGGAATTGGTTTACCAGGCAGATTGTTGGGGCAGGGTACTCATCAGCGTGATGACTTCGCTTTACAGAAAGGGTGTTGTGTTCCATGTCAAGTAGTCCAGCGTGATTCAGAAAATAAATGTAGAACTTTAAAACTGTGAGAATTCTCTTACCATTTTTTGCAAGTAATATGCTTATGAGCCATTAAAAAGTAATGGTTCAAGAGGCATTAAACATGAGAATTCTAAAACACAGCACCCAATGTTTTAACTGAGGTATATTCTTGCTTATTTACATTTTAATGACATACATAATCATCAAACGCTTCCTATATGATGGACGCTGTGCTTGGTATTTCCATCATGCTCCCTATGTTTTGTAGGGAAGCAGAAAACTTACAAGACTGAAAATGAACAAATAAAAATCCGGAGTTTGTAAATGCTGAGAAAGATAATTGGTGCCCACTCCATTTGCTCTATGACCCTATTTTAGGTTATTAATTAGAAAAAAAAATGCCTTCATGAGGTGACATTTAACAGTCTAAGGATTTCATTAATTAAATAGACGGAGATAGAAATACGGTTCTTAGACTTTCTATGTATATGGAAGGAGACTTGTTAGCTGACATATGGAAAGAAAACAAGGACTCAGTGATTTGTTTGCAATCTAACCATGCAATAGTGCTTCATAGTAGTGGTCCCAAAGCAGCCACAATTTTGTTGCAAAAAAGAGATACAGGTCAAGGAAGCAAATGGATAAATCAGATTTGTAAATCATGTCTATGAAATAGTTTCACTGAGTCTACTGGTACCAGAAACTGGAAACTAATAGAGCCAATGCCTACTACATTTTTAAAAGAATTAGTTTGCTGAAGAAACCATAAGCCTAAGCAAAACAACAAAGCCTTTAACTAGTCTAGCATCCAAACAACTCAAAGGCCCCTACTTTTTCATCAGCAAGAGTTGTATTATCAAAGTTCTAGCAGCCTCCCCCACCAAAAAACGTTCTAACAGCACAAAAATACTATGACCCCAAATACCATACCCCCAGCAATCAAGGAGAAAAATGGGTAAGAAAGAACCTTCTAGAAGATGGACCCAAGGGTCACAGAAAACAGATTTTTAAAAAATTTTATTTATTTATTTGACAGACAGAGATCACAAGTAGGTGCAGAGGCAGGTAGAGAGAGGGAGGAAGTAGGCTCCCTGCTGAGCAGAGAGCCCAGTGCGGGGCTCGATCCCAGGACCCCGAGATCATGACCTGAGCTGAAGGCACAAGCTTTAACTCACTGAGGCACCCAGGCATCCAGAAAACAGATTTCTAATTAGAACCTTATTAAACCTATTTGCAGTCGATTAATGATTGCTATGTTTCATTCTGTTCTATTAGGAACTCTTACTGAAATTGCTGTCCCTCTTATTCCATGGTGTATAGAGGGTTGTTATCTGTGGAAAAACAGAGAAAATTTTATTTTTTTTTTAAAGTTCATAGATCACCAGATCTAAACCCAAGGGATAGGATGTCACTTCATTTAGGGATCCAGGATTGAGTTAGGTGCAGGGACAATATGGTTATGGTTCTGTGTTTTTTTTTTTTTTTTCTTCATTGGGGGAGTTTCTATGGGTTTGAAGAAGAAAGGCATGGGCATTTTGCACCTAGAGATGTAACCATTTACTTTATTGATGTTTTTGATTGTTTTGAGGGTTGTTTGGAACTTTGCTAGGATCTAAAGTAGTCAGTATTCTAGGACTACTATAGCCCCACTCTAAATTGTGGTGGGGGGCTGAATTAGATGTCTAGGGTGTTCTGGGCTATGTCTCTACTGTGTCTCCCAGTGTTGTGTGACCTCTAGAAACTGTTTACCTTACAACTTTCCATGAAACTTTTCTGCCAGGTCCTTTTGGACTCCTACATTGCATCCTGCAAAATAATGCAGGAATAAATCTGAAAATGCCAAAGACTTTTAAAAACAGAAACATAAAAAAAATAAAATAAAAAAAATAAAAACAAACATTATAAAGGAACAAAACTCATGCAAACCCATATACTCACCATGTCTAGAAGATGGAGAACATTAAAACCTCAAAGTACTCACTATAGAAAATAAAAACCTTATGTTTTTGTGAGCATCACCTATGCTACAGGATAATCCTTCACAGAGAAGAAGAGCAGTCTAGGGGAAAAAAAATGCATGGGAGAGAAAAATGAAAAACTAGTGTTGACCTTAAGATTGATATAATACCTTCCCTCTCTTTCGTGCCCCCACTTCAACATAGAGAGGGACTGAAAGTCCACCTAAGTTAGAGTTCAAATTCTGAAAAAGCTCCTGGTAGATCTGAGTAGTAGCTAAAGGAAAGGCCTTAAAAAGGTGCACAAGATATGGAGAGGCAATCTTGGAAAGGTGATAGTACTGGAAGAAGCAGCAATTAAAAGAAAGGGAGAGATGCCTTTTGGAGACTGAATAGTGAGGGAAAAATAAGGAAGAAATTTAAGATACTACAATAAAAGAAAATACACTGGACTGTATCACATGTGTCCTCCAACTATGCTTCTAAAGCAGCATCATCAATAAAGAAACACTGCTACACTGACAGAAAGGGGTACTTTTGAACTAAGAATATTTACTGAGATTTACTGTGCTTTATAAGATTAAGCTATGTATATATACATATGTAACCTATAGAATTATTTTAATGAGAACAAATGAGAATCCAAAAAATTCAGATGAGAATTCTAAAAATAAATAAATAAAAAGGAAGAGCAGAAGAAAATTAGAACACTTCAGACTGACTTAAACAACTTTAAACACATACTTGAAGATAAAACAGATTTATGAATCAAAAATTCAAAAATGAATTAGAGAAACAGAAGAAAGAAAATGAGGATTTCTCAAACTCAGGAAAAAATATAGAATTAAAAATAATACTAGGTGCCTTAAGGAGGCACAGATTCAAATGTAAATGTTATTTAAGATTAGGACAGTTAAATGGGGGAAAGAATAGTCTTTTCAACAAATGGTGTTGGGATAATAGGATATCCATGTGTAAAAGAATGAAGTTGGATGCCTACATTGTACCACATATAAAAATTCAAAATAGATAACAGACTTAAAGAAGCAGTAATGTATAAAAATCCTAGAAGAAAACAGGTGTAAATCTCTATGACCTTGCATTAGATATAATACCAAAAGCAAGGGCAACAAAAGACAAATTCAGTGAACTGGCATCATCAAAACTGAGCATTTTTGTGCAGGAAAGGACACAACTGAAAGACTGCAAAGAAGGGTACATGGGTGGCTCAGTTGTTTAAGCATCTGCCTTCAGCTCAGGTTATAATCCTGGGGTGTTGGGATCAAATCTCAAGTTGGGGAGGGTCCTTGCTCTGTGGGGAGTCTGCTTCTCTCCCTCCCTCTCCCCCTACTCATGCTTGCTGTCTTTCAGATAAATAAATAAAAAGAAAAAGATGGAAAATGTAACCTGTAGAATGAGGGAACATATTTGCAAATCAGATGTCTGGTAAGTGTTGAACATCCAGTATATGTAAATCACATCTACAACTCAACAGTAAACAGACAAATGGAGAAGGACTTGAACAGACATTTTTCAGAGATGATGTACAAATGCTTAGTAAGCACATGAAAATAGACCTTTAGAGAAATACTAGTCACGGAGCAAATCAAAATGACTATGAGATATCATTTCAGACACAGAATAATAAAAAAATACAAATAATAACAAATGTTGGCAAAGATGTGAAGAAACTGAGACCCCTAGATACTGGTGATAAGAATATAAAAATGGTTCAGCCATTTTGGAAACAGTCCAGTAATTTCTCAAATGATTAAACATAGAATTACCACATAATTACTCTCCTAGGTGTAAGCCCAGGACAAACAAAAGTATATGTTCACACAAAAATTTGTCCATGAATGTTCATAGCCGCCTTATTTGTACTAGCCCCAGACTGGAAAGACTCAGATACTATCAACTCATGAATGAATAAATAAAAGAAATGCATTGATTAAATAGAATATTCATCAATATAAAGAATTGAAGTCCTGATACATGTTAAACACAGATGGACCTTGGAAACACCAGCTGAGGAAAGAAGCCAGCCACAAAGGGCCTCCTTGTCGCGGCCGGCACGTCAAATCGACCAGGAACGTGAGGGTAAGAGGATGAAGAAAAGAACTCGAGAAGCAGAGAGATGGGGGCAGGAGGAGCACTGAGGAGGATGTCCAACAGTGCTAAGTTTATTCAAAGGATTAAGGCCATATATATCGTGATATTACAATAGGAAAAGCAATACATCTGTGTCTAGTTAAACAACCACAAGTTCCCATAATAAGTTTCACAATTGACTATAAGCAGACCTTGTGATGCCAAACGGCTGATGTTAGTACAATTGTTCTGTATTGATACAGCAAACCTGAAAGTAATTTATGGGCTGCACTAGGGCAGCAAGGACCAGCCATGAACTTATGACCCCAACCGAATTGTTCTCATTTGTTTAGCAAGTGTGTGGGAAGTCACATAGGCGAGCGCACAACACATAGCACAGACCCTTTCTCAGTGCTACTCAACTTTTCCTGTCCTAAACCTTTTGTTAGGTTATTCGGACTTTAAAGGAGGCACAAGTCAGGGCCTGGTTTGGTCCTCGTCTCAAGCCTTATTGCGGCCTCCCACACCTCCTATTGTAAGATTCACTTTGCAGGAAATGTCCAGTATAGGCAAATCTACAGAGAGCATTTAGTGGTTATCTGGGTCTGGGAGCCAGGGAGCTATTGGGCAAGGTGTACAGGGTTTCTTTCTGGGGTAAGAAAAAGGTTCTAAAATTGTGGTGATGGCTGTATGGCTATGACTATACTAAAAGTCATTGAATTGTATGTTTTCAATGGGTGAATTACATGGTACGTGAATAGTATCTCAGCTGGTAGAACCAAAAGTTTTCAAAAAAACAAGAAACAGTTAAGATACTGAAGATGAGCTAGGAAAAGGAGAAAAAGGTGAGAGAAAATGTGGCTAAAAAAGAAGATATCAGCGAAAATTCAGTCTCTTACAAAGAATGGCAAAGCAGTGCGCCAGACCTAATGTTTCACACTATAATCCAAAAGAAATTCTGAAGGAAAAAGTGACCTAAATCTGTATGTTGGCCGGGTTCACTGGGGACTGGTGAAAACTGATTCAGGGTAATCTACTCTGAGACCTATTGTAGCAAAACAAGTAGACTTTGATGATTTTTTAAAAATTCTCAGGGCTACGGGGATATAATCAAATAACTTACAAGAGCAAGAGAATTAAAGAGGCATCAGATTTCTGAAAAGAATATACAAAGCAAAGCCAAAGTGAAACATTGTTTCCAAAGCATAGCTTGCAATAAAATTTATCAGTTTATGGGTATTATTTGATCAGTTTTGGAAAGTAATATAAGTCCTATAACAACACCACATTCACTATATACTACATTTCCAACACACTGGAAAGTTCCTTTGTTTCTCTGCAGTTAATCCCATACCTACGTCTTGGCCTTGGAACCATTACTCTACAATTTTGTATTTTCCTAGAATTTTATATAAGTGGTATTTTATTATATATAGTCCCATGTGTCTGGCTTCTTTTCTTCTTTTGTTTAATGTAATGATGTGTATATTGGTACTTCATATTCACTGCTGAATAGTACTATTGTATATATTACAATTATTACTTATTTACTATTACTATTACAATAGTACTATTGTATATATTACAATTATTTATATATTCATTACTTTATAAACATTTGAGTTTTTTCTAATTTGGGGTTGTTATGGAGAAATCTGCTTGTATAAGTATTCTGTTGTATATATATTTTTTCCTTTCTCTTGGATAATTGCATAAGAGTAAATTTGCTAGGTCATATGGTAAGTACATTTTTAACTTGGTAAGAAACTGCCAAACTGTTCTTCAAAGTGCTTTTTGCAATCACACCAATAGTGAATTAGTTAAAGTTTCTCCACATCCTCTCTACTACTTGGTATTATCCATCAATAGTTGATGTCAACTATTCTAAAGGTTACATAATGGTATCTCATTATGATTTTAATTTGCATATTCATAATGATTAATTATGGTAAGCATCTTTCTCTATTGGCCATGTATGTCATTTTTGGTGATGTCTTTTGCCCATTTTAAAAATTCAGTTCTCTATCTTATTGAATCATAAGACTTCTTTACATACAATCCATATATTAAATATTTTGCTGGTATTTTAGTCTGCTGCTTGTCTTTTCATTTTCTTTTTTTTTTAATTTTAAAAGATTTTATTTATTTATTTGACAGAGAGAGAGAGAGAGATCATAAGTAGGCAGAGAGGCAGGCAGAGAGAGAGGCTCCCCACCGAGCAGAGAACCTGATGTGGGGCTCGATCCCACGACCTGAGCCGAAGGCAGAGGCCCAACCCATTGAGCCACTCAGGTTCCCCATCCTTTTCATTTTCTTAATGGTATCTATTTTTAAAGATACTGAGGCATATTTTACAGAACATGATATTAATGCATTGTGAGCAGTTTTAATAAATTCACACTTCTCAGTCATCAACATAATGTGGTTTAGTAACACTAACATTATATTTGGAAATTCCTTTATGACAATTTGCTGTTAATTCCTGTTCATACCCATAGCCCTAGGTAATCACTGACACACTTTCTCTAGTTCCCTCTTTTAGACATTTTATATAAATGGAATCATACAATATGCAGTCTTGGTTTCTGCCATCTTTTTATATTTTTATATTATAAAAATAATATAAGATACTTTTATGATTTAAATGGTTGGAAAAATCAAAAGAATATGATACCTAAAATTTTTTTGAAATCTGAATTTCAGTCTTTGTAACTAAAATATTATTAAAACACAGTCATACCTATTCATTTATTTCTTGACAATGCCTGCTTTTGAACTACAGTGGCAGAGTTTAGTAGCTATGACCCAGAGTTTAAGGGCCATAAAACCTAAAATATTTGCAATCTGGTCCTTTATAGGAAAAGTTTGCCAATCACCACTTCTCTGTCCCACAGTCTTGTCAAAACTTGATATTGTCAGTCATTTTTACAGCAGTAGATGAGTTTATAGTGGTTTTAATTTACATTTCTCTAATGACTTGATACTAAGCAGCAGTTTATGTGCTTATTAGCCATTGGTGTTTACATCTGCCTGAACGTACACATACATTTGTGGATGTCACATATTGATTTGCTCATTTTTATTTTGGTTTTGTTATATTGAGTTGCAAGACATTTATATATTCTGGCTGTAAGTCCTTTATTAGATAAGTCATTTGCAATTTTTTTTTTCTACTCTTGGGCTTGTTTATTACAGTGGCTTTTGAAAAGCAATAGTTTAAAAAATGTTATGATGTCGAATTTATCAACATTTTCTTTTATCCTTTCTGATGTTTGGGTCCTAGGTAAGAAATCTTTGCCTACTTTAAAGTCACAAAGAGTTTCTCTTACGTTTTGTCCTACATAACATATAGTTTTAACTCTTAGTTTTATGCATTATGATTCATTTTAAATTTTTGCCTGAGATGTGAAGTTAGGGCCAAAGTTTGTGGGTTTTGTACATAAATATTCATATTCTCTAGCACCTCTTATTCAAAGAATATACTTTCTCCGTCAAATTGCCTTGACACTTTTGTTGAAATTGATTTATCATACATGTGTGCATCTTCTGTATCAGAACTCTGTATTCTTTTATTGACCTATTTATTTCTTAGCCTAGTGATGGATATGTTATTACCATAGTAAAAAAAGAATCCTTACTCAAAAGGTATTAGTTTCAAAGTTAGTATCTTAATGGGGCAACACTAGAGGTATTTCCATTAAGATTAAGTTAATGATGAGAACTATCTCCACTACTATTCAACATTTTACCAAAGATGTTAATTAACATAATCAGACAAAAGGAAAAAAAATTGGCAGAAGAGCTGAGGAAAAGAACAGAAATGTATTTATTTACTAATTATATGATTGTGTACCTGAAAAGCCCGAGAGAATTGATAAAACTAAGTCAGAGCATAAAGGAATTCAGTAAATTAGTAAGATCTAAAGTTAACATACAGAAATTTATAGTCTTCGTATACAAAACAATTGCCAGATATTTTCTCTAAAGGACCAAATGGAGACTTTTATATAATGGATCTTATATTAAATAATTTAGGCTCTGAAGGCCATATATTCTCTATTGCAATTATTCAGTTATGTGATTATAGTATGGGCATAATTACAGACAACATATAAATAAATGAGCTCAGCTATATTCCAATAAAATTTTATTTACAAAAACAGGCACTGAGCCACATTCAGCCTTCAGGCCATATTTTCTGAACACTTGAGACAGTCAGAAAAAAAAAAAAAGAAAAACATTTACAATAACAGAAATAATTCAGTTTTTGTGTAAGAAAGAAGAAATAAGACACTTTGCACATATTGACTGATGTGTGCAAAATAAAGTACAAGGAGAATAAAGCAGGGAGTAATGAGATTGGTTACCTGTAGGAGATGGTTGAGGGATGGGATGGAAAAGACAGGAACCAGGAAGAAAGATGTCTCCTGAGTATACCTCCTGTACAGCTCTGATATTTGGAACCATGTTTATGTTTCACATAATCAACAAATGACAATAAGTCAACAAGAACAGGGAAAAATCCCAAATTGGAATATAAACAGAAAGAAATGAACTGAGCCATGTTAATAAATGAACAGCATAACCACACAGATAGGGGGAAAAAAGAATTAACCTTTGGGAAATTTAGACATAGTATATACTCCCAGGTTAAAGACACAAAACTTTGGATGAATACTGAACTCCACTTGGTAGATTTTTTTTTTTTTTCCAGAAGCATGGGTTAGAAATTCTGCAACTTTTTTTTTTTTTTTGGTATATTTTAGGATTGAGCAAATAATTAGGTATATTGTGGTTAGTAAGAGGTTTCTCACTGTTGGCAAAAGGATTTATGGATAAGGAAGTGGGGGAATAAAATGAACCCTCTGTGGTGGTGCATTAAAACTGATAACAGAATCTCATGTTTTTTAAATAGACAATTACAGAAAGAGATAAGGGTGAGCATTTACATCTTGCATGTCTGTATTTCCGAGTTGCTCTGCTGAGAGGATGTAGAAACAGTGACATTCAGGGAGGAAGGAACACATCTCACCTAGATCTCAGACCTTGGTTTCTAAATGTCTTTTCCATTATGAAAAAAGATTACGTCTCTTGGGAGAAATGATGGACTCCATTGCTGGATAGCAGAGAGTTCATGATGGAGCCTGGAATACTTTAATTTGCCAGAATATAACAAAATATCAGAAGAGTGATGAAGAAATGTCAAAAGGATTCTGGAGCTAGTTTGAGGGGACACACACTTGCCACACCTTAGATAAGAGCACCAAAATAAATGATACTAAAGAAATCCACTAAATCAAAAAAGGATCTGTGAGGCCACATAGGAAGGGAGAGAGGGAGGGAGAAGTGGAGGAAGGGAGAAAGGAAGACAAAAACGTTTTCTTGCAATAGAGTGCTAAGTAATAGTGCCAGAAAGTAGAACAGAAATAATGGAATTTTTAAAAAATCACCATTTTGCAAACAGTATTACAAGAACTTATTCAGGGAAGAATCATCAATGTATGGTAAAACAAGTCTGAAAATGTGTGTAGTAACAGAGATACACCTAATCTCAGACTATTGTCCCACGAAATACTTGTGAGTTACAAAGGGAAAAGTAGTATCATTATAGAGAACATGCCTGGCAAACACCACTTTAACCATGTGACCAGAGTTAACAGGCACAGAAATGGATCAGCATTTGTGCCTTTTGAGAGAATGCACTGAGAGCCCAAGGTCTCTTCTATGGGACACCTGCCAAAGACCTGACTCACGAGGAAACATCAAACAAACTCAAATGGAAGTACGTTCTGCAGAATTACTGGCCAGTGTCTTGAAACACACTGATGTCTGAGGAACAGTTTGAGGTGAATGTAGACTAAAGAAGCCTGACAACCAAACGGAATGTGTGACTTAGGAGTTTCTTTTGCTATAAAGGATGTTACTGGGACAATTAATGAAACTTGAAGAAGTTCTGCAGAGGAGGTCAGAGTGTTGTATCAATTTCATCCTGATTTCAAAAATAATACTAAAGTTAGAAGAGAACAGCCTGTGTTTGAGGAAATAGACATTTAAGAATAAAGAGATATTGTGGCTGTTATTCTCAGTTGTTCAGGAAGAAATTATGTAGAGACAAAGTAGAATAAAACAGATAAAGTAAAATATTCATTTTAGCATTTGTTTAACCTGAGTGAAGGGTGTAAGAAAATTTTTTGTATTCTGGTCATGTTTCTATAAATCTGATGTGTCAAAAAAATAAAAGAGAAAAAGGATGCAAGTATACTCCCTCCCACAGTTCTCTCCTGAAGGCAGACAGCCTTCCTCCTACAGGTCCTTGCTGGGGTGTGGGGAGAGTCCATTTCCTGAATACAGATTGTTCAACATATTATTCTTGACGACATAACTTGAGTCAAGATTGTTTACAGCATAAAGTGACCATAGGATTTTCTATTCCTTCCAAGTTACTGGGAAAGTCATAGATCCTGCCAAGGTTTTTTTCCTCTAGCAGAGAAAACTTACCACAGAATAGATTTTAAATACATGGTAGAAGACAAAGATAAAGTTACATTTAGATTACTAAAATAAATAAATAAAATATTAATACCAAGTGCATGTAATTTCCAGGCTGTGTCACTAAAGTGATAACACATTGGAAAATTTCTCTAACCTTGTGTGCAAGTAGATGAATTATTCAAAATAAGTTACTATAACAGTTATCCATACAGTTTATATCAAGTAGTATCAATTAATTTTCACCCATGGAGGAAACGAATCCATACAGTGGAAATTTGAAATTTCATTAAAATTAAGATACTTAATCCATCAAGCCTGGATCTTTTAAGGAGGTGTTTATTCAAATATAATTACATGTCTTAGTAATTTAAACTCTGCTTACAGTTCTCATTTCCACAGCAAGTTTGCTAAACAAAAAACAAACAAACAAAACAAAACAAAATCTCCTTTCTCAGAAGAATTCTTCTTGACATAGAAAGAAACAGTTTCCCATCATTTGACTCATCAAGTAACAAGGAAAATTTGAATTTTCCAGGAGTAGGTAAGCTTGTTGTTAAATCTCTTGTTTCCGTGTTCTTTTTCTAAAAGTTGTTTTGTTCTATTTCAATGTCCTATTTTGAATATAATAACTTATGTCCTGGTTGGAGATATCCATTTTTTAATGTTTATGTTGTGGTTTATTAAAATAGTTTTAAAACTGGGACAGAAGTTTAAGAGGTACAGGTATCTTTATATAAAAAGGGTTTATTTTTGGATGTTGTTGATCTAAATGTAAAAAAAATCCATGTTTTCATTAATTACTACATTAGCCATCTGTCCATGTCTTGGCTCAAAGTATTCATTTTCATGTTAAATAAAAAATCTTAATCAGTTAGTTTGCACTGTAATTTCATTTGATTGTTTTAAAGACCGAGGTAATTGGCATATCAAAAAGTCTTAGAATATGGGATGGGGGAAAAAGAGAAGTAGCTCACACATGATTTTACATATATTGTGTTCTTATTTACAATACTTTGAGGAATACCATTTTAAAAATTTCACCTGAAAAATAGGATATCTAGAAAGAAAATCTGGCATATTGACAATAAAATCCAGTTTAAAATTAAAAATATATTCTGAAACTCAAATCTTTTTTAGTGTTTACCAGGCTTTTATTTAAAATACAGTTAGATTCTATCTTAAAACTGATATAAGGTTCTTTTGTTAGTACATGTAATATTTATGAGAAAGGCAATGAAAGTATTAACATGGAAAAATATTTGGAATAATTTAATATAATTAAAAAAAAGAAAAGACTTCTTGAGGAATAAAAGTGTCACTTTTTCCAAAATGATCTATACAGTTACCTTATTGCACTGGAACTTTTTCTAATCAAACTATTCATGAAACCCATCAATGAAAGAGGCTGTATAATTAGTATAGTTTTATTTTATAAATTCAAATTTGGAATAGTCACTTTTAAAGTTACTCAGTGGGAGAAATGATAATAGATATCCTCAAAACTTTGTAAGTAAGATGTTGGCTGATAGTGCATTCATTGAATTTTTGTGGTGGTCATTGTTCTGCTTGTAAAGCATAATTTGCCGCATAATTCAATTAAGACGAGGTGGTAATGGATAATTAGAAGTAGGCATATAGTGACTGGGGCAAGGCTCTGATCACCTGAATCCTACTGGTGAGTAACACAGTCCACCTAAATGGTGCCAAGAAAAATATATCCTCAGCTGTCAAACATAAATAAATAAGTCCATACAGATAGACAAAGGAATATTTTATTACTAGGTGATATTCTATTCTTTATTCTCAGGGCAGACCTCGAATGAGCTAGACCAGATCCTAATGAAATGTCTTTACTTAGTTTTACTTCTCTGCCACCCCATGCTTAAACTAAAATTCCTTTCATTGCAATCACTCTCATGCCTTCCTGTGTTTGGAATACTACACTCTTACTCTGTCTTCGCACCCCCGCCCCCAGCGCCCCTATACACACACACTACATTGCAAATTTCTTAGTCATCTTTGCTGATTTCTTCTTCTCTATCCGATTTCTAAATGTTTGAGTTTCCCACATTTGGAAGGGCTTATGACCTAGATAGTTTTTCCCCTTAATTTCATTCTTTCTTCTAAGGTTACCGCCTTATTCAGTTATCTGATCCAGTTAAACTCTACCTCAGTGCATACAGTTTTCATACTTTAATGAAGACTTAGTGTCTCCCTAGTACCAAGCTCCTAATCAAGTTCAATACCAAAGAGACAACTTCACCTCCACTTTTCAAAAACAAACTTGGGATATTTTCCTCCTCCATAGAGTTCTCTACTATCCTGGTTTTTTTTTTTTTTTTTTTCTCTCTGTTTACCTGACTCACAATCCAGCTGGAAGTTTGAGCAGAAACACAAGAATTCTTATTTATTCCTTTTTCTTATCTCCTAATGACAGTCCAGTTCTAACAGTCTCCAAATCTACCTTCAAAATATTATCTCCTATCTATCTCTATCTCTTCTGGCAGGATGCTAGGTCAAGCCACCTCTCTTTTGGACTGCCATGGTTGCTCCTTCATTCATTGTCAACTTAATTGCTGTGAGGGTCCATGTTACATGCAATCTGTATGTTATATGCAACCTGTATAATACATGCAACCTGTATGTTACATACACCCTGAATGTAACAAGGTGTGAATACAGTTAAGGAATGAAAAAGGGAAAAACATGTTTGGGCTAGACCAAGGTCATACTGAGCAAGGCGAGGAAGTGTTTTCTTGAGCCTGTGTGAATAGTTACTGTAGGAGGGGTCCCTGCCACAGCAGCTGAGGCCTTTGGGAAAGAACTGGGGGCTGAAAACCTCAGCTCAGCGAGCTCAGCAAGCTCAAAGAAAAGCTCCCCCAATTCTCTCTCCTTCCACTCTCTGAACTTTTCAGTTGTCTGAATATGATCGAGTCCAAAAGGCCAGAGGTTCTGATTGATTTTGTCTGTAAAGATAAACTTCCAAGGATAGACCAGGAAGGAAGTGGATAAGAAATGTCAGAAAATATCCAAAACATTCCACCACAATCTTTTTTCCACACAGTCAAGTGCTCTTTCAATAACATCATTCATACCTTGTGATTTAAACATGTAAACCACCCATTGCAGTTAGGATAAAATTCAGACCGCTCCCCATAGTTCCTTTTGCTTCTCTTTTCATTTTGACTAGGTAGGATTTTATAGGCCATGTACAAATGTTGGCTTTTATTGTGAATGAAGTGGCATGTTGTTGGCAGATTTTTATCAGGGGAGTTATATGACCTAATTTTAGGTCATATAATTTTATGACTAATTATATATATATATTTAATATATATATACACACATATAAATATATTTTTACATTTCATATAAAATATAAATTACATATAAAACATAAATTTGTATTTTACAATATAAAGCATAACTTTATTTTATAAATTTTTATTAAAAGGTATTTTATAAATCTATTTTTATAAAAATTTTATTTTTTATAAAAATAAATTTTTATAAAATACAAATAAATTTTATATATATATATATATATATATATATGAAAATTTAGGTCTAATTGTATATGACCTGATTTAAATTTTAGGCAGACCACTCCCATAGCTGTACTGGGACTAGGCTATGGAAATGCAAAGAGAGAAGCTGGGTGACAATATAGGTACTTAACTACTATGCCCAGGTTTGAGATTGTGGTGGCTCAGACAAGGGAGGTCATGAGAGACATCTGGATTTGGGATGTTTTGAAGGAAGAACATGCAGGATTTCTTGATGGATCAGATATGGAATGAGGGAAAAAAAAAAAAAAGATGCCAAGGATTGCTCTGTTTTAGCACCACATTACAAACTGGTTTCGTTTATGTACTCTCTTTAATATTTTTCAAATTGTTTCACATGAATGAATTTTTATCTCCAATATCATAGCCAGCATCTTGAAATAAAGGTCTTAATGAGATTGGCTTCAGTTGCTTCTCAGTGTGTTTGGCACATCATAGGCACTCTGTAATTATTTGCTAAATGGGTGAATGGGTGAATGGGCATTATTTTTTCTTTTTAATGTCAACCTTGATGATGCGCTAGTCCTGACATATCAGTAAGGCTGTCTCAGATTATGAACCAACAAAGAAACGAACACAAATTTTCTGTTGATATACACAGAAGACATTGCTGTGACCAGCTGTTTCAGGATATGGGGATTTTCCAGTAAGGGAAACTGAAAGCCCAAAAAGTGTGACTTTTTTTGTATCTCCTAAGGCATCCAGCAACATACCAGACGCAGAGAAGGAACTCCACTACTATTTGGTTGGATTTAAATAATGTAGTTAATATTTAGAAGTTTTAAAATGTTTTCAACACATAGTCCAGAGAGTTTCTTTGAAATAAATTTTTTTACTTCTTTCTGGATCTCTACCTGTGACTCATACTTGATATTTAAATGCTTAAGGGACAAACAATGCATATGTCACCCTGATCTGGTTATATAAAATTAGCATTATGGGTGAATCCAATTGTAATAGATCCAGAGAAATGTTTTATAAAAAAAAAAATCACATAGGTATTCTTTGGAAAACAAAAGATTCTAACTTTTTTTGTTTTTTCCTGAGAAAGTTCTTATAGCCTTCAGTGAAGCACATGAATGTACCTAAGATTATTTTGAAAGTATTCCATGGCTACTTTGGGTTATTAAAAAATATATGCTTTCTTCTTGGTGCTTTTGAGTATAACCTTCTTGAAAATTTAAAAATTCGGTCCCATCTTAAAGAAAAAGAACTATAGTTGTAAAACAACATATAGTTCTAAAGATTATACAGTTATAAATGTCAAATAAACTATACACAAATATGCATATGTACATAAGAAGACTATTTTGCACATATTATTTTTATATGGTTTTATTTTTTATAAAGTTAATTCAGAAATTATATAGATTACATTTTGATTTTAGTTATAACTGAGTTATTTAAAACAAAAAGACTGGATGTGTAAATGAGTTTGGATCCAGTTCTGCTGAATAGAAATTAATAATTCATAATACATTTTTGTTACTCAAAATAATCTCAAAAAATAATCTCAAGAGTTTTAGTCTAATACAACAAGCATATGACTCTTGATACTAAAATTACATAAGATCATTAGTTAATTTTAAATAAGTAATAAATACTGGCAGTCATATCTATTCACTATTTTATGAACTAATTTTGGGAATATAATTAAAACTAACTTTTGAAATGTTCAGTACACAATGTTTTTCTTTTTAAAAAACTTTCTTTCTTTCTTTTTTTTTTACACAACTTTGTCATACAGGTATGAGTGGGGATGCATTTTGTACAATTCCATGCGGGTAGGGTACTTTGCCTTTCTTTTGAACTCAGGAGCTCAGAACAGAGTTTCTTTGGCAAAAAAATCTGACTAGTTCTGGGTCACCAATGACTTTTGAACAACAAATCTCCAAAGTACCTTGGTGTTGACATTGCTCTACATTAACCTTTCTCTGCCTATTTCCTTAAAGGGGTATTTAAAGAAATGAAAAAAAAATTATTTTATTTTATTGGTCTCTCGATTCCTAATGAAAAACTATTCCCTTGTATATATTCAAGAGCATTCAATATTAGCATTTTAATTTCCAATTTATTTTATAAAAAAGAAAATTATGTTATTTAAATATGTATTTAAAATTATTATCAAATATTAATCATTTAAAGACATTTATTAACTATTTGTAGGGGCTATTTTTAAAATTTATCTGTTTGTGTTCCTTGTCCATTTGTGATTTGGGATTTGTATCTGTTTACTGCCCCAACAAAGTATCATAGATTGGATGGTTTGAACAGCAGAGATTATTGACTCACAGTTCTGAAGTCTTGAAGTCCAAGATCAAGTTGTTGGCAGGGTTAGTTCCTTCTGAAGACTGTGAAGAAGAATCTGTTCCATGCCTTCCTTCTAGCTTCCAGTGGTTTGCTGGAGATCTTTGGTGTTCCTTAGCTTGTAGAATTATCACCCCAATGGGTAACTACATGTTCATAAGGCCTTCTGAGTATAGGCATATCTGCTTCTGTGTCCAAATTTCCCCTTTTTATAACGGCACCAATAATATTGGATTAGTGCACACCTCAATTATTTCATTTTAACTTGATTACCTCTCATGTCCACATAGTCATATTCTGTACTAAATATTCCAACATATTTTTTTAGAGGGACATAACCCAACATGGAACAGAGTCTTAGCATTTTTCTTTTCTTTTCTTTATAAATATTAAAAATATTAACTATCAGTAATAGTTTTACAAGTACATTTTCCAGCTTTTATGATTTTTTAATTCTCTTTGTGGCTGGCAATTATTTTGTTTTATTGTTGCTTCACTAGCTTGTTTGTCTATGTTTTACTCAAAGTGTTTTAGATTTTTTTGTGGTCAAATTTATTTTTTCTTCATTGTTTTATCAAATGATTTTAGAATTAGAAAGTCCTACTTCATTTAGAGATTTAAAAATTATTAATTTCTGTTATCTACTTTTTAAATAAAATTTTAGTTTTTGTTACACTTAAAATTTATTCTTCTGTTCATCTGCAATTGGGGACCCTTTTTAAGGGTGATTTTCCTGAACATATTTTAATATATGAAAATTTGTACAAAGCAATATTTTTTCTCTGTGTACTAGGCAAAATCAAAATGCTCTTAGATTAAAATATTTTCTTTATCCAATAACAAATATAAACTTTTTTCTTTATCCTACATTTTATTTTTTAGTCTGTATTTCAATTGATCTGACATGGGAGTCTTGGACCTGTCCCCATATAGGTGTGTGATTTTGAGCAGGTTGTTTAACTTCTATAGATTTTGGTTTCTTCATTTGAAAAAACAGAGACATTAAGCAGAATTTTCACTAGGTATTAAGACCAAAAGTTCTATGATTCTACTGAGTCCACCTCATGTAAAATGGAGATGTTGTAGTTGTCTGTAACCAAATGCAGGAGGAGGCTATTATGTAAGATAAAAGTGAGGACTGAGAGTCACGTAGCAATTTTGACTGTCTTCATATCAGCTTTCAGAAGATATATTTATCCCTTTTAGAGCCTAGTCTCTTCCAATTTAAATAAGTGGAGCTGTTTAAAATATTATGATCTTGGGGCACCTAGCTAGCTCAGAAAAGCATGTGATTTTTTTTGTTTCAGGGTCATGAGTTCAAGCCCTATGTTGGGTGGTGTAGAGATTGCTTAAATGAATAAATAAAGTTTGAAAAATATATTATGACCTAATCAGAATAGGAATATTACTGGAAAAGACTGGGAAAAGGAGATGTGATGGAAGCATTAAATGTTTTAAGAACACTATGGGATCTTTTAACAGAAAGTTGAAACTGATGGACAATAGACAGGAAATTCAACTTTTCAACATTTTAAGGGTTGAGTTCATATTTCAGCTACAGAATTTGTTGGTAATATACTTAAGGGTGGCATATTTATTTATTATAAATACATTTATCCTGCTGTGTGATACTGTTGGCCAAATATATGCAAAAATAAATGAAATTCAGTGGACAGACTATGCTATATCTGTCAGAAAAGCTATTAGTAATTATGAAATTAAAAATTCAAATTGCATAGATTTCCTCCAGTTACTGAAGGGAAAATATACACATATGAATAAGTTATCTAAATGCATTTTCATTCTATTTTTTGTCTTGGCACCATTAAAAACAGAATCCCAACCTTGAGGGGCACCTTCTGTGCTGTTCCAGGTGGTAGGATCTCAGCATCACAGCTCTATCACTGGCTCCCAATCCTAATTCACTTCCCCTGGCAGAGCTAACTTCATAATCTTCCCTGTTTTTCTTTCATGAAAGGTGTGAATACGTAGAAAGCCCTTCAGATAGAATAAGTGTGTTAAATGGAAGAAAGTTTTGTGTTTATAATTTGTTAGGTTTTCTCCTTTCCCATTTTAATTTCCAATCATTTCTGAAATATCATTTCTGAAATTATTTTTTGTTATTTCTCATCTACACAAGTGAGGGGAAGGAAAAGACTGAACAAATCAAGTAATACCTCTTTGCTCCTTTATTGCCCTGTATACATGACCTATTCTTTTTTTTTTTTTTTTAAGATTTTATTTATTTACTTGACAGAGAGAGATCACAAGTAGATGGAGAGGCAGGTAGAGAGAGAGAGAGGGAGGGAAGCAGGCTCCCTCCTGAGCAGAGAGCCCGACGCGGGACTTGATCCCAGGGACCGGAGATCATGACCTGAGCCGAAGGCAGCGGCTTAACCCACTGAGCCACCCAGGAGCCCCACATGACCTATTCTTTAATAAGCATGAGCTCCATTATTTTTTGTGGCTGGTGGGTTGGGGGTAGATAAGGAGTTACTGAAGCGAAAAGAAAAAGAAATAATTCATATTCAGCTTCAGACACCCAAAATAGGATTTTCAAAACTTCAGCAAGAAAATCAGCTTGGATTCCATGGTGTATTAAGTGTCTTCTCCTCTGGTAAATGACAAACAGACCTAAAATATGGCATTTTATGTAAGGGAGGTTATAGAGAGAAAATAAAATCATGGTCTACATGAATGGAAGAAATGGAACTAGGTTGAATTTTGGAATTATCACTATTTGGGCTAAATTACGAGATAGTGATCTCTGGGAACCAACAGATTTTTTAAAAGGTGATTTAAGAAGCATAGTTCTTTGAGTTTTCTATAGGGAGCCACAACCTCCAGGAGAAGCCCCTGTCCAGAGACCCTTCCACCTTTGAGTAGAAACTTTACTGCCCCTCATTAACACCACTATCCCAGAGAATCTGAAGCATTGATCCTGCTCCCCCATGGCTGGTGTTCAGTGTGGAAAGGGAACTCCAAAGTAGCTGCATATCCTCTTGATAGAGGTGGCAGGGGGCACACAGAGATGACTTGGAGAGCAAGAGAGGACTGGGGTTGCAGTAAAGAGAACAAAGAGACCATAGTGTTGGAGTTTAAGAACTCCTGTCATGGAGCCAAGAGTTTGTCCCCAGAGGTCAGGTAGGGCCATTCACACTAATTTATACCAGGAGATCTCCAGCTCAGAAGAGCCCCATAGACATTTGAGGGGCCTTTCTCAGCTGAAGCTGTGAGTTCCCATTAACCACATCCAAGGAAGAATGCAGACATTGTGTTGCCTAAAACGTAAATGATTTTTGGAACTTTCCTGAAAAAACAAAAATTAGAAGTAAAAGCTTAGGGAATGAAAATGAACATGTATACTGAGAGAGGAAAAGACTGCAAAAATAAATGTTCAAAAGCTATCAAATGCTCTAAAAAACTATAGGGGAACAGGATATAACTTTTATCAATTAGCTACCTGACTCACCTCTGTAAAATATGTCATCCCTACTTTGTCAACTGCTTATATTTTAATTGCTTCTTCATAGGCATTTGTAGCACCCCTCAACAGAGATGAGAAAGATAACTCTGTCCTCTGGCATGGTTAGTAGAAATTGGCTTTTAAAAAATTAACAATTTAAAATTAATTTCTTAAAAAACAGTATCAGTTTAAGGAAAGTTCCTTCAGCTTCACCACTTATAATTAGTAATGCCATCTAGGTTTCTACCATTGCCGCAAATCTGGGAAGCTTTCTGTCAAACTTCTGTCATGTATGCACTTTTAAATTTCAGGACATTTCAAGTCTCCTTAAATACTCTTTAAATTGACTACATTACTACTAGAAGCCTTTCGAGACTGGTGGCAATAATTTAATTTACACAGAAATGGCTGCAGATTGAAAATTTTTACTCTAAATTTAGAATATATGTATTTTCAGTTAAATGTCTCCATAGGCTGATTCCAAAACTTCCCACAGCCATGACAGCCTACTAAAGAAGAGGGGATTCCCAACAGAAAAGAAATCAGGGTGGAAAAGACTAGTTTCTTCATCAGTTGAGGTTAATATGTATTACCATTGCACATTTCACAAAGTGCATTACCTTGTGAATAGATTCCAGAGTCCTGGAAGGCACATGTGAAAGGAAAGGACTCCAATGTATAAGTGTGGTGGCTTTTGTAGTCACTGTAGGTCTAGCTTGAGGAGGAGTCCACAAATTTGCACAAGGGCAAGAAAAGGTAGATCTGAGAGAACTGAATGAATATGTAAGTTTAAAATTTAAACTTTAAGTCTAAAATTTTTAGTTTAGAATTTCAATCTTAATTAAATTTAATTTTGATTAAGTTAATTTATTCACTAAAATTTTAAGCCATTAAAATTAATTTCAATTAATATAACTTATATTAAACATATTAATAAAATTTACTTATTAAATTAATTCAATTTATTAAAATTTTAATTAAAATTAATCAAGTTTAATTAATTTTAATTAAAATTAAAGTTTAGAATTTTAACTTTAAATTTTTTTCTATAAAAATATGTAGGTTTAAAATTCTTTTGATTTATTATGATGGACCAATATTATAGTGAAATAAATTTACTATTATCTGCTTTGCCCTGACAATATGTCCATTCCTAGTCCCCCAGGAGGTGGGGCTCCACAGCACTAAGGGAAAATGAAGAAGCTGCATTTTTTTGTGCTTCTTAGTATGAATAAATGTGGGATATTATTGCATGTGTTTCTCAAGTTAATATATACTTTTGATGTGATTAGAATATTTAATTATACTTTCCAAAATATTTAAAAAAATATTATTGTATTTGTTTCTTATTAAACTTATAGGAAAAAGTCTTTAAATTGTTCAATCAGAATTTCCTGAGATTATTCTAGAGTCACTGTCAAGAGCTGGTGTCAAATAACACACCAGAATTGTGATGGGAACTGATCTAGAAGGTTCCAGGTACAGAAATTCCAGTAGCGTATTACCCTTTGCAGCTACCCATACCATTATCTTTTCACTCAAGTTCATAATCAGGCCTAGATAAATTCATAATGTAGAGCAAATTGTTTTGCCCAGCTTTTCTCTTGGCTACTCTGAACTTCTTTGTGCCCATGGACTTGACGGGTTAGATTCCAAAATACAAAGATGAGTTTGTAATATCCTATCAGTTAATCCTCAGAAGTCTTCAGAATGGGTTGCTGACTCAGCACATTTCCTTTACTGATAACAGATGACCAATAATAGTCAATAGTGAGATGGGAATGGATTCAGTTAACAAGCTCACCAAGGATCTACACTCCCCAATGGTGAGAGAGTAGAAGATAGAATTTTAAGTTTATTTTGTTTGGAGAGGGCATGATATTTAGGTAAAACCTGGAAGGTAGAGGAATCACCTAACAGGGAATGCATGATTCAAGGCAAAGGCAACAATATTGCAGAAGCGTGGAGGGATGCCAACACGGCACACTGCAGTTATAAAACTTGGACAGTTACAAAACTTGGGGTAAATGATGGATCGGAGGCAAGGATTGGAGAAAAACAGGAAGGGGAGAGTGTCCTGAGTGCCAGATGGTAAGTCCTTCCACGCCTTAGAGACTTCAATACTTGACTAAGTAATTGAAGAGAAAGCAGAGTAACACTTTTATCTTGCCACTCGATTACCAGGATCCTTCTTTACCTTGAAATCCAACATTTTTCCACGTAGTGAAAAGAAAATGGTTAGGATTTTTTTTTTTTCTATGAACTCAAAGTTCTTGAGTGGTTGATCTTGATCTTGGTGGTTTACATAGCTTGTGTAGCATTTAGACAGATGAATGCTTTGAGGAAACAAAGCATGGAAACTTTTACCAAACAAGCTTATCTGGGGCTCTGTACTTTCACATCTGTTATTTTATAATCTCCACAAAAGATACTCTGAATTATTATGGGATTTTCTAGATTCGAAAAGAGGCTTAAAGAGCTTGAGCATGAGGTTAAACTCATAGGAGGAAAATTTGAACACAGGTTATCAGCATTTACCAACAAAGAAAAATGTAAATTTTGAATAGTTTAATTTAACCTGATACCATAAAGTAAGTCCCTACTACTTGACTTTCTTGGTGTTTTAAATGCATGTGCTTATGAACTGCAAAGTGTCCATAATAATAAACTGTCAGTTTAATAATTTTCAAAATGTTTGCATTTGACTGCACAACTGCAAATTCAAAAGAAATCTTAACTAGGGAAAAATGCATTATGTATACAAGGCTGAGTCGCAAATTTCCAATTATTTTGATGCAGTATGCACTCTGTCTTCAGAACAATCAATTAGACTCTTGCCTCCTGATGTGAATATCTGAATACAAATTAAAAATGAAGGGCATGTACATAACATCAGAATATAGATCAAAATCATTACCCAGGTTAGTTTGTAATGTTCCATTTAGAGCATGTATAATCAGGGGAAAAATTACATGTACTCTTGGGAACAACGACAAACACCTGTAATCACTTTTGGAAAACCATAATTTATAAATTTGGAGAGATTTCAGAGATGACTTACAGTTCTCAGGTAAATGATATAATGTAATACTTAAATGTATATATTAAGGAAGTTTCATAAGATATATGTCATTGTAACCTATTTCTTTAGTTAGTGGGAAAGTACTTATTTCAACTTTGAGAAATGTAAGATTATTAATAAATTCAGTGACCTGGTATGCATAAAACCTGAACTCATGCCTGGCATTCAGTAGTCACAATAGATTAGTTTCCTTCTAGTTTGACAGATGGGAAGAGCAACATTTAAAAATCATCTAAAAGTAACTAACTAAATAATTAAACTCATCTAATACAAAGTCAACTACAAAATGTGTTTAAGGAGCTGAGGCCCTAAATAGAGTTCTATTAGGATGAAGTTTATTACCTAAAGTTTAGACATATCTTACACTCACTTTATTTTACTTAAAAATTAAAGAAAGCTTGAAAAAATATTAGCCATAAACATTGAAAACCTGTTTAATATTTTACTGTAGCCTTAGGTTTACTATTATTTATTTATTGTTACATGCACTTAATGTGAAAGGCAACCAAATTTAAATGGCTTTCTTCTAACTTTTCATTGTCTTCCTTCAAGCTAGTCAAAGTCAGATAATTCAGTCAGTATGGATAGGCTTCTCTATTGCCTAAAGCTGGGGAAGTCACTTTCTGAATATATTTTTTCATCTGGAAAATGGGGATAGTGCTACCTCAATGTTGATTGAATATGCAACACATGTAGTATATTATATTGACTGTCATGAAACAGGTGTTCTCTAAATGACTGCATTTGGCTGTTTGAATTGGTTCACAAATAAAGCACTGGTGTGCCTGGGTGGCTTAGTCATCTGCCTTTGGTTCAGGTCCTGATCTCAGGGTCTTGGGAGCCAGTGTCGGGCTCCCTATTCAATGGGGAGTCTACTTCATCCTCTCCCTCTGCCCCTCCACCCCCACTCGGGCACACACTCTCTCTCTCTCAAATAATTAAAATCTTAAAAAAAAAAAAAGAAGTCTAAGCATCTGAAAATCAGTGTACCCTTCTAGTAAAATTTTTTAAATTTCAATAATAAACTGTTGAGGATTATGCCTCCTGTGTTGCAAGGAAGTAACCTTGCTAGCCACAAATGTGGGATCAGGATTATAGTAGCTCATTCAAAGATGGCCACTGACATCTACTCTGGAAGAAGGATAATTTCTCCTGTGGTGGCCAAAATGAAATTCTGCTTAGTAATATGCTCCATATTGAACGGTGTCAAAGTAATCCTTTTTAGGAAATATAACTACTGAACACAGAGAAGGCAGCCCACTTGATCTCATTCTGAATAGTCCAGCACACATTTTAACTCATAAACCAAGAAAAATAGCACAGCTAAAGAGACCTATTAACATTCTTGAACACTCTTATAATAAATCTCCCATGCCAAAGGTACCCTGGTTTTGTCTCTTCCATTCAGTGTTTCTGCAATGTATTTGTAATTTCCAATAGTGAGGTTTCAAGGAATAGACCTCAGACTTGAAATGGAATTGAGTGGAAAAAATAGGGAGCGCAAAGTGTTCCCATTCATTTGGGTTTGAGGAGTAAATCACTCTGCCTTTGTCTCAGGTCATGACCTCAGGGTCCTGGGATCGAGCCCCGCATTGGGCTCTCTGCTCAGTAGGGAGCCTGCTTCCTCCTCTCTCTCTGCCTGCTTGTGATCTCTGTCTGTCAAATAAATAGATAAAATCTTAAAAACAAACAAACAAACAAACAAAATAACTGAGTTCCAGTATTGTGTCAAATATGCTAGATTGCTCACCCAACTAACAACCTCTCCTTTTCTGCATTTTTAAGACCTTTTTGACCAAAGATTAAAATGTCAAATACTTATTTTTCCTGCTTTGTCTGTGGCTAGGTCATAGCCAAGCATCTCTGCCCACTGTAGCTAGATCCTGGTTTGGATCTGAAGGGTAGTCTGCTTGGCTTATATTTTCATCCATAAAAATATAAATTTTGGAAAAAATACCTCTTTCCTTTAACTGGAGACTACATTGGCTATCATGATGCTTAGAACTGGAGTAGCCATATTCTGGCCAAATGGAGTAAAAAGTAAAGCTGAGCCAATATGCTGAGTACGGTAGAGAAGGAAAATGAAAGGAACCTCAGTCCTTGGCAATGCAGTTGAGCTTTTGGAACAACACTGGAACTCCCTGACCTCAGGTTTCTGTGTGTAAGAAAACAAAACCCCATTTTTGAAGCTCAGTTAGTTAGAGCAATTGTCCTTTGTACTCAAAAGTGTCCTAACTGGTCTAACCACATGATTATGTAGAAGGAAACACTCTCAGCTTGAATTTAGTGCTTGCACTACTCTTGTCCAGGTGAGCAATGGCTTAGGACACAGAAGATAATAGAAGGGAAAGTCAAATTCCCAGTTGCATTAGCTTTTTACAGTTGAAGTTAGGGTTCTGGTTGGTAAAAATGAGGCTTTTGTTTTCACTAACATGTGGACTTTCACAAGGACTAAGGGCACTTTAGGCTTCAGTACCTGACATAAATCATGACATTTCTAATCATCGCCTACCACTAGAACCCTTTCCTACACCTTTTTTATTTTTCTCCAGTTAAAATGAACTTCTCAATTATGAGACCTATTCATTAACTGCAATTGGAATTTGTCACTGGCTTAGCATCACTATGTAAAACCAGACTTGAAAAGAGGGGAAAGGTACCCAGGAGTAGTATAAATTGCCAGAGCACTGACAGAAGGTGGAAGAGATGAAGTGGTCTTCGATTTTAGAGATACTTTGTCCAGAGGACAAGAGCACATACTTGAAATATGCTTCATTTGTGTTTTTTGGACCCATCATGAAGGCACATTAAAGCACAGTCATGGACAGCTCTCAAGAGGCTTAACAGCTTGCCATTTTAACTGATGTACAATTACACCAAGCCCTGATTCCTGTTGACTGTTGTGAAGAGGCAGTGTTTGACATGTTAGGCAAACTAATTCCATGGTTTGGGGAGAAATGCCTTACACAGTAGATCTATAATCTATTGCTGGAACCTGTATTATGTTTCCCACACAGTGCTTCCTTGCTGTTAGTGGCCAGGCCAGGAGAGGCTGATAAAGGAAAGGAGGTCTAAAGGACCTTTTGTCCTTCCTCCACAGGTGGTAGAAACTGTAACTGTCAAAGAAATGTTAATTATAATGGGAAGGGTCAAAGTTGGTAGGCACAGGTAGTGACTATCAGCAAGAGCAAGAACAGGGTGTGGTACTTTAGGAAACAATAATACTGGAGATTCTTGGTTATGATTTAGGTAGTATACGATGAAACTTTAAAGTATTTCCTAAGACTTTATTTGATATATGTAACTAATAAAATTGCACTGGCCTGATAAGAGTGGAAACTGCTTCTTCCATCCAAACAAGACAGTATATCAACAGCGTAGTGCAAACAGCCTGAGTTCAAATATTGGGGCTTCCTTAAACTTGTTGTGTGATTTAGGGCCTCAGTCTCTTGAAATAAGTGCATGGGAGTAAGAATATTACTCAAAAGGGTTACTGTAAGAACAAATATAATGTCTATAAAATACTCAGAGAAGTTCTGGAAGTAGTAAATATGAAATTACATTAAGACAGGGATACTTGGTATCCTTGGTTATAACAAGACTAATGACAAATAGAAAAAAAAAAAAACAGAAAATAACACTGGTAAAGACTGCTATAATCACTTTGTACATACTATGCCTCTTTATTCTTCAGAAACTCCAAAAATTTTTAAAGAGACAGGATTATTATTTAGAGAAGGGATACTTTAAGTTTTCAAACATTGACCCCAGTGGTCCACTGGAGGCTTACAGTATCAAGTGATCAATGGTTGTGACTGAGTTTATCCCACCATAGATGGGACAAATGGTGTATATTTTTTTCTAACAGTTATGTTCCAAACTTAGGAGTATATACTTGGGAAGTGTACTTAACAATTTAAAAAAGGGGGGCAATATTTGAGCTATCCCTAACCCATGGAGTACATGATGTTGGAGTTATGATGTAGCTGGGCAAGAAGAAGCCATTGGTGTTTCTCCTATTTACTCTGTTTATAAACCAGTCACATTCTATCTCCACAAATACCCTTGAGATTTTAATCACTACCAAAGATTTCCTGGGTACTGTGATTCTATTAGCTCTCTTTTGTTTCTCTAGTTTGGCCTGGGTAAACATACTGAGTTCTAGAATATTAACCTCAGTTGCACAAATACTTATGTGTAGCTCTTCATGCAGGTGTCTTTAGACACTTCTTTTTTTGGACAGTACTACATACCAAAACCATATATGGCAGGGAAAGCTCTCTATCATAAATTAGTCATCAAAAATATGAACCACCTCTCCTTCCTAGACCATCATAGTTCTCTATCATTGTGATCATGTCATCCTTGGCCCTAGAGAAATGAAAGTTGTAAGAATTATAATTAAAAAAAATGAGTGACAGATGTTAGAAATGAAGCTTTTAGGAATATATATCTTAGTGAACATTTTATCAATCTAAAGATATGGAGTTAATAGTAATCCCCTCCAAGGTTAAGGATGGTTTTTATTTTAATTCAAAAAGAGGTATAACATTTAATTAACTTCTTATTTTGAAGGTATCTTAGTTTTCATCCTACATATCCCTCACTACTTAATAATTTATTTTAGCTGTTCTACCATACTTTGCATACTTTGTAGAACCATTGAAGAATTTTAGGCTGACCTATTATGAGCTGCCCTTCCAGTTAGTTCATATGATACCACTGATTTTCAGAGGTCTAAAGTCTCTAACAGAGCAGAATTCTTAAGTGGTAAAACCTCAAAGGCATTGTGTATCTGCTGCATGCATACACACACACACACACACACACACACACACACACACACACACAAAACAAGTGACCTTGAGATATGAATTGAGCACTGTGATCTGTTATCTTGTATCTAATCCACCAAATCATAAATTTGAACATGCTGAGATAAATTTCATTATTAAATGGAAATAGTCTATTTAGGGTCAAACCCCAGTGTACAGTAGGTGAATAAATTCTACCTATATTCATTGACTCTATGTAGGTCAAATTCCCATTCTTCCTCACTCATCCCAGGCCTATGGCTTCACAGAAAATTATCCGTCCAACTTAGGATAAAAGTCTTAAGAGATACTTGTAGGGGATTCTACAGGGTATGAAAGCCCTACCCAAAAGTGGATTGCTACAGCATTAGAAAGCTCCTTAAGAGTGAGTGTGCAAGATAATAGAGTGAGAAAATCCTCCCATTCAGCAGAACTTCACGTAAGACATTTTGAAGTTTATTACGCCTGGAAGGAAGTCTAGATTGAGATCCAAATTTACCTTGATTTGGGGAGAGTAGCAGCTTTTTGGATAAATTGTCAAAGACTTGGGAGAAGTACAATTGGAGGATTTGTGCCCTAGGGGGTTGGGATAAAGACTGCATAGATGAATCTCTCTCTCAAGAGAGAGGTGTGAAACAAGTTATTTCACCAGAAAAGAATAGAGACTCTGTTTGGGTCTTGTGACTTGTCCTCTCCTTACTAAGGTGATTTGACTATAGCCACTACTGAGAACCAAATTTGCCAGCAACAACAAGCTTTGAATTTCTAATAAAGTGTTATACACTAGTCAAAAATAACCACCCACTGATAGCATGTTGATTACATCAGGGTTTTTTTTATTGTTGTTTTGGTTTGTTTGTTTTTTAAGAATTAGTATGAAAATTGTTTACCCTCACTGAAAAACACTATTTGGAATCTAAGTTGGTTTCCTGGAACCATCTTTTGTGTATGTCATGGTTTTGCTGACTATTTCATGTACTACCAGTTTCTTCCATCAATATGGCTTCTGTCCATGACACTTACTTCCCAGGAATAAAAGCAGTAAGTTGAAGCCCGTGAAAGTAACTACTCCTATCATGAGCACACCATGCATATGTAGCTGGCCTTAAATAATGATAACTTGATCTATTGAAAACTCATTTACCATGTCCCTTCATTGACCATAATGGGCTGAAGATTGCCTTGTCTTATGTTGTGTGGTACATGATCTAAGACAACTTATAAATAATGCTTCCTATGCCATAGTTCATTAAAGAGGTCTAGGAATTGAAGAGTACAAAGAATGATATTTTTAAAAATATTACCTGATGCCTCACTTTCAAAATGTTCTTCTAATCTCAACATTATGGGCTCATGAACATAAAACTGATAATACCCAAAGAAGGCACACTTAGATTTACATTTTATATAAACTACAAAAATGGTCCCACTAAATCAGAAACTGTGGTTAGCATGTGCCAATCTTGGCCATCTCATGTCATAAGACTAGTGAAAAGGATTATCACCATATTGACAGGAGCAATAAATTCCCTACCCCAAAATGGAGTTTGGATAAACTACTGATGAACTAGGGAATTTGGGGGGTACGTCTTTTTATTTCCTGCTGAATGTCATTGAGAAAATATATCTTTAGACCTCTTTGAAATGATGGTTTATGCTATCCCATGAAGATAAGGATCCCAGGCCAATAAAAAACTAAAGGCAAAAGGATGAGAATAAAAGTCTAATACTAAAAAATGTCCCTGTGGTAACATGGTCACATAAATAGGTATTATCTAAAAAATTAGAAAGTAAATGAATGTCAATGGCATAGATTATGACATTAGAAATTAGCTTCAAAAATAATTTGAAGATATTATCTTCGGTTGTAGAAATAAGTGACAGTTTTTGTTGTTACTCATTTGGCAAGGGGATAGGTGTGATTTTGGCTATATGTGAACCAGCTATATTATAATAAATTGATGGCATCTTTGGAGGTGAAGACTTAGAAAGATGTTTGGTCCAGGAAGTGAAGTCTTTCATGGAAAAGAAAAATGAAATATCTGCCAACTACACTGCTCCATTTTTAGCAAAAACTTCAAAATAGAACTCCTGTGTTTAAGTAACTATGATTCTTGTTATGTTAAATGAATCCCAGGTTATGGTGCTAGGCAAAAGTGATTAAGAGGGGCATCAGGGTGGAATTAAATTTGATTCAAACAAATTTGATTCAACACAGTTTTTCTTCATTGCTTGGCTTTAATATCATACAGGTTCTCTTTACCTAATAAGCAAGATGGCTAGGAGTCGACCATACCTTCCTCCATGATGCCACAATTTTCTGATTTGCCTCCTACCTCTATGGTGGCTCCTTCCTTATATTTTTACTTTTTTTTTCTATGTCTTCTAAACCCTATTGCTGAAGGATTAAAAACGCAGCTGTTTGTCCTTTCCTCCCTCTTTCATAATATCATTTTGGTCTCATAGCTAAAGACACTTGACACCCAGATACTTCTATGGCTAATTCCTTCACCTCTTTCAAGTCATTGCTCAAATGGCACCTTCTTAATAAGAGCAATCCTGACCATCTCACCTAATATTGTATTCTATTAACCCCGATGCTTGCTCTTTTTTCTCCTTGTGTCCATGGCTCTAATTCCATACCAAATGTTACTTATACATTTTATTTATTGTGTATTATTCATCTCCCTCCCCAGTTAGAAGGTAAACTCCAAGAGTAAGAATATTTTGTCCTGTTTGCTTTCACTGATTTATTAACATTTGTTTAATGAATGAACTAATTAATGAGGATCCTAAAATCCACTCCCCCCCAAAAGATGGTGCCTTTCTGATAGTAAAATTCCTCTGAAGGATTCCAACTCCTGGAATATGGCCACAGGATCATCTCTGAACTAATCAAAGGCCAGCGATACTGGCTAGGCCTGGATCACATGACTCCTTCTGACATTGGGGTGACAGGGCCAACTATAACCAAACCAAGCATACAGAATGATGGTACTACAGAGGAGTGGAGGAATGACACCCCAAAGAAAGGATGCAGGCAAACAAACAACTATGCAATCTATGAAAGTTAACTATCTTAAAAGTAGCTTGAATGAAACTTTAGTTCATGTTGGTACTCCAGATAGGCTGGTAAAAATCAATCAATCCAGTTAAATTATCTGCCCTGAAAGTCCAAGTAGCAGTTGAAAAAAAATGTGTTTTTTAGGCTCTCTGGTAGTAACCTAAATATTTCCAAATTAGTCTTTTAATTACTCGTGGAGCTTGTTGTATACCTCAGTCTTAGAAACAGCAAAATTCAGCAAAACTAGAGCTAATAGGAGGGTAACTATGTGATGGTGTTACCAAAATAACACACCAAAAAAGTATGCACCATAATGTATTACATATGTATCTCGGTAATAGATACCTAGTACTGACAATAAACCAAGTGTGTCCCTTTGAAACTGGAAGATATTCTTAAGGCAGTCTCCAGATTATACTAAGTAGAGTTTTAAATGATTGATTTTTATGCATTTCCTCCTTATCACACCAAAATCTCCCATAATTTTGTAAATCTAAAGGAGTTTATTAAAGTTCTATTGGTGATGATCTTGCCTAGGGAGATGAAGAAATGTGAACTTTACAATTGTTTATTTATTGCAAGTACTGGTGTTAAAAAAAAAAAAAAAGCCTGGTCATCAGGGATTTCTGGCAATAACCAGGGCCTCTAAAGTTTATCTCATTAATTAAGATAAATCAGTGGGAAAAAAAAAAAAAAGATAGCGGAGACAGTAAGAAGTAGTTACTAGCTTCTAATGAGTCATCCTTAAAGATAAATAGACCAACTGAAAGAGGATTAAAAAAAAACCTGTTATTGCAGTGATGATCTCACCTTGGGATAAAGAGATCATGGAAAGTTAATGATGCTTGTAGCTAGAGTACTCTTTTGAATAAAGGAATGGAAAAAAAATGTTTTACTTTTTAATAGTTACCTCCCTATTAGCTCTAGTTTTGCTGAATTTTTCTGTATTATTCAAGACAGAACAGCTGAATTCTAGTAAGTTAATTTTTGGTTGAATAAGACACGGAGGATCATACTTCCCATTCCAAAGTATCAATCCTTAGGGGAGATGAACCAGGGAGGACCAGCCCATGATGCTGATATTGGAAATGAGATGAAGAGATGAAACCAAGGCTCAGTGATCTTTTTATGTAAAAAGCCAGAGAGCAAGTACTTTAGAATTTTCAGGCCATCCAATTTTTGCCTCAGAGACTTAACTTTCTGAAAGTTAAGTGAAAATAGCCATATTTGCTATATAAATGAATGGGTTTGGTTCTTTTAATAAAACATTACTTATGACACTGAAATTTGAATTTCATGTGATTTTTACACTTTATAAAATATTATTCTTTTGATTGCTATCCAACCATGTAGAAATTGCAAAACAATTTTTAGCTAACAGGCAGTGAGAAAATACGCAGCTGGCTGAATATGCCCCACTGGCCATAGTTTGCCAACCCAATTAAACCACGGATGGTCTCAGGCTGGGAATGATTGCAAATCTGACTTGTTTGGATGACTTTCCTAACTTGAAAAAATAGTTAGGAGTTTGAGATATGCACATTGTTTGTCCAAGATGAGTCGCTGGTTTCCTGTTCATACCCAGTTGCATCGTTTCCAGAGGGAAATGTTGCAGAAGCAAGATGAGGAATTGAAGGAAACAGGTAGCGTCCACTTGTTTCTTTCCACTGCTTGTCACTCATCCCCTCCATCTATACTACAGGGCTCTGTGGTGAATCCTGGTTTTTGAGTGCTTATTTTGATCCCCTGCACGGGAGGCTTAGGCATGCCTTTAATCCTCAGGTTTACTCAGAATGCTGAGAAAGACACAGCTCATTTCTGCTTATTTATATGATCAAGTCATGCAATTCTCTGCTTATAATACAATAAACATATTATGCCTAAAAACTAGAATGGAAATATAAACAGTGGCTTTGACTATTGGGATTATGGTTCTGAGTTTCTGTTTCTTTGCTTTTGCTCATTGTATTTGTATTTTTTTATTCAATCAATATATACTGGCTAGTTATAAATCATTAAATTAAAAAATCACCCAAATTTGTTATACTGCAAGTATAACAGGGTTTTTTTTTTTTTTTCCAAAAGTTAGAAATCTTTCCCACATTTCTGGCAAAATAATTTTTTTTTTTTTTCCTGGAGAGAGAGAAGTACCCTTACTCAGAGGAAAGCCAAGCAAACTACATTTTATTTTGACTTGCAAATGCCATCTGCACAATATCTCATATCTCAGTCTAAATTGAAATTGATCTCTGCAAAGGGAAAAAAAAAACGCTGATGCAAAAATGTAGTCTATTAAATTTTTTCAGAGGGATTTTTTTCAGGTGTTTAATATCATTTCTTAAGAGTGAAATTGTGCAAAGTTGTTATCCAGGCACTGTGAAAGAGATAAGGGTAAATAAGACACAGCTTTTGTTGTGAAGGGATTTTTCAATGTCATGAATCATGATTGATTAATTAGGTAGCTCATGAGAGCTTCCCGAGCGTTATTGTTTCTGAGCCATGGAAAGTGAAACTGCAGAGAAGCAATCAATAACACTTTTCATTTTCTCCATTGTATGGGAGTTTTTGTTTTTAACTCCTTTAAGCTATTTATTTGTGTAGACAACAAGTATCAATATTTAGATTTCAAATCTTTATGTAGCGCTCTCTCATAAATACCTTCTGGAAAAATAGGAACAATAATTAAAGAGATATACTTGGCCCTCTAACAGGAAGATTCATTCCATTAAATGGTAAACTGGCTTTAGAAGGTGTATTTTACCTTTCAGTACCTTTGGTGTAACCACTTCATTGTGCTGGATAAAATATTGAGGCCCTGGGTAATTTAGCAATTAACTTTAGGTCAGTGGGATGAAATGAGAACAAATATGTCAATTAAGAATATGTACTTGAGGAGTGATTACCTCAGAGTAATAGGATTCCTGATTTTTAAAAATATCTTATTATTTCTTTTCTTGAAAGTCTAGATGTTTTAGCTCAAATATATTAATGTTACTAAAAATGTACTTTATATATCAACCAGAATTATAATTTCAAAAAGGTAAAGTCAACGTATCTTTCCCCTTCTTTAAAAAATTATCCCAAAGCATGAAGGAGAACAAAAATATCAATTCTGAACTGAGAGGGAACTAGGAGACTTCTATAATCCTCTTATCCAATGTACAGTGATGAAAAGCAGATGGGGGAAGATGCAGGAACTTTTATAAATTATGTGATTGCTGGGGTGGTTTGGTGAGAAGCAAGGCATCTGCTCCATGGAATCCCAGAAAGCCATAGGAGGTTGATAGAACATGCAATGCAGAATATAAGAGCGTTTAGGGACCTTCAGGCTCCCACTCTAAACATAGTTAATTAACCCCCTTTACCCCTACACCCACACACACACATATGAATCTAGACATAAAGAGATAAGCCCACAGGAGGCCAAAGAAAAGTTGTACGCAGAGAGATTAGGTAAAGATGTGCATACAAAATTATGAGAAATTTTCCTCTCTTGTTCCTAAGCAGTCTTTAAAGCTTCCTATGATAATACTAGGTCTTTCTCTGAAAAATTAACCAAAGGAAGCAAGACTTACAAATAGTTACATGGGAAGTTAGTAAAAAGGCAGCTGATCCCCCGTCAGCCTCCAGGGAACACTTATAGTCCACAACCTTATCTACTGATACTGAGCTACTGGTTAATTCTGGTGTCTCACATCAGTACAACAAACTCCATGTAACCAGATGCTTGAGGAAGTCCCCCAGCATCAAAGACAGCTACAAAATAAGTAAACAGGAAAAGTGCTTGAAGAAAATGAAAATCAGTTTAACTAATCAATACCTTGAGAGGTAAGAGAAAATACTGCATCCATGAGAAAAAAAATGGCAGAAAAAAGGAATAATTACAAAATAAAAATCACTGAAAATTATAAAAATAATATCCGAAATGAGGAATTGAGTACAGAAAATGAAAGACAAAATTAAGTGAGCAAAAAAGTAGAACAAGTCAAGAAATTAGAACAAAAACAGAAGACAAAGTTCTGAACAGTGGAAGAGGACTAGTCATGGATTCTGACTTCAAACTCAAAGGGAAAAAAAAAATCAGGGTGTCTCAGCTTAAGGAAAAAAAAAGCTACTTTTTCTGTGTCGAAAGCTTCCCTCCTTTTCTTAGTAGTTGTGTTGGGATTGAGAATGCACACTCCCTTCACTCTGGCATGCATAGATCCTCTAAGACAATCCTGATACCTGACAGTAAATTCTTCCCAGATCTACCACATTCAGTATTTACTCTGGGGCATCAATACTCATAGGTTTAGAACTTTCACAAGAATAATTGGAAGGTACCTGTTTAATAGGTACATATTTCTAAAAATTTAAAGTACAACCATTTTCCTAGTTCAAAAGTGTATGCCTTCGATCTAAAATGAGACTTTTCCAACTTCAGCCATTATAATATTCAATCCTAATCAGGAAACTTGCTATACTAAATAAAAGCCAGCAATTTTTTATAATATAGTCTCTAAACTAGGGGTATTTTTTCTACAATCCTAATTTAATAAAAACAGAGTAATACATTTTAACTTATACTAGAATTAAGGTGTTGAGAAAACATAATATTTTTAATTTTATGTATAACCTGAATAATTCTTTTTTTCGGAGCCCCTCATCTTGGGTAGTAAATATGTATAAAATGTTAGCCATTAATCCAACTCAGTTTATATCTTAGTACTAACAGTTTTCAAGGTTTTTGTAGCTTTTTATAGTGTTCAGCCTTTCTAATCTCTCAAATTTCTCCTGTCTTCTACCCCACATTATCACTTCTTGCACCTCCAACCATTTAGCTCCTGGAAAGAAGAGTGTAGCTTTTACAACTTCCTGGAGGAAGGGAGAAGTAGCAGTTCAGGGATTTCTATATTCTGGCTCTGTATTTTGTATTTTCCAAAGATGGCCTCACCATGGTATATTCCATTCCACTTGGTGTTCTTATAATGTTCCCTCTTCTTGAACCAGAGTGGGCCTTTGAAATTGTTGTGGCCACTTGTGTTGGAGATAAAACCATGTGAATTTCACAGCTAGTTGCTTGCTCATTAAGACCAAGTGGGTTCTTTGAGGTTCTCTCTGTCTCTTGATGCTTGTCCAGTCCATAGAACTTAGCCACCAGGTTATAAAGAAATCCAGGGCACACATAACAGTCACCTACAGATCTTCCAAGTGACAGTCCAACTATGCCTTCAGCTCACAACTAACATCAACTGCCAGGCATGTACATGTACAGGAGCCTCCAGAAGATCACAACCTCTGGCCTCAAGTGTTAGCTTTCAGCTAAGGGTGTAGACAACATGAGCAATTAGTCCTTCTTTGAATTCTAACCCTCAGAAACTGTAAAAAGACAATGCATGATTAACTTGAAACTAGAGTAAAGTTTGTGATGTGGAAATGGAGGAAAAAAAACAAAACAAAACCCAACTACATGCTCCCTTACTTCTCAGTAGTAGCTGCTTCTCTGACTGACACACACCTTGAAGTCCACATAGCTACTTGACCTAGTCATCTACACTTGGTCTCCCATGGATCCTGTTGTAGACACCCTCTGAGGCCTGGCTGTGACTTTCCTTCAGCTCTGACCTTACTGAAAATCTCTGATATATATTTCTAAGTACTCCGTGTACTTCATTGCATATTGATCCTTGAAACAAACACAAGAGGCTTCTGTGGCGGGTATTATTTATCCTACTTTAAAGATGATGTAAAGGGTTGGTAGAGATCAATGCATTATTTGAGACACTCTAGTGTTAGATGATTTTGATCCAGATCATCTGACCCTAATTATAGTACTTCCTCTTCTATTGCCAACTGGATATATTGAATATATTAAAATACTGTATTGTGAAGTAGAAAAGTCACTGCCATTTACCTTTACTTTTAAAAATAGATACAATTTCTTACACTTTCTCATCAATAAATTCCTACAAACAAAACTTTAACAGCTTAAGGGATGAGAAAAAAGTCTTCAAAATGTGCATAGCCTGGGACCCAGAATTTGTACTTCTCGGGGTTTAATTGAAGAAAGTAGTAATATATGAAGATATTATAGCTACAAGAAAGTTTGGGGGCTAAAACATTAAAATCTGAGCAGTAGTTTAAAAGTTAAATCATTTATGATCCAATCCAGGCTCTATAAAGACATTAGAAATTATTTATGAGAAATATTAATAAAGTTAATAAGGTTATAAAACACTAGATACTGTATTATACTAATCCTTCTATGTGTCTATATCTATATACACAAAATCTGGAGGCCTATATACTAAAATTAGCAAATGTGTTCATCTCATGTTGAGATTTGAGTGTCCAAACTCACTGCACATCTTTGAAGCATTTACCACTGATTCCAATGGTGTCATAAAATCAGAAAAAGTGGTAATGGTTTATATTGAAAATATGCCAGAGTCCTAGCCTGTGCTATGTCATATTTTATAGGTGCATCTGAACTTGCAGTTTGACTCTAGGCCCTTAGAGCTGGAGTCACTAACCCACCTGAGCTCAACGGCTCTGTGACTTTTTCTAATTCCTTCTTTTATTGCCTCAAACCAGACTTGCCCCAGGACCCCATGATCCACTCAAAAGTAGATCACAAGCAAATATAGTAAACTTTATTTTTAAAGTCTATCTTTATCTTAACTATGGGAGTTTGAGTTGAGGCAAAAGATTTTAAGGATTTTGACCTTTAACCACATACCCCCAGATGGACGTAACTGCCCTGTCCAGTTTTCCAGTTTATTGTCTTGTTTTCTTCATACTGTACATGTAATTCGAGAGATATTTTTGGTTAAGTTCAATTTTATTTTATTTTTTTTAAATTTTTTATTTATTTAATTTATTTATTTAAATATTTGTTTTATTTTGGGTGGCAATTTTAGGCTTATTCTGAATTTTAGGTTGCCTTTCTGGACTCTTCTGTCATCTGATTATATCACATTCACTCTTGGTCATCTTCCATATGTGCCCTTTAAAAGTACAAGCTCATCAGTCACAAATATCCCTATTTGTCTTCTGGATATTTACTCCAGTGTTTCTTCCTCTCAGACTATTCTTGACTGAATTTCCCTCCACCTCCCTCTTTTTTGTTTGGAGAAGCTCTATATCTTCTTAAATAGTTTCCCTTTTAGAACCTCCATTCATGGGATCAGACATATTTTCTCATGAATTTTTGAAATTTGTATCTAAAGTCAGGCATGGGTTTAGAATTGAGATAGAGTAGTATTAAGCTATTTCAGTGTAAAATAAACAGTTTATTTCAAAGGAAAAAAGATTAAGCTGAAGTAAATGTCATAATTGCCTAATTGTCATATATAATATCTTCCTAATCAGCTTAGAACTTATATTAATATATAGGAACAGCTCCAGAATGACCCCTAATAAGAAAAATAATCAGGGATTATGTGTTCTTGGCAGTAATATGATGTTTGAAAAGTTAAGGTTTTGAGAGAAAATACAACTTAGATATTTTTGACAGGTGAAAGTTTTAAACTAGGATGTTCTGGGATATCAAAGCTGCATTACTAGAGCTCCCTCAAGAATAAAGTCATCTGTGGACAGGAAAAAATGAGGGAACATTTGTAAAAATGTCAAATTAATTCAAGTCATCAGTCTGTAACTAAGTAGTTTATGCCCTTCAGTCAAATTCTATATTTTATTTTCTAAAATGTAGTGGTTATTATATAATTTATGCAACTGGCTAATGCTGATTTAACTATGACTTCCAACTCATCAGAAAATACTTGTTGATCAAGCCAAGCTAAGTTTATCAGGCATGCTGCCATCAAGGGGAACATCAGCTTCACAGGGTCTCAGACATTTTTTAGGGAAGGAGAGTGGAGATTTTGGGGCCAGGGCTGGGAAATGCAAAGGTTAGTTTGCAAGGTAAGAGCTATTCAGGATCTAGCAGATTTTATCACATAATAGCTTTGAACTTGTGGGCACAATAAGGCAAGTGTCTTGAAGCCACTTTTGATGAGTCAACTGTTAATATTGAAAAGTAAGCTTTTTTAGTTGGTTCACAGACTTCAAAGAGCAGGTACTTCCTAGAGTGAGTAGCTAAATTATTTTTGCTTAATCCCAGCATTCTTTAACATAGGGTTAGGAAGGTGTGCCTGGTCCCAATATAATTTAACACAGGAAGAAAAAATTATGTTGGTTTTAGTTCTCACTTGCATCCCTAAGTAGGAAAGTTGGTCTACACATCAGAATCATCTGTGCCACTCAAAATAAAGTAAAGGTGTAAGTCTCCTCTGTGAAGACTGTGATTCAGTAAGTCTGAGTAAGACTTCTGTATGCTTAAAAACCTCCATATTTAATTCTGACGAACAACCACAGTTGAGAATATCCAGATGCTGCAGCTGGAAATCTATGAACTAAGACGTAAGCACTCACTCACTAAACTCCACATCCACCTTGACAGTGGAATTCTCAGCTTCCAGAATTATAAACCATACATTTATGCTGTTTATAAACTACCCAGTCTGTGGTATTCTGTTATAGGAGTCCAAAGCAGCTTAGACACCAGGCCATACCTAAGGTTTCTGCAGCATCTGGGCATTCTCAACTCTGGTTTTTCATGAGAATTAAGTATGGAGGCACTAATCTCATTCATGAGGTCTCCACTTCCAAAGGCTCCACCTCCAAATATCACTGGGCTTTCAGATTTCACATATGAATTGTGGGGGGCCACAAATATTCAGTCTATAGTACTGGGTGTCCACTAACTCACTTGCAGACATGGAGACCAAACAGCCTTTATGGAGTGTGCTACCTATGACCAGGTGCAGTAAGTGATGATGCATGTAAAGTTGAAGAAAGATAGATGTTCAGGTGAGAAGTACTCCACGCTTACCACAGGAGATATATCAGTGCGGTAACATAAGTAATGGCATTGTCAGTAATGGCATTCCTTCTCCTAAAAATTGTTTTCAATAAAGATGAAGATCAATGGTAGCTGGGTGTTTTCTATAATTTCTTTTCCAGTAAGCATAACAGAACTTTTATGAATCCAAACATTACAGATCAACTATCATTCCATTCTTTCATAATATTCACCCACTCCTAAAATTTTTATCAGCTTCTGAAATATGAATTTTTCAGTTTTTTTTCTTCTAGAATCTGATTGTATTCCTACAGACCTGAAGATGACCTACAGAAAAATAATTAATGAACACTGCAGATTTCAGAAAAAGTGCACATACGGTAGTTAAATGTTCTCATCACTATGTTGTCACATATAATAGGTATCTAAAAATCTATTAAAATGAAGTGACTCGGTTTAATGCACAAAATTCTCATCAACTAATGTTTCCCATTCTTTTCTTTGTAAAGTGTTCTACAATAGCAAGGCTTGACATGCTGCCTCTGGCAATTATTTTACCCCTGCTCACTAGCCTTATCCAGGTTATAAAATGTTACACTCTTGGAAGGTATAGTCCTTTCAAATATACAGAGCACTGAGAATTGAATTCTGTGAATGAGAGTTGCTTAGGGCCCATTCAGTTCAAATTAATTAGTAAGCATCTAGCATATCTACTGGGAAGGGAGCTTAAGGCAATTTAGAAGCTGTCTGCCTGAGAACTTGTTGCTTGGAAAAAGGCAGTCAAGAGTTTTCATTCATACCAGAGGCTTCATGCTGTTACATAATTCTTCTCTCTTTCTGTTTTGCCAAGAGGAGAGGGAAAGAAACAAGGACATCAGAGGGAACACAGCAGGGATGCTTGGTATTCAGCAATCTAATTGAGAATGCTAAAGAGACAAGTTCATGTCTACTCTCTGATTAAGATGGAACTGATCAGTTCTCTCCCTCCAGTGAAGAGTAAAGAAGGAAGGGAAGCTACCTTTAGGAAGTTGAAAAGAGGTTCTGGAGACCTGGGAGAAATCAGGCAGAGAAAGTATTAGGAAGTGAGAATAAATTTTAAAAGTCAATGCACTTGAACATGAACAGAAACAAGAATATGGCTTAAAAATAAATGAGTAAAATTCAGAGAGTACTGAAGTGTGTATATTTTTACAAAACTTATTAGTGTTGTTATGTTACCTGTTTAAAAAATGAGTAATTGTTCTAGTTAATAAACATATAACTATTGTAACAAAAACAACAAAAATGCTACCTCTGCTAAAGGTAAAACAATGATTTATTGAGGCTCTTGGCACCTTGGCTGCTTAGACTTCTAAACCATGTTTTAGCAAATAGCAGCATATCTTTATTCCAGTTGACATCTCATTGTTATTTGAGTCTCCTCCCCCACCCCAAAATGCTTGCTCTAGTGCTTCACACATAGCAGAGGTTCAATGAACATTCTTATATATATATATATATATACACACATATATATGCATATATGTATAAATATAATATATATGTATATATATTATATTTATACATATATGCATGTATATGTTATATATGTACATATGTAATATATGTGTATGTGTGTGAACTAGACATATAGTGACATACATGTACAGATCTTAAACATACAATTCAGTGAGTTCTCAGATGCATACCCCATGTAACCAACACTCCAACCAAGATACAGAATAATTTCATCAGCAGACATGTTCCTTCCTACCCCTTTCTAGTCATTCGTCACTGTCCATAGGCATCCACCATTGTTCTGATTTCTATAGCCATAGATTAATTCTGCCTCTTTCAAGCATCATCTAAATGGAGTTATTAGTATCTTTTGGCTTTTTTCACCCATAGGTTTTTGAGCTATATCCATTGTTACTGCTTTTATTAGTTCCTTGTATTTTATTGCTGAGTAAAATTTTGTTGTATGAATACACCACAGTTTGTCTTTTCATTGTTTGCTGATGGCTATCTATTCAGCAATCTCTTCCCAGTTTCGGATCATTTTAAATAAAGCTGCTGGAATATTTCTTATATTTTGTGTATGTTGACACATACTTTCATTTACCCTTGGTAGATAGCTATGATTGGAATTACTAGATAGTAGGGTAGGTTTATGTTTATAAGAAACTTCCAAAGAGTCTTGCAAAGAAGTGGTACCATTTTACATTCTCACTGATAATGGAAAAGAGTTCTGGGTTTTCCACATCCCTGCTAACTTTTTTTTTTTTTTTTTGACCATTATAGAGGTTATGAAATAATACTTAATTGTGGTATTATTTTATTATTTATGGCATTATTTATCAAATACACAATGACAAGGATATTGAGCACCTTTTCATGTGCTTAGTGGCCATTTCAAAAATATGACTTTGTTAAGTGTCTTTCTTTCTTTCTTTTTTCCTTTCTTTCTTTCTTTCTTCTTTCTTCCTTTCTTCCTTTCTTCTTTTTCTAGTTTTTGATGTAGTGCTCAGTGATTCATTAGTTATGTATAAAATCCAGTGCTCATCACAGCACTTGCCCTCTTTAATACCCATCACTCTATTACCCCCACCCTCCACCCCTCTCCCTTCTGAAACCCTCAGTTTTATTTCTGGGGGTCCATAGTCTCTCATGATTTGTCTCCCTCTCTGATTTCTCTCCCTTCATATTTCCCTCCCTTCCCCTATGGTCCTCCATGCTATTGCCTATGTTCCTTTCTAAATCATCTTCTTCTAATTAGATTGTTTGTCTTCTTGTTATTCAGTTGTAAAACTTCCTTATATAATCAAGAAATCAGTCTTTTGTGAAATTTGTATTTAGGGTATCTTTTTCCTATATGTGCCTTGCTTTTTTAATTTTCTTAATGGTAATTTTTATTGAACATAGTTTTTTTTTTAAAAGATTTATTTATTTATTTGAAAGAGAGGAGTAGGGGCAGAGGGAGAGAGAGAATCTCAAGCAGACTCCCCGCTGAGAACAGAGCCCAGTGTGGGGCTTACTCCCAGAACACTGAGATCATGACTTGAGCCAAAATCAAGAGTCCAATGCTTGACTGACTGAGCCACCCAGCACCTCATGAGCAGCAGTTTTTATTTTTTGATCAAGTCTAATTTAACATTATTTTTCACTGATTATAGTTCATTTTGTATTCTCTCTAAAAATATCATAAAGTTATTCTACTCTTTCTTTTGGAATAATAACTTCCACTTTTATCTTTGGGTCTACACTTTATACTGAATTAACTTTGTGGATGGTGTAAGTTAAGGAAATCTACTTGATCCTGTACCATTCATTAAAAGGATTCATTAGCCCTCTGATTTTGGGCCAGTGTTTTGGTTGAAAATCAATTAATTATCTTTTTTTCTCTTTCATGAATCCATATATCCATTTTGCATTTTTCCAACACTACAATGTCTTGATTACTCTAGTTGTATAGTAAGCCTGGAAATTGGGAAATGTGATTCTTCCAACTCTAACCTTCCTTTATTAGAATTGTTTTAGTTTTTTTTAAAATAGATTTCTTTTCTCTGCTGATTGCTCATCCCTTCATTTATTATTTTCTTCTTTTTATGTACCAAAAAATATTTACAATAGCCTTTTTTAAAAGATTTTATTTATTTATTTGACAGAGAGAATGAGAGCGAGTGAGAGCATGAGAGAGGAGAGGGTCAGAGGGAGAAGCAGACTCCCCGAAGAGCAGGGAGCCGGATGCAGTACTCAATCCTGGGACTCCAGGATCATGACCTGAGCTGAAGGCAGTCGCTTAACCAACTGAGCCATCCAGGCACCCTATAATAGCTTTTTGAAAATGCTTGTCTGCTACTTCTTTTTCTTTACTTGTCTGTGACTTCTAACATCTATGTCATCTCTTTTCATGGACACTTAATTTCTCTAATTATGGGTCACCTTTTCCTATTTCTTTGAATATCTAGTAATTTTTATTGCAGACTAAACATTGCAGCTGATTAATCCAAGAGAGTCAGCATTATGTTGTCTTCAGTTTTAAAGTTTGCTCTTACAGGCATTTTAAACACTAAAAGAATGCTTTTGATTCTGTTTTGATTATGCTCTTTGTTAGGGTAAATCTGTTTCAATTCTTCTTAGTTTAGAGTGTAGCCCCTTCTTCAGGGTGTGATTCTTTAAGGCATGATTTTTTTCAGGTTTTTAAGCTAGATGCGCAAGTTGGTCCGTGAGATCTCTTAACTCTAACTGGGTTCAGACTCTGATGTCTTTTCGTTCTATAAGTCTTCTGGTATCCAGGTCAGCTCTCAAATCAACTGCAATCACCCTGTGCTAGGCATGGTAGAATCTTGCTCCGAATATATGCATCTGGCTCTCAGAATTCACAGGGGACTCACATCCACATTTCTAGAGCATTCTCTATGAGGATTGCTCATGTTTGGTTTATATCCCACATAGTATAGCCACTCCCCTAGCCCTGAATGCTAAACTGTGCTTCCTCTTCCAAAGGAAGGACTCTATCTACTGCTTGAGACTGACTCTCTTTGTGCAGTTTGGGAAACTGCCCCCATGGTAGAAAGCTCGGAGGAATGTGGGGTTTATTTCTTTTCTTTCCATTTTCTCAGAAACTAAACTGCCCACATTCAGCGCCTGAAAACTAGTGCTTCATATACTTTGTCCAGCTTTTTGCTTTTTAACACTGTAAGAATAAGTCCTTAATAAGTTACTTCATTCTGGTGAGACATAGACGTTGATAAACATTTTTAGCATTTTAAGTGAATTAGTGCTCTATTTGCAAATGGAGATTCCAGAGGAAAGGACTAGGTTTCCAGGAGCATCCATTACAAGGACATTTATAAAACAGCTTCTTGTCTGTTGGACTTGTCTTACTCATCCCAGCCATAGTTCTTTGGCATCTACTGTTTATCTAGAAACTAAAATTATAAATTAAATTCATCTTATGAATAAAATTCATAATTTATTTTTTTATTTAAAAAAGATTTTATTTATTTATTTGACAGACAGAGATCACAAGTAGGTAGAGATGCAGAGAGAGAGAGAGAGGGAGGAGGAAGCAGGCTCCCGCTGAGCAGAGAGCCCAATGCGGGGCTTGATCCCAGGACCCTGAGATCATGACCTGAGCTGAAGGCAGAGGCTTTAATCCACTGAGCCACCCAGGCGCCCCTAAAATTCATAATTTAAATTCAAGACTTAAAACTGAAAGTTCATCTTCTTCACAAATCTTCTCAATAATGATCACTTTCTTATGTTGTGTTATTTTCATTTTTCCCTTCCCTATAAGCCAAAGAACTGCTTTTATCTCTTTGTTTCATACATGGGTGGTTGCAAAGTTAAACTGTTTATAAAGCCATAAAATAAATTTACTTTGCTTTTTATAGTCTATACTTATCTATCAAGAGGGGCCACCATATAGAGTATTTGTCAAGAGGGTAGTTCTAATTCTCTCATTCCTTTGACCAATGCAATAATTTTGGATGCTTCCTTTGGCTAGAAGCAAGTAGAAGTAATTCCCTGTTTTTAACTAGTGCTGATAATTAGAAAATTCACAAGCGTTTCTCTCTAGATTGTACCTTTCTCTAGAGCTGCAGATGGAGATTTCTAAATATGCTGAATGTTCTACTGGCACATTTAACTTAAAAGTCCAAGACCAAAATTTGCTTCAAAATTGTCTTTCCTCCTGTGATTTCTATTACCTCTCCGTCAAAACTCAAATTAGAAATCATAGAATCTCTTTTTTTAATTTCCTCCCCTCTTGCAGTATGATTTATTCATTGTATTTTGAATTATTTTTTCATCCATTCTCTCTCCATTCTTACTGACATAATCATATTTGAAGCCTTATCACTACTCCCAGCAGGATCATAGCAATAATTTCCTAAATAAATTTGTACCTCCATCTTCCACATGCTGCCAGTTATGCTTCTAAAACAGATTTATAATATCTCTTCACACAAAAATCGTTCCTAGCTCTGTGTTATGGAAAAAAAGGCCAGGTTTCTGAGCGTGTGCATCATGTCCTTTATCATCTTGCATATACCCCATTTTCAGGCTCATCTACCACACAGTGTTCCATTTCCTGTTAGGGATGGAACTTTCTTGGCATACCTGTCATCAGTTTTAGTTTTCACTGCCCAGAGCAGGGGTTATGCATCACAGCACACTTTTCTGTATTCTAGGAATCCACTGTCAATGAGTTAATTTGTCACTACTCCTTTTGTTACAAACCACACCCAGGCACTTCTACCTATCCCTTTGCTCTGGTTAAAGCATTCACTTGAGGGTGCAAATGTTCTGGAAATTTTGCCAATGCATTTCTACTTCTGCTGTCATCTTATTCCAGAAGTGTTATTTCTTCCATGTATTACTCATCTAAAAAACTCCATAGATTTTTACATGTTTATGGCTTGTTTATGGCTTTCTCTATTTTTTTTTTAAACAATAATCACTACATCTATTGAACTGTGTGTGTAGGTAATATACAAAATGTTTCACAAAATTTTATTATTCATTACATTCTCAAAAGAATTGGGACACCTGGGTAGCTCAGTCCGTTAAGCATCTGATTCTTGATTGTAGCTCAGGTCATGATTTCAGGGTCCTGGGACTAAGCCCAACATCAGGCTCGTGCTCAGCAGGGAGTTTGCTTGAGATTCTATTTCCCTCTTCCTCTGCCTTTTTCTCTTCCTTCTTCATTTTTCTCTTCCTTCTCCCCTCCATTCACTCTATCTAAAATAATAAATAAATCTTTAAAAAAAAGAATGCAAGTTACTCTTAATACTTTTTACATCATATTTTTATTAGTTAAGTAAATTTCTTTAATTACTGATTCCTCAAAAACAGGATTAAGGTCAAATTCATTTTTTCCCCTCCTCACCATTGTACCTTGCAACACCCTAAACTGAATTTAATTTTTCTCCCTCTTTTTCTTTGTTTCTTTTTACTTTCTCTCTCTCCCTGCATAATTTTTCCTCTACCCACAATATATTTACCATTTGTAGATGTTGTTAATTTCAATTAAAGTTTCCTGTGGTTTCACAGGATGCTACCTATAGATGCAAACTGAAAATTTTTTTTCAGTTTTATTGAGAAATAATTGGCATGCATCACTGTGTAAGTTAAGGGTCTACAGAACAATCGTCTGGTTTACATATATTGTGAAATTACTTCCCCAAAGGTTCAGACAACATCTGTCTTCTCATAAAGATACAATAAAAAGAAAAGAAAGAAGAAAAACGGAAAAACAAATTCTCCTTGTGATAAAGTCTTAGATTTACTCTCTGAGCAAATTTTCTCTATATCATAGACATTATATTCTTAGTACTTATTTATCTTGTAACTGGAAGTTTGTACCTTTTGACCACCTTCCTCCAGTTTTCCCCTCCCTTAACCCTCCTCTGGTAACCAGAAGTCTGATTGATTTTTCTATGAGGTTTTATTTTTGTTTCTCTTTTTAAGATTCCACATGTAAGTGAGAACATGCAAAATGTGTCTTTCTCTGTCTGACTTATTTTATTTAACATAATTCCCTCAGGGCCCACTCATGTTGTTGCAAATGATAGGATTTCCTCATTTTTGTGGTTGAATAATATTTCATTGTGTATATATGCACAACTTCTCTGTCCACTCATCCATCACTGGACACTTAGGTTGTTTTCATGACTTGGCTGTTGTAAATAATACCATTGTGAACATAACTACAGATACCTTTTCAGATTAATGTTTTTGTTTCTTTTTAATATTGTCTCAGAAGTTGAATTACTGGATCATTTGGTAGTTATATGTTTAATTTTTTGAGAATCTTCCATGCTGTTTTCCATAATGGCTGCACCAATTTCCACTCCCACCAATAGTGCACAAGGGTTCCTTTTTTCTTTTTTTTGCCATATCTAGTCCAGAATTTGTTATCTCTTGTCTTTTTAATAATGGCCATTCTGACAAGCATAAGTTGATATCTCATTAAGGTTTTAATTTGCATTTTTCTAGTAACTCATGATTTTAAACCTCTTGTAACTCTTGGCCTTTTTTGTATCTTCTTTGGAGAGTTGTTTGTTATGGTCCTTTGTCCATTTTTTTAATTGGGTTATTTGTGTTTTTGCTATTGAGTTGTATGAGTTCATTATGTATTTTGGATATTAACCTCTTATAGATGGCTTGCAAATATTTTCCCCATTCCATACAACCTGAGAAATATTAATAAATCATTTTTCACTGGCTCTTACCATGATCTGATTAACATCATTAATTTCTGGGAGTATCAGCAAAGACTCATGTGTTTTTTAATAGTCCTCTCATGTTCTCCTCTATTATTCTCTGTGAAGCTTTTTAGAGACACCTTTCTACTATAAATGTTTCCAGAAAATTTCATTTCCTGACTCTACTCAAGCCACAAATCTTTGTTTTGTCAATATAAGGCTGTATTTCTTAATCCCTCAATGCGGTGAAGCTAAATGAATTCTGATAAGATGAATGGAGAATATGTTCTACTCTACCTGTTAGAACTGACCTTGACACTTGGCACTAAAATAGCACTGTTTTTGCTTCTAAAAAAGTGGCCTATTATGGGACACCTAAGTGGCTCAGTTGGTTAAGTGTCAGATTCTTGATTTTAGCTCAGGTCATGATCTCAGGGTCTTGAGAAACAGTCCCGTGTAAGGCTCTGCACTTTGTGCAGTTGGCTTCATATTCTCTTTCTCCCTCTCCCTCTCCCTCTGCCCCTCCCTCTGCTCACACACACACTCTCTCACTAAAATAAATAAAATCTTAAAAAAATTTAAAAAAACCTGCCCTAAAGTAGAGCAGCTACTCTACTTTCTGCTTATTTTATCTTCTCTTAGACATTTATTACTTGTTTTCCTAGCCTCCTTTCTACCATTTCCTGACTGTAACCCCAGTTTTTAGATGAGGCTTCATGCCTCTGCTCCATGGTTGAGCACCACACTTAAGCCTATGTCAATCTAAACCATGACATTGTCTTAGTCCTGCTATTTATTTCATATATTGAAAAGTTACGGAAGTCCATCTAATCAGAATGAAAATTTAGATTTACATGGTGACTACTAGAAAAGAAACACACTATGTCCAATGTATTTCAGGTAAAAGGATGGAGCTCATGAAGTCTTTTTAGCACCTGGATGGAAGTTTTTATTTATTTGTTTATTTGTTTGTTATGTTATACTAGTCACCATACAGTACATCATTAGTTTTTGATGTAGTGTTCCATGATTCATTATTTGTGTATAATACCCAGTGCTCATTGCAATATATGCCCTCCAAGATTTTCAGATGAAGGAAGCTCCCCCTGCTACCAGAAAAAGGAGTCAAACAAAGAGGTAAAGAGAAAATAAGAACTGATGATAAGATGTTCAACTCTTTGTATAGATGAGCCTAAAGCTTGACAGTTGTTGGATGTCTCACTTGTGTCAGGCAATACAAACCTTTTTTTTTTTGTTTTTGGCCTGAGTCAATTTGGGTTTGGAATTCTCTTACTTGCAAGAAAGGGAGCTAACCGAAATGGGTTTAGGCATGAATACGTGGGGCGATTTCTAATACCAAAGGTATTTTAAATAAGAAGTGCAAATCGAAAAATGCCATATATTTTTTCTAACCTCACATAGTTAGATATTTTTTTTCCTGTGATGAGAAATTCTACAATTTACTCTCTTGGAAACTTTCAAATATACAATATGGTATTATTAACTATAGTCACCATGCCATACATGAGATCCCAGGACTTATTTATTTATAGCTAGAGGTTTGTAACTTCTGACCCTTTTTACCTATTTTGCTCACCCCTTACTTCCCGCTTCTGTTTTCTGTATCTTTGAATTCATTTTTCAAATTCCAGTTATAAGGGACACTGTATGATATTTGTCTTTCTTTTTCTGACTTATTTCATTTACCTTGATGCCCTCCTGGTTCACCCGTATTGTTGCAAAAGGCAGGATTTCCTTCTTTATTTTTTATGGCCAAATAATGATTAATAATCCATTATATAAATTTTTTTCTTTTTCCGTTCATTCATCCTCAGACTTGTTTCCATGTCTTGGTTATTGTAAATAATGCTGCAATGAACATGGGTGTGCATATATCTTTCCAAGTTAGTGTTTTAATTTTCTTTGGACAAATACCCCATAATGGAATTACTGGTTCATATGATAATTTTACTTTTAATTTTTTGAGGAACATCATACTGTTTTTTATAGTGGCTGTACCAATTTTCATTCCTACCATCAGGGCACAAGGATTCCCCTTTCTCCACATCCTCATCAATAGTCATTTATTATCTTTTTGATAACAGTCATTCTAACAGGTATAAGATAATAACTTATTAGAATTTTGATTTGCATTTTCCTGAAGATTAGTGATGTTGAGCACTTTTTCATGTACCTGTCAGCCATCTATATGTCTTCTTTGGAAAAATATCTATTCAAGTCTTTTGCCCATTTTTCAATCAACTTTTTTTTTCTATTGAGTTCTAGTTCTTTACATATTTTGGATATTAACCCTTATCAGATGATGATTTTCACATATTTTCTCCCATCTCATAGGTTGTCTTTTCATTTGGTGGATGGTTTCTCTTGCTGTAAAGAGTCTTTGGTTTCATGTAGTCCAACTTGTTTATTTTGCTTATGTTGTTTCTGCTCTCAGTTTCAAATAAGACAAAAACAAAAACAAAAACAAAAAACATTGCCAAGATTTATGTCAAGGAGCTTACTACCTTTTTTCCTTCTAGGAGTTTTAGGTTTTTACATTCAAGTCTTTAGGCCATTTTGTATTGATTTTTGTGTATGATGATAACAGTGGTCTAATTTCATTCTTTTACATGTGATTGTCTAGTTTTCCCAATATAATTTGTTGAAGAGACTGTCCTTTCCCTATTGTATGCTCTTGACTTCTTTGTTGTAATTAATTGACTGTATGTGTGTGGGTTTATTTCTGGCTGTCGATTTTGTTCTATTGATCTGTGTGTCTGCCTTTATGCCAGCACCATACTGTTCTGATTAGTATAGTTTTGTAATAAAGTTTGAAATTAGGAAGCATGATATTTCCAATTTTGTTCTTCTTTCTCAAGATTATTTTGCTATTTGGGTTCTTTTGTGGTTCCATACAAATTTGGGGGTTATTTATTTCTGTGAAAAATGCATTGAAATTTTTATAGGGATTGCAGAAATACCTTATTCTTGTAAATATCTTCCCCTATTCTTCCACCTTTCACTCCCAGGTACAGACTTTTGTACATGAGTTCAGTGTTTGACAATGAAACGAAACAATGATAAACCCTTTCCAGAATTTTTAAATTAGGGAACTAGAAAATGAAGCAACAGTCTCCTCTGTTCAGTGTTTTCAGCCATATGGCACAAGCCAATCTAATTGAGTAATACCTAGACGTCCACAAGAAACAGCTCTAGAAGCATGTGAAGTTTTCAATAAATTTCTCCTTTTTTCCTAACAGTTTAAGTACAGATTACGATAACAAGGAAGTGATGTTAAATCCAGGTCTGTTGGACACCAGAGCACAATCATATTTCTACTCTTATACGTTAGGATACTTTTTCCTATGTTCACGTAGTGTCTGGTATTGTGCTTTGTACAGTGAATACAATTTTGTCAGTTAGACTCATATGATAAATTCACATTTGGTAAATACTTTTCAATGAGATTTATTTAAAATTGAAGAGGAATTCCTTGATCCAATGCCACTTTATTTGTTGTTTCCTATAACCCACTTCATTCAAGAAGCTGCTTAGCTATAAAAGGGTAACATTTGAGTCTATGCTGAAAGAATGTCCTGTTTGGCCCTTTTGGTTCCCCTGCACTGTAAGCTGTATCCTGTTTTCTGATAAAATTTCATCTATTGAACTGGACCAAGTATAATTATGTTGAGATGCAAATGAATAATAATGAGAAAAAAAGTCCAGAAAGAGAGAGATCCCCATGCTTTTTGCTGTAAGATCATAACTTTTTTTTTTTAAAGATTTTATTTATTTATTTGACAGACAGAGATCACAAGTAGGCAGAGAAGCAGACAGATAGAGAGAGGTGGAAGCAGGCTCCCTGCAGAACACAGAGCCCGATGTGGGGCTCGATCCCAGGACACTAGGACCATGACCTGAGCCGAAGGCAGAGGCTTTAACCCACTGAGCCACCCAGGTGCTCCAAGATCATAACTTTTAATAGAGCACTATTTCCTCACAAATCTTTTGCTCTTCTATAAGTAATTTTAAAAGGTACCTTCAGTCTGGACTTCCACCAGTGGCGGATTCTGAATGAATGTGCATCATTTTTACACCCATGTTTTTGAATTCAGTTATAAGGTACAGCATAATTTCTGGAGGTCGGTTTTCTTTTCTTTTTCTTTTTTCCTTTTTTTTTGCTCTTTTACTCTGTGATGATTTGGTGAAGAGAATTAAAAAAATCCATTTACTCTAAACTTTTAACCTACATACCCTATTGATGCTTTCGGAGAAAGAAAGAAAATCCATAAAAATGACAGTGATTAATGCTTCCGAGAAAGGCATATTGAGAGGTCAGTTCACCAACAGGCATTTTTATAGGGAAGGTCTGCAATACATTTTTAGAACTTCCTGTCTTAATTTTAACAGTCACACAGTGGGTTAAGTAATATATTCAGTGCAAGAGGTGTAGAGCTGGTCTCTCTTCATTTGCTGTGGTAACTTGTAAAGGACTTTGAAGATGAGCAGAACTAAATATAAGTTCTATATTCCCTGCCCTTTCGATCAATAATCCTCATCCATTCCTCCTTAAGAGGAAGGCTGTCTCTAAAGAAAGTCTTTTTCTCTCTAAGAAGATTAGCAATAGGAGTGTATTGTCTGGGCCTAGCAGGTTAAAGTGTGAAAGCTGACAGGGATCCTCAGGATGGGATCTCACTCTTGGTGAGCTTATCAATAGTCAATGTGTTGGGTTGATAATTTGGAGATAGTGTTTGATGGAGGAAAATTTATGAAGAAGGAATATCATCTAATGAGTTTCAAAAGATAAGACTCATATTTTCTAACATATTTTTTTTTCGCCAAATTAACTTTGAGCTGCCATGATGTAAGAGATAGCATAAATAAAAAGAACTACTGACTTTATTTAATAGAAACCAGGATATATGTGTAGTTTAAAAGGAATGTTCCCATTTCTCTTTGCTGACTAATCTATATTAGCTACTACTTATTTAATATCCTCTTTCATTAAGTCTTGAAATATCCCTATTAGTATAACTGAAATGAAATTATAAGGAAGGAAATATTAGAGGAGGCTTTGAATGTGCTACAGAAGCTATTTTCATTGTCAGAGTTTCAAAAGGGAACTGAGAAATAAAGATGAGAAGAGCATTTTTTCCTTGCTGAATTCTTAACATCTGCATTTTAAAGCAATTAATTTTTACCTAATGGCAGTTAATTCTGGTCTAATAAAGATCAGGGGCACCTGGGTGGCTCAGTCATTAAGCATCTGCCTTTGGCTCAGGTCAGGATCCCAGGGTCCTGGGATCGAGTCCTCTGTTGGGCTCTCTGCTTGGCAGGAAGCCTGCTTCTCCATCTCCAGCTCTCTGTGTTTGTGTTCCCTCTTTCACTGTGTCCTTCTCTGTCAAATAAATAAATGAAAACTTAAAAGAAAAGATAATAAAAATAATTACTGGTAACCTTTAAGTTTTCATAGGGCTCCCTTAAAACAATCTATGATGCAGTATACTTCTTCGGTCCTAATTTCTGGTATTATAATTTAAAATTTAAAAAATGCAGACTTGGCAAGAAAGTTAAGATGACATCCCAAAACAGGTATTGAACTTCTCTTTCACAACCCCCACTTCCAACAGCCCCAGTCCACTGACAGGATTAAAGCTGTGTTTCTCTCTGGAGATGGATCATTAATAAGAAGATCTGAAGGCACATACTCAATTCCTTCTGTGTCACAACCCTCTCTAAGAACACTCAGCTGCACTTAATCTCAACATTGCAACACACAAAGGAACTAAGGGCTTCCCAGGAGCCAGAGCAGGGGAGGAGGAAGCACATCTGCCTCCTCACTGTTTACTTCCTCACAGCTTACCTTGACGGGGGTGGGGGGGGTATGATGAACCTCTATTGCCACTAGAAAGTGGGGACATGCGGATCTCACCTCCCCACCTGCTGACAGTCTCTTCCAGAAACCCAGTCTCTTCTAGACATTTTAGGGATTTACAAAGACCTAAAGATGTGCTAAAGGAACTCATCTGTGTTAATGGTAATAATTCATATATATTTGGTCTAGCTAACACTTATATAGCTATTACTATGGGTCAGGCAGTGTTCTAGCACAAAAAAAAAAAAAAGAGATTTTTAAAAAAAGTATCTGGAGTGTAACTACTCTTACAGCATGACTATCATTGATATGGTCAGCATTTGTCCCACTCCTTTTTAGTGCTTTTCTGTATTGCAGAGCCCAGAAAGCTAAGAACTACATTTCCTGTACACCTTACAGCCAAAGTTTTAGATGAGAACTAACTTCACCAACTAGATGCATTCCTATGAGATTGGCAAGATATAAAGGAGGCTGAAGCCCTAGTTCTGTTACTGCTTCTAAAAGCAAACCAGTTGTTCGGATATGGGTATTGATGGCAGTTGTTTCTTTGATATCTGGACTGTTGTTACAATGATATGCCATGGAATTCAGCAATTTCAACGGTACCCTCCTGATCCCTACTCCTCCAGTCTTGTAAATACAAACATTTTATTCTCTGTATTAAATCCCTTTCTTCTAAAAGATTTCATGTGGCTTCTGCTTCTTGAGCTGGAATTTGACTAATACCATATTTGAAACCATGAATGCCTACATACAACAGACCTGCAAGAACAGAAATCTCTGTTATCTTACCTAGTAGGATCTGAAGAAAGCAAAAATCTGTTTATGGTTAAAAAATGAATTATAAGCACACCTCAGAGATATTGCCTGTTTAAGTTTCAGATCACCACAATAAAAAGAATATTGCAATAAAGTGAATCAAATGAAATTTTGGTTTCCTAGTATATATAAAAATTATATTTATACTCTATTATATTAAGTGTGCAGAAGCATTATGTCTAACAACATTAATACAGTATTGACAGTCCACAGATGGCAAAGTCAAAAAGACTTACTTAAATTATCATTACATGGTGATTGCCTCCAACAACATGTCCATGGAAGGCAGGACTTGGTGGTTTGAGTGATGGCAAAAATAGGACACAGTATGAATGAGGATTTACAGACACTGTGGAATGGGCAGATTAATTCTGACAACACTGGGTACATTATAAAGTACTTAAAAGTAAACTCCTTCAAGAGAATAAGAAAACAAACGACAAATTGAAAGAAAATATTTCCAAAAGATATATCTGAATAAAGGAGAGTTATCCAAAATATATAATAAATTTTTACAATAAGAAAATGAACAACCTAATTTAAAAATGATCAAAATTTTGAACAGGTACTCACTAAAGAAGATATACTGATGGCAAGAAAACAGGCATATGAAAACATTCTCAACATTCTTGATCAGTAGGGAATTGCAAATTAAAATAATGAGATACCACTACACATCTATTGAAATGGCCAAAATTCAAAATACTGACAATACCAAATGCTGGTAGATAGGCTCATTTATTGCTGATGAGAATGCAAAATGGTACAGACATCTTGAAAGATAAAGGGTAAAGCTGTGCAGACCATAATAAAATCAGTAGAAGGGAGAGAGGGATGAATAGGTAAAGCCCAGAGCTTTTTTGGGGCTGTGAAACTATGTGATACTATAATAGTGGATTCACATCACTATAGATTTGTAAAAACCCATAAATACCCAACAGTAAGCGTGAACCCTAATGTAAAGTATGGCCTTTGAGTGATATTAATATATCAGTGTAGGTTGATTGGGACAAATGTACCATTCTGTTTCAGGCTGTTCATAATGGGGGATGTTGTGCATGCCTGGGAGTAGGGGGGATATGGGAGTTCTCTTTACTTCCTACTCAATTTGCTGTGAATCTAAAACTGCTGTAAAAATTATGTTAAAAATAAAACAATAAATAAATTCTTATCTACAAGGATAATCAGAGGACTAGGGAGTTTCTGTCACTCGCCTAACAGAGTTTCAGAGCTAATGGTTCTTCAAATGAGATACAGAGTCTGATCTCATGGGTTAATAAAATGTCATTTGAATTAATAATTTCAATAGATCTTTTATTAAAAGTCGTTATATCAATTGGGAAGGATAAAAATGCTGAGTAATGGAATTTGAATGTTTTCATAAATTTAAATAGATTTGAGTACTATGAACTCAAAAACTATATTGAGTCATCCTTGCTAATAAGAGCAAGGGGTTTTTTGTTGTTGTTTGTTTGTTTTCCCTTTATTTTAACATGCTAGTCCTATGTTGCTTGAAGACTCATCCATAACATTAAGGGCTGTGTTTATTTAATGAGACATGAATTTTCCTCATGTCCATTTCTTCTGTTGTGAAGGAAGAATTACCTCTGCCCTTCAAGATCCTTCTAGCTGGACGAAGAATTAAATTGACATGAGACAGATAAACAGGAAAATGTTAAATTAATTTCACACATATGGAAATCCACACAGACATGGAAGTCCCAAAAACAGACTAAATGAAATGTGTGTGTGTGTATATATATATATATATATATATATATATATATATATATAATTAAGGAGAAAGGGGATAAAGGTCTGGGACTTCAAAGGGAAGGAATGTAATTCACAGGAAGTTGAAAAAGAGTAAATGTTTGGTAGGCAAATATTTGCTGGGCCCCTCAGAAACAATAAGGCATAGAGGACTTTGATCAAGTGGGCCTTGCTATGTTTGTCCCTGTCTACCATACTTAGTTCATATCATAAGGTTGTTATCTATGGTGAGCACTCTCTTCCTGGAGCAGGTCCTCTAACTAAATTCTTTTAGGCAGTGGAGGGAGAAAGAACTTTTCCTGAACCTTTAGGTTTTGATTGCTTTTTAACTCAAAATAATCTTCATGCTAAAGTGTCCCATCTTGGGGTGGCCTACTCTTGGCCTGTACACTTACATCTCATAGCTTCAAACAAGCCCCCTACCCACCCCACCCGCAAAGGTCAAATACAAAGTTTGACCCAAAGTTTGACCCATTTTAAGAGTTTGCTAATTTGTATCACTAGAAACTTGGCAACTGTGAGTGAGCATAGATTCTAAGGGTGCTAGACCTAGAAGAAAGGAATGTAATCTTAAATTAAGTTGAGTTGGTTGGTTTTGGAGCATTAGCCAGATTTATCTGGAGTAATTGTGCTATCCCAGGTTGCTGAGAGTGTCTCTGGGTGCTGCTTGGTGATTGAAGCCTGCACTAAGTGATGGTCTACATGTTACAGAGCTCAACTGTGGCAAGTCCCATTAGGAGAATGGAAGGCAGGCCCAAGGATTATGGAAAAAAGCCTTGAGTTCTTTGTAGATAATTATGCTTCTTTTGAGAACTAGCTCATGGCTTGATACTAAACTCCAATAGAAGCCAGTTGCCTGAGCCTGGGACATTAAGTGGCTGTGTGACTGAACAGGCCTGCTGTCTGACCCACAAAATTCATAGAGTTAACTGTCAGCAGTATTCCATCCTCAAGTGGAAATTCAATTAAAAAATGCCCAAATGCAAGATTGAAAAACTACAAAACAATATCAACAGTAACAAATTAGGAGATAGAAAAAAACGTCTATTGCAAAAGCAAACTGTTAAAAAAAAAAAAAAAAACAAATACAAACAAAAAACAACAGTTGATTGCCTAGGAAGGAAGATAATGAGAAATGTGCTCGGATGAAACTTTAAAATTCAAGTTTTCTGAAAAAGCATAAAAGAAGACAGTTGTGGACAGATAAAAATTAAAAAGTGAGGAGACAAAGCATTGTATATGAGATCAAATTTCCTAAAATTAAGCTATAATTTTAATATAACGCCAACGTCAATACAGTAAAAAAAGAGAGTAAGAGAGAACAAAGTCGTAGAAAGATGAAATTAATAATGGGAGTTTTAAGATTGTAAACATGTGGACTCTTTCCAAAATGTAAACCTCTGCAGCGGAGGGAGAGGGAGAAGCAGGCTCCCTTACCGAGCCACCCAGGTGCCCCTAAAATTATATTATTCTGAAAACATTTTGAATAAAGTTGAAAAACCGATGACAGATTGAAGAAAACTTTTGTTCTGAGGATGATAAAGTGTGACTCTCAAAATGTAAAGAGTCTCTGCAAATTTGAAAAAGAATGACAAACAGTCCCAAAGCAAAATATACAAAGAATTTTACCTTTGGCAAGTTTGTCTTTTTTTTTTTCTTTTTTTACAAATGGGTAAAAATAACAAAATTAAATATAAATAGCAAGTAATCATGTGAAGTTCTAATTAGAAAAGTTTAAAAACAATTAAATCTTATTTTAGTCTATAAAATTGGCAAAAATAGACAATATTTTTAAGCCTATGTAATGGTAAATGAGCACTTATACACGGTGGGGTGTAAATTGGCTAAAAAAATTTTAGAGGACAATTTTGCTGAGTATATAAAATTTAAAATGTGACTAATCAATTACAGATCTAGGAATTTCTCTTACAGGAATACTCCCCAAATAAGTCCAGAATGTTCAGGATTATTCATTGTGGTACTGATTATGACAGTAAAAAAACTGAAATACCTATCAAATGAGAATTAAATAATTTTTAATATATCCTTAAGATGGATTAACCTGCAGCAGTGAAAAAAAATAAGGTTCTTGTGTGCCATATGTACATAATTGTGGAGATGTGCACAACAAATAGGGCAAAAAGCGAGGTGCCGAACAGTATATGTGATTACATGTATTTGTAAATCTATATACATATGTCTCATGAACATATTTACGTGTGTAAAACTCTAGAACTATACCTGTTAAATTGGAAATAATATCTATTGGGATTTGAGGGTATGCATTACATATTTATTTTTATAAAAATATGTTTTAAATTTTTAATAGCAAACTAGGAACAATTAAAAATTCCTATTATTGGGGCACGAATCTCATTTCTGACTCATTAATGAAAAACTGTTGAGAATGTTAGTTAATATATACTGATATCTAATTGCCAAATATTCATTGCAAGTGTTTTTTTCCATTCTTTATGATTTTATTTATTTTTATTTTTTTATTTTTTATCTTTCCTAGTTACTATTATTTTTTATTATGTTATCTTAGTCACCATACAGTATGTCATTAGTTTTTGATGTAGTGTTCCAAGATTCATTGTTCATGTATAACACCGAGTGCTCCATGTAATACGTGCCCTCCTTAATACCTATCACTGGGTCAGCCCATCCTCCACCTCCTACCCTCTAAAACCTTTGGTTTGTTCCTTGGAGTCCACAGTCTCTTATGGTTCATCTCGTCCTCCAATTTCCCCCCTTCATTTTTCCCTTCCTTCTCCTAATGTCCTCCATGCTATTCCTTATGTTCCACAAGTAAGTGAAACTATATGATAATTGACTTTCTCTGCTTGACTTATTTCACTCAGCATAATCTCCTCCAGTCCCATCCACGTTGATGCAAAAGTAGGGTGTTCATAATATCTGATGGCTAAGTAGTATTCCATTGTATATGCGGACCACACCTTTACCCATTCATCTGTTGAAGAGCATCACAGTTCTTTCCAGTTTGGCTATTGTGGACACTACTATTGTGAACATTGGGATCACATGGCCCTCTGTTCACTACATCTGTATATTTGGGGTAAATACCCAGTAATGCAATTGCAGGGTCATAGGATAGCTCTATCTTTTAATTTTTTGAGGAACCTCCACACTATTTCACAAAGTGGCTGTACCAGCTTGCATTCCCACCAACAGTGTAAGAGGGTTTCCCTTTCTCCAACTTCTATCCAACATTTGTTGTTTCTTGCCATGTTAATTTTTGCCATTCTAACTGGTGTAAGGTGGTATCTCAATGTGAGTTCAATTTGAATTTCCCTGATGGCAATGATGATGAACATTTTTTCATGTGTCTGTTAGCCATTTGTATGTCTTCATTGGAGAAATGTCTATTAATGTCTTTTGACCATTTTTTGACTTGATTATTTGTTTTTTTTTGGGGTGTTGAGTTTGAGAAATTCTTTATGGATTTAGACATCATTCCTTTGTCTGTAGTGTCATTTGCAAATATCTTGTCTCTTTCCGTGGTGTTTTGCAACCTAATCTCATTCACTCCTCATAGTGATACTGTGAGTAAATTCCCCAGAGTTCAGAAGAGGAAGCTGAGTCAAACAAAAGTTTAAAGCTTGCTTAGCCAGACATCGCTAAAGTTAAGGGAGTCAGGATTCAAAACTAGGTAGTTTGACCCAAAAGTTCTTACTCTTAACATCTCAGAATGATATTAAGAATACTTTGTACTAAGAGTGACTAGAAAAGAAAACCATATTTTTTTATATGAAAAGAAGAAGCATCCTGTCCCCACCCCAGAAAAGAATCTTTTATTTAGATGATTGCAAAGTCTTTGTTGAAAAATTTGCAGGGAACTAGAGCCTACCTACTTAGTCACATGGTAAGACTGATAGCTTTTATTGTCCATAGTGTTAAGCTAGATCCTCCTCCTTCTAATTCCCACCTATTCATCTAAATTCTGGAGTCTGGAACAACAATGAATAGAAAATAAATATACTCCCTCTTTTATATGATAATATTTCAAGCTCTTGATGAGTTTTTAAATGGTCTCTTCTTTCTCTTAACTGCAATTTAAATAAACACAGGCTCTTTAACAATTTCTCCTATAACATAATTTCAGCATATTTTAACATCCTGGTGTCCCTCCTGGATATACCAGTTTGTTAAGTCAGTAATTTGGAGGAGGAGACAATCAGTTTCCTTTCATCAGTCCTTAGGCTGAACAAAGGAAGTGGGATGGTGAGCAGATAGAAAAAAGAAAGAAACACTCTCAGAGTCATATGAAAATGCAGTTGACAGCACCCATAACTTGAAAAATACACAGATGCAAAATTTCCCTCACTCATAATCTTAAATGTAACATATAACAGCCATTGATATATGTCAGGATTTGCAATGGGTGTTTTCTGGAGTCAAGAAAGACAAAGTATTGAAGGAATTCATTCATCTAAAGACAAATAAGAACATGTTTTTTATGTAGTTCAGTGACAATGGAATATGCAAGAAAATCAGAAACAATACAGAGTATAGCTCGCATAACTGTGATACAAATAAGTATTATTTTTAAAATATTTATTTATTTGTGTGTGAGAGAGAGGGAATCTCAAGCAGATTCCCCACTGAGTATGGAGCCTGATGAGGGGCTCTATCCCAGGACCCTGAGATCACAACCTGAGCCAAAATTGAGTTAGATTCTTAACTCACTGAGCCACCCAGACACCCCATAAATATTCTTATTAGAAATAATTCATGTATTCACTAAGCATCCACTGGTTGTCTTTATGTTCCATACAACACACTGATCTTACAAAGGGCTGGTATTTTATTGGGGCAGATAGAGGTCTACAACTAAACCAAAGGGCAAGGAAAGTTTGGAGCCCTAAGCAGGTGACATGTGTATTTTCCTAAGAGGTTGAGTTTTGTTGATAGTGGAATGAGAACCCATAATCAAAGATTGTGATTAGATTGACAAAGAGTTGAAAGGTTGTGAGAAAAGTGATGAAAGTAAAATTGCAACTGGGAAGAGGGCAGCAAACGTTCACTAGAAATTGAACTAGAACTGCGTAAATGGAGAAAAATTTTAGAGTCAAGGATCAGATTTAGAAAAACCTAGATGAAGTATATTTAAACTCATTTAAATAATGTAGAAGTGAAATCTAAACATTTATGCAGATAATCAAAGTACTGACTGTATTAGTAGTCTATTGTTGTTGTAATAAATTACCATAAATTACTACATATCTGGTAGTTTCAAACAACACAATTTTATTGTCTTATAAAATAGATTTGTAGATGAAAAATCTAACATGGATCTTAGTGGGCTAAGGACAAGGTGCCAACAAGCTTGTATTCCTTTCTGGAGGCTCTAGGGGAGAATCCATTTCCTTGCCTTTTTCAACTACTTTCCTGGCTCATGGCTCTTTTTCTCCATCAACAGGAACTGAGTCCTCATACTGTCATCTTTTGATTCTCCCTCTTCTAACTCTTCCACTCTTAAGCCCCTCATAGGTAACTCAGGGTAATCTTGATATCTTAACATCAGCTAATTAACAACTTTAATTTTATCTATAACATTAATTTCTTTTTTTGCCAGCTAACCAACATATTCACAAGAAGACCAAGAATTAGGATATGGATATCATTGGGGACAATTATTTTGCCTTTCATACCAACAAATGAACAGATTTTGATCATTCTGTCCTAGGCTAAATATACAAATGTGGACATTCAAGAAAAAATCTTGGCTTTGTCTTGATAGAACTGAAATAAAGTGATATTTAAAATAATAGACCAACTAATAACTACGAAAGATTAGTGAAAGAATACTTTTGAAAAAATACTTATGCAGAATGTGTTATGTATAAATGAAATCACACAAGGGTTTTAGATTTATGCAAGATATTTAAAGCCCTATCTTTATTAACCACACTAATTTTATTCCAAAATTCTAAGAGTTCCACATTGAAGATTATTTACAAAAAATACAGACATAAAAGTTGGTGGGTCTTGAAAGAAGGGATTTTATAATGTTGAATCTATTTCTCTACCAACACTGACAAATCTCAGTTATTAGTATATTGAATGTGAAGATTAAAGAAAACAAATTTCAACATGGGCATCCAGTAATTGCCAGGATTTGTTTAATGTGTCTTTTGGGTAATTCATCCTGTAAAAATGTCATATATAATTATATTTACATAAAAAGGCAATCAGATGAGTTGAGTTCATATAATGCATAGTGGAGTTATTTCACCAAGCCTCTTATCAAATGGTATTATAATATCAAAACTTTGTATTAGTATATATTGGTAAATAAAAAATAATTATGTAGCTTTTATAATTTGAAGTTCTATCCAAAAGAGCTCAAAGGGTCAAATGGAATGGGGTTGAAGGAATATTTAAGGAATTTAAGTTTCCAGAGATTTTATTCTAAGGTAAAGTAAGCCATATGATCTGATTAGCATAAAAGCATGAATTTAGGATTCTTGAGGGATGTTGGGAAACCTAGAATGGAAAACTGTAGGTAGGATTAATATGTAATAATTTATGGATTTAAAAGAATGTAAGCTAGAATCAGATATGATAATTAGCATTTGAAAACTGTGGTTTAGGGGAAAAAAGAAATACAGTGTGTCTAGGAGAGGGAAGAATTTAGTTCAGAGAATTGCTAAGTACAGAAGCTAGTCTGAGTTTTAATATATAGAGGGGAATAGTTTGAGACCAAGAGATGAACCCAAATCTCAATATAAAAGAGCTAACAGAGACAGTTCTCCCTATAAGAACAAGAGTTAGAAAATGACACATTCTCTCTCTCTCTTTCTCTCTCTCTCTCTCCATATGAACAATACTTTCAACCTATGCTCAGTAAACTGAGCAATAGGTGACTGTTTTTGTAAATTATCTAATCTGTATTCTATAAATTATTTTGCAATCTAGTAATAATAGAATAAGTATGCCCTCTGCTCTGCTGTGGAGAAGTGGGAGGAGAGGTAATCTCAAGAAACCATACATTATGAACAATTATTATTTGTAACATTACCTATGTTTGCATAGATTTTCATAGCTTTAAAGTGCTTTTGCAGTCAGGCTCTTGGGAAAGCAAAGCAGCCCTAACACTCCAAAACTGTGTTAGTATAAAGTTCCCTAGAGAACACATGATGGGAAATTTGCTGGAAAATCCAGAAGGAGACTTTTAGGGACCCATGCAGTGAAGTGACACTGGAGATCAGTCTCTCAAAGGAACCCCTTGTTTGTTCAACAGTGACTTCAGTGATGTGCTGTAATCCAACATTTGGAAGTTGTAGCCTCCTTTTCCCCTATTTCCATCCTCCCCCTGCCTTCCATCCCTGATTATTCATTTTCCCCTTCCTTTTCTTTTACACATAAAGGTCATGGTATGTGTTAATGTAGGTTCAAGATAAACATACTTAGTGGAAGTATAACCTAATACATTTTTCCTGAAGAACAATTTGTCTGTAGGTGTTAAAAATGTTTAAATTGTTCTTACGCATCGATCCAGAAATTACTGTTCTGGAAACTTATCACCAAAATAATCAGGACTTTAGGCAAAGTTTAGCTACCATAATGTTTATCACCAAACTATTCACAAAGCCAAAAATTTGGAGCAAACTAAATATCTAATAGAGGCCAAATTAGAAAGTAAAGAAGACACTGGTATATCTGTACAATTGATACCATTATGTTGTGATAGGATATTCAGTAGAATTATGTTGTGATAGGATATTCAGTAGAATGAAAAGATTTTGAATATGTTATAGTGAAAAAATAAGCTTACTGTTAGGTCCCCCAATAATGGGTCCATGATTAAAGGAGCAAGACTGATATAACTCGAAGGTCAAGCAAAGCTTTATTCCACGCCAAACATCAAGAATCAGACCAAACGTTCGGGGCCACACCTCTTACAAAAGAGGGGGACCTTTCTCTGTTTCACAGACTAGCTTTTAAGGGCAAAGGCCATGCGGTTGGGCCTGGCCACGCACAGGTGGCCAATGAGATTTGTAACACACAGAGGAAACTCCACAGTCATGTTAGGTCACACATAAGTGACCAATTGAATTACAGTTTACCCTATAGTAGACATTTGACCTAGCCTATCACCTTGATTAGAATTGGCGCCCAAAAGGCTCCCAAAGGACCGGGCCCATACTTCTTGGTAGCTAGGGAGACAGTATGCAACCCCCGCACTGATCAGATGTCTCCACCTGGCCTGACCCACCCTTATCTGGGCTTTGTTACCTGGGGCTGGTTTCCGGGACTTCTTTTTAAGTAAGTCCCCTGGGGGGAGGGAAGCAGGGACAGTTTAAGGGTTAAACAACAAGGTTTTTGTTTAACGGATGGATGGAAGCACTCTGGCTAAATAGGTCCTTACACTTACCAATATAATATGGGTATACTATTAAAAAAAAAAAAGCCTACATATATGTAGTCCACAGACATAGAAATAAATGTACTTGAAGGAAGTATGACAAAATGAATACAGAGTTCTCTCGTTCTCTCAAGGTCATTTTTTTTCTTTTGACATGTTCTATTTTTTGATAATCAGCATTTTCTAAATTTCTTATGAATAACAAAACTATTTTCTAAGAGAGCATATAAAAAGTAAATATTGAAAAAATGATGAAAAACCAATTTAGAAAAGAAAGCTTATTGATATCAACTAATGTGTCAATTAACAAGTTCCTTGAGACCTATCTGTTTTAGGTTTATAGAAAATGTTTCCCCAAGGAAGGATTGTGGCAGTTATTCGTCAGTTCACTGGAGCAGGGTGCCAGTATTCTTCCAGATAGAATCAAGGTAGCAAAGCCATTACCAGGTATCAATGCTGACTCTCCATCACCAGAGGTGATGGTGGAGACATTGAGTGGGCCTGGTGTGGATTAAATAGAAAATGGCATTTTTTTAGTAAACAATGCACGGAATTTCAATAACAGCTACCTGTAATTAATAAAGTAAAAATGTGTCAGTACCACATTCATTTTAACTGACCTAAAATTCAGTTAAATAAAAAGTGATTTTTGATTATTATTTCCATTAGAAGGAACTGCAACACAAATCCTAGGGTACATGAAGGCCAAATTAGCATTGTATCCATCAGGAAAAAGTGACCATTCTCTTTACCAAGCATCTCAACTTTGATTCATATGTATTCAAATGAAATGAAAAATGAGTTTGATTATATTGCTATTTTCCAGTCTTTATTGAAAACATAGTTGACATTTGAAGTTGTTAGTAATGAGAACGGCCTTAGTTAAGGAGATTTATCCTCCAGGATATCCCTAAGATAATATTGTTAAAGTAAATATTGACAGATCTTATGAGGTAGAACTACTAAAAGGTTGAAATAAAATAGAAATATAAGCATAGAAATAATGTAGTATTAGGAGGCAGCTTGATAAAAAATGACTTTCTAAACATTAAAACCCTCAATTAAATTTTCTAAGTGTTAAGAAATTATTGTGGTCATGAAAATACGATTACACCACTCTCTCTTACTTCATTGTGTAACTTAAGTGAACCTTGGTAACCAAGATACTGTATGTATGATGTATTACTGCAAACCAGTCTGTGAGCTCAGAATAATCAGGAATAAATAATTCATTAGTGATGCTGCAGATGTCAAGGACATCCTCTACTGTACCCATCCTCTAACAAAAACAAACTCAAAAACTGCTTGACTTGCTTCCAGTTCCTCTTCCAAAGAAGAGACCAGCTAAGAACTATGATTGATTTTATTATTTTATTTTATTTTATTTTATTTTATTTTATTTTATTTTTAGAGCTAATTGTGAAGACAGACCAATGCCAGGAAGAATAAAAACTGATCTAAACTTGAAGAGTGCAGAAAGTTGTTAGTTCTGAAATTAATAGACCTTACAACTGTTACTAACACCCATAGGCATTTTTCTTACTAATGTGATATTAATGTATAAAGCCAACTTAGTAATAGTAACGGAAATACTTTCTTTGCCAGCCGAAGCTGAATGTTAAGTTTCTACATACTGTCTTCTGAAGTTCTGATAGTATCTTTATTCCAACTGGTTTGTTCTCTTCTGTAGCTGCTGGTGATTTACTTTTGGGCTCAATATTAAATAGATTTTTGGCTTGCCTTTTATGTCAGGCAGGGCCGCATGCAACACTAGCATAGGATACTTATGGATTAGCCCATTATGGAGACTTTTAGATTTAGAAGGCTTAAGTCATACATCAGCCCAAGTTCACAATGCTGTTAAATGATGGATTAATATTTACCTGACTTTAAAGCCTTTTTTTAATATAATTCTTTTTATTTTATTTGTGGAATAAATGGTTTAAGTTTACTTAGTGTTTGCTGTGTGTGTATGTGTGTCTGTTTTGTGGGTCTTAACTTGCCCTACATGTCAGCCAATAGGATGGGTGTTGGTTGACTTAGTTGGGAACAGCAAAACTTTGATAATTACATAGCTGGCCAGCTTCTCCCAGATTCCAGTATTTATCATGATGCCAGTATTTCTCTAGCATTTTCTCAGCCCTGCATCTAGATGGAGCTCCATGTCTACCTCATGCCCACTTAATCTAAGTAGAAGAAATACTGGAACTGCAGGCCAAGAGGATTAAAAAAGAATGTTTGCTTTCTCCACACTTGTTTTTGGACCATTTTTTTCTGGCTTGTCACAGGTATAGTGAACTTATAACCTGCGTGGAAAGCATAGCAGAGTCACCAAAGTCAAGGAAAGCTGGTCCTGAAAAACTATTTGGAGGGGAGCTAGGCCCAAGTTGGGTTTTCCATTAGTAAGAATTCTGTCCTTTTAAGCCATTATAGATCCCGGTATTGATTTGTTATGGCAGCTGTCACCATAGTAGCTGTCACTACTTTGGTGAGTGGTCATCGCTGAGCTCATTCTGTCCCCTCATTTTTCACAGTATTGACATAGGACCCTTTGCTGCACCTATTACTTACTTAAAAGTGATAGCTATGTGGAGTAGTTTTGGGGTCTTCTTTTTTACCTAGCTAAATAGAGACAGTTTCTTTTAATTCAAATGAACAGTTTGGGCTTTGTGATGAGGTTGACAGGAGCTCCACCTGATAGTGGACAAAAGAAGACTTGATCCCTCTGTTCTTCATGCATGCTTTGCTCCACAAATAGCAATCTAGTACCTGTCGTATGACAAATATTGTGCTATATTCTAGACTCAAAAAGTAAATATGACAATTTCCTCCCTCCAAGAGCCTATGACCTAATATTTGAAGTGAAAAATTATAATGGAGCATTCTGGGGAGCCTGCACTGTGAGCTCTTTTTTGAGAATGACTAAGGTTTAATTTTGGCTTTTTGACATATTCAGAGTGATCTGAGAAAAGTTATGTAGCTTCTTTGTGCCTTTGTTTCCTAATATGTGAAGGGAAAATAATAATAATAATAACAGGAATATTAGTAGGCAAGGGACACCTGAATGGTGAGGTCAGCAGAGCATGTGTCTCTTGGTCTCGGGTTGTGAGTTCAAGCCCTATGTTGGGTGAAAGAGTACTTAAAAAATAAAATCTTTTAGGGCCGTCTCAGTGACTTAGTTTGTTAAGTGTCCAACTCCTGGTTTTGATTCTAGTCATGATCTCAGAGTCGTGAGATTCAGCCCCACATCGGGTTCTGTCAACATGAAGCTTGCTTGGGAGTCTCTCTCCCTCTTCTTCTGCCCCTCCCACCATCTCCTCTGCTCATGCTTTCTCTCTCTTAAAAAAAAAAAAGTTATAAGGCTATTGTGAGTATTAAGATTTTTGTAGAGTTCTTGGTGTAATTTTTAGTAACTTGCTGGAGATCAATAAATGCTAGATCATTATTAAATGTTGAGACCAAGGTATACACAGGACCAAAGCATGCAGCATGTACCCCAAACATTAGGGTTTATATAAATCACTCTGGGACTCATTAAAATTCAGAGTTTGATTCAGAGATCTGCAGTGGGACCTGAGATCTTGTACTTCCACCAAGCCCAGATAATACTGGAGGTTTTCAGTCTAAGGGCCACATTTGCAGAGCCAAGTCCAAAAAAGTGCTGTCCAAAAGAACTTTCCATAATAATGAAATGTTTTATCTATATCTGCTATTTCTAATATGGTAGCTACTAAGCATATGTGGCCATTGAATTGTGAACTGAGGAACTGACTTTTAAATTTTTATTTGTTGTTAGAAAATGCAAATTCAATTAGACATATAAATCTAGAGTCTACTGTGTCCAACAACAGAGGTCTAGACAAACTATTCTTAAAATGGGCCACATGCTCAGACAAGGATCAGTAGCTAAGAATAAATGTGGAAGATCAGGTTATCTGATCATTAGCGTAATGAAAATATCTCCAAAAGTTTGAAATTAGCTTGAAGACTGCTAGGATAACTGTTACTCTTTAGAGATTCCATTTACACTGTTTTACTCAAATAGTAGACCAGTTTAGGTCTAATTTTTTTGTCAAACTATCAATTAGGAAAGCCTTCAGCTGTGAGCAATTGAAAACCCAATGACTGTGACTTAAACAAATATGTTTCCTTCCACTCCTCAAATAACAAGCAGGTCAGAGGCAGGCAGAGCTGATGTTTGGTCCCTGATTAACAACGACCTCAGATGCACAGATGTTAGGTTTCTTCTCCAACACTCTTAACCTGTTAGCTTTTGTCTGCAAGCTTATAGCATCATGGTCCACAATCTTTAAATCAGCATCCAGGGTCCACATTCAAGAGAAGGATGGGAGTGCCAGTCAATCTGCATATATACCCTTTTATCATAGTGCTTATATATTATTGGTTGGATGAATTCATATTTAGCTCAGTGTAATGCTGCTCAAAAAAACCCCTGAAATTTTGGGAGCAAGTAAGAAGGGGGAATTGATAATGGTTAGGCAACCAACAGTATCTGTCACACACACCAAATTATTATTCATACGTGGACATGAATAAATACATTTTTCCAAATAAGCAAGACCTCAGTAAGATATACCAATCATCCATATGCAATATGAATTAAAAAGAGAAACTCATGAATGATAAAACTATGGCGTGAAAGGATTGGTGGTAAACATTGAATCTATTTGAATAATAAATATAAATAAATGAAATGACTATAGTTACTACATTGAATAAAAATGTTAAAACTTTTTATAAAAGGCCTCATAGTGTCAAATAATAATCACGTTTAATAGAATGGGGAATCAGTTACAGACCCAACCAACAAATATGAGTAGATGAGTAAAATGGTAGGGAGGAAAAATGTAACTCATCATTCTGTTCAAGTGAAAAACACGTTTAATGATTATTTTAAGAGAAGATAAGTAAAAGCAAATATGATTTAAAAATAGGCTATGTACCTTCTAAATTACTGCAGGGTTTGAGGAGTTTCTATCAGGGTTCAGAAATGGATCAAATTTTTGAAAAATAGAAAAAAAAAACAAAACAAGGAAGACATAAGCCAAAAGCTTGACCTTAAATTACAATACAAAAAGCCCAACTGCTATAACAACAAATGTAATAGGAAAGTAGCCCATAAAATTACTCAGCTTGACTCAAGAAAAAAAAGAAAACTTATGTTATATGTAATAACCAAACTACAGAGATTTAAATATGTAGATGCAAAAGAATAACCAAAATATATATATAATATGTAATGATATTTAATGTATGCTATATAAAATAAAATGTCAACTAGGATAAAGCATTTTTTCAGAATAAATTATTTTAGAATGATTCTGAGATAACTTTGCAGAAATTATTATTATCCTGATGTTTTGAGTACTGCCTGACATAACATGGAAATGAAGATTACAAACTACTAAAAATACAAGAAGAATTTAGTAAAAACAATATTAATGGAAAATTTTTTTATCATTCTCTTCTTAATTTTTAATGAACCAAGTAGATAAAAGATCATAAGTAGAAGGGAGTTTTGAATATTTTAATTGATGACCTCATTGATATGTATCCTGGCAAAAAAGACACATGATGGGATACATACAGTGTGAATTTATGTTAGTCATACTTAAAAATGTATAAAACAATATCTCAAGCTAGAAGAAAATTATTTTCACCACAACTTTGTTAAGTCAAAATAACAAAAGTTAAGAGAAAAATCTCCAAACCACTGGAAATTTAAATTATATTCTTGAGAAAACTAGACTGAGAGACAGAAATAAAATTGCAATGTGGAAGATATAGAAAAACTAAATATTAAGAGCATATATATTAAGTTTATGAGATAAAATGCAGAATTACTGAGAGAAAAAATGAGTAGTCATATTTTTATTACATATTAACAAAAAAAAGTGCATTTAGGACTTGACTAGGAAGGTAGAAAATAGGTAAGGAAATATATTTTTAATTGATAAGATAAAAAAAATAGCGTGGAAAAAAGCTAATAAATTAGAACACAAAAATTATAAATTCGATATGCCATGAAGACCCCAAATGACAAAACGATTTCCTTCTTTCCTGTTATGGCAGAAGATATATCAAAGTACTCAGTTTGATGAAATTTTACTCCTTGTTTGTAAAGGTTGGAGAGGTTTTATAGAATTGTGAACTTATGTAAGATTTTATAAAGACATTCTCTATTACCCTATGTTTCAAAACAAAGCAATGTACTCATTTCAAACTTAAGGAAATACCAAACCATTCTTTCAGGGAAGATTTATTACTGCTTCTCACTTTACCTATCATTGTGCCTTGGGATGCACAGCAGAGAAATCTGCAACCCAGCCCCCTGCAGACCATAATTGTTTCATGTACTCCCACATGGGACATTGACAATAAGAAATAATTCTGTTCTGAACAACACCTGCTATCTTCTGACAATAAGCATGCCGAAGTGAGATTTTCCTTCACCAATCTGGCTTTATACATTTCCATTTTTAACTTGATAAAGAGCCCTCTTCACTGATTTTGAACAAAATGTTTTTATTTATTCAATACCTTGGAATCTCTTGATATCGTGCAAATGAATCACAGCAAACAACACGAATGTCTAATTGGTAATGTTGAGAAAGTACTTTATGTGATCAAGGTGATTTATGTGAATGAAATAGGAATCTTGCATGCTTTTGTTTTTGTTAAACCTATGCCAGATTAGATATCTGATATATGTCAACTAAAGTGATTAGAAACTCTCAGCAAAGTAAAGACACAAGGTACATCAAGCCATTATGTTTTTGACAGTGTGTGCCATGGAACTTCTAAATGTACAACACTCTATAAACCACTTGCCATTTGAAACACTGTATAGCCTCCTTATGCTCTGTATCCAGAGGAAAACACATGATAAAGAAAAGAAACCTGGTCTCCAATCCCAAGCTTCCATTTGTAGCCTGGCAAGGTGTCTTTACTTAGAAGACACAGCTTAACTTCTTCCCAAACTATGGCTCTATCATGGGCTCTGTTGATTTAATATTTTGGGGAAGGAACGCCACATTCCCCATCTGTGTGATAATGTCTCTGTTAGTAATTGGGGTTAATAATTAATGACTGCATGTACATTGATAAGATAATTCACTCTTGCTATGTGTTGGCAAGTTCAGCTTTTTGGGACAAGCATGCTGCAAAAACTGTTTTATGGACAATCACTTTGAGTAATACACATATTTGCAGTAGTCTGACATGAGGAATTAAGACTCTACATTATATTTATGTTCTTAAACTTGAATTTTGTAAATGATATGGGGTTTATCATTTACAATATCATTAGGAGAAAAAATAGTAAGTCTACGGTCAGAAGTCTAAAGTCAGCCTCAATTTTACCAGTTAGTTCTGTGAATGTCTATGAACTAGTAAGTTCTTTATATACCGTATTGAGGTAACACTATCAACCTTCCCATTTTTTTTATATTAGATTTTCCAAACTCTAATAAGCTGCTTGATATTTTAGGTATTATTATTACCATTTCTGCTTTCATTAGTAATACTGGTAGGAATGGTTGACAGTAGAACAATGGTACTAAATATTTTGTCATTAAAACAAACAAACAAAAAAACCCAGCGTGGACAAAATTTGGAGGTTAATTTGATTTTAATACCACTGCCTTAAGGTTTCTTTAGTTCATAGATAGAGAATGAAAGAGTCTAACCAGCATGAAATGTTTTCTTTTCTTTTTTTTTTTTAAGATTTTATTTATTTATTTGACAGAGAGAGAGAGACAATGATAAAGGGAATACAAGCAGGGGAAGTGGGAGAGGGAGAAGTAGGGAGCCTGATGTGAGGCTCCATCCCAGGACGCAGGGATCATGACCTGAACTGAAGGCAGATGTTTAACAACTGAGCAACCCAGGTGCCCTGAAATAATGTTTTCCAGCCCAAGAGACATAATTACTACTAAAGCCAAGGTCTTTTATCAGGGTCATTTCACTCCCTTATTTGCTGGGTCTTTTCTCACCTGGGCTGGGGGTGTGCTGGCAGTGGTGTGGAGTAGGTAGGGGAAGTCAAATGACAGAGTAGAGTTAGTGTCCTTGGCAATGCTCTGAGAAGAATGTTCATTGAAGACGTACAAAATGCCAGGTTGCTGGTTCTCTGGAGAGCAAACTCTGAGTTGGAGCTTAACTGAAAATGTTTATTGAGTTGTCACTAGGACCACTATTTCTGGAAAGGGAGAGAAAGACAGCAGCAATGGGCAGTGGGAGAAGAGGAACTGGAAATCAGACTTCAGATAGATTCAGAGACCCCTAGAGAAGCTCTGAAGCTATTTGACCTTTCAGAGATATTAGGATTTTCATGGACACAGGCAGACCTCTTTATCCAAGGACTGGCCCATCAGTGTTTGTGGATCATCCTGGGAATGCTTGACTTTACTGAAATCAGCTAGCACTAGCTGAGGTAGTCCCTATAGAGGCCAGGTGCTGTAGGCTCCCTGCCAACAGTCCCCCTAGCAGCTGGGACAAAAAGTCCCTGCTTGAGAAGGAATCTGGGCACATCACAGGGTCCACAAGTCCCCACTAGTGACAGAAAGGTAAAGGAGTGGGGGGAAAAGACAATTAATGATTATTGAATATTTATATTCCCGGCACTGGATTAGACATTCTCTCAATTATCTCTTTTAACTATTATAACTCTATATGTTTAAGTGGTTACATTATTCTACACATGAGAAAACTAAAGTTCAGAGGAGCTGAGTAGTTTGTCCTAAATCACACAGCCAGCAGGTGGCGAAGAAGGGTTGCTTGAGTGCAAGGTTCACATCGTTAACGAGTACCCCCAAAAGGAGAGAGTGAAACAAAGAAGTCAGAGTCCAAAACTAAATAGGATAAGCTCACAAACATCCCTTCCCATTTATTACAAAGTAACTAAACACCCTGATATTTTAAATTTGAAGGTCATCATTAAATAGTGAACAAATGTTTAATGGCCATTCAGCTGAACACACATTCCAGAGTAGCTTTAACATGGCTTTTATAGTACAGAGAGTTTCTAAAATTGCTAAAATTGTAATAAAAAAAATGTTACACAGTGTTACAAATCAGGATAAATACCTTGGTTTTTTGGAGTAGTTCAAGCAAAGTTTAATGGAAAAATAATGAGGAAGAAGCTGATTCAAATACTCATAGTCCAAAAGCCAATTAACATTGCTGTCCTGGTTTTTGCTGTTTAATACAGCAAAGCAGTTTTGTATTTCTGAGGGAAGTTATGTTTTATGAAATGAAAAAGATTCTTATCAGTTAAATCAAATGAGTTCCAAATTGCAAGCTTCCAATATATTATGGCTTTCAGAATATGTCTTCAATATCACAAGGAAATGGAAGAGGAAATCTTTCCATGTGAAAATTACAGTAAACTTCAGCAACTCAAAATAATTATCTCTCTCAAGAGCTGGTTCAATGCCAGATAATAAATTATTTCAAAACTACTCTTATTTCTTTCCATGTATTTTATTTAAATGAATCATTTGTCATGCTAATAAAGCATTTCCTCTGTGTCTATTCTTTGAAATACCCAAATAAGAATTATTAGCATAAAGCTTCCAAATGATACATTTAGAGGCATATCTTTAAAACAAACAAAAATACGTAAAAATAGAAATACCTCTTCAAGGTGTTAATAAGGTAAAAGAAAATTGTTCTTACCTTCCTAATACTTCTCTTCCTATAGCAGTTCTACAAACTCAAGAATAGGGATGATACCTGTACATTAGCTATCCTCATGTTAATAAAATGCAGCATCTTTTCTATTCTTTGTAGTAGTGACACATTATAAAGTAGTGACTTTGAAGTAGTGACACAACTTGCCATATAAAACACTTGTGTTTCAGGGTAAATCAACTCTGATCAATGGAAACCCGAAGACATCAGTTTTAGACCTGGCTATGCCGCTTACTAGTTGTATGATGTAACCTGACATGGCATCTGCTTGAGCTTCAGTTTTGTTTTTAAAATGGATGCATAAAATAACGAACCCTCACAAATATTGGGAAGATAAGTTTAGTTAGTTAATATGTGTGAAATAAATTTGTAAACACTAAATCCTAATGCCTATGATAATGTAAATTGTGTTCCAATGGGAAAATACCAATTAATAGGGCCTGTAACAGTATATGAGATGCTCTTGCCAATATGCATATAACCAGAATTTATCTATTTGCCTCTCTGAAGAAAAATGACTTATTTGGCTTTAATTTACATTTCATCAGTTTTGAGTGAGGCCAAGCAACTTTACACAGGTTTAAAAATGTCTTCTTGCTATGAACTTCTCGACCTTTGTTGGATTCTTGTCTTTTACACATTGCTTTACAAGAGCTCTTTAAAGATTAAGGACTTCAACATATTTGCCAAAGCAAATATTTTTGGGCAATTTGTTTTTCTCTCTTCACTTTGTGTATATTATTTGTGTCATGTAGATATTTTAAGTTTTATAAAGTCAAGTTATCTTTTCTTTATGTCATCAAATTTTCATATCACTTAGAAATGGTTTCTCCTGTTCTTACAAAATATATTCTGCTACGTTTTCCTCTCACACTTTTGTGGTTTCCTTCTTTAAACTTGCATCATTTACCAGCAACTTATGTTGACAGCCAAAATGAAGTGATCTCACTACAGTTTATTTCCCACACTGATTGTTACTAAAATCTATGGAGAAGACAAAAAAGCATAGCACTGGTATACAGACAAATACATAAACCAAAGAAAATGAATAGAGAGCACAGAAACAAATCCATGCATATACAGTCAACTGATCTTTGGCAAAAGTGCCAACACCACATAACAGGGGAATGATAGTCTCTTCAGCAAATGGATGAGAAATCTGGATGTCCATATATTAAAAAAATGAAATTGGATCATGTCTTCATATGTAACTCAAATGGATTGAAGATTTAAATGTTAAGACCTGAGACTATAAACTTTTAGAAAAAAACATAAGGGAAAAACTTCATGACATTGGTCTTTACGATGATTTCCTGCATATAACACTAAAGGCACAGGCAAACCAGAGCAAAACAGAACAAGTAGCACTACATCAAACCGAAAAGCTTCTGTACAGCAAAGGAAATCATCAACAGAATGAGAAGGCAAACTATGGAATGAGAGAAAATAGATGCAAACTGTAAATCTGGGATTAATCTTCAAAGTAGGTAAGGAACTCCTTACAACTCAATAACGAAAAATGTAATAACCTGATTTAAAAATAGGTAAAGGGTTTGAACAGAGATTTCTCCAGAGATTTCTCCGAAGACATACATATGCCCGGTAGGTATATGAAAAACTGCTTGACATTACTAATTATCAGGAAATTAAAATCAAAACCATAGTGAGATATCATCTCACAGCTGTCATGGTGACTACTATCAAAAAAAAAAAAAACAAAAGAATGGAGAAATTGCAACCTTTATGCACTCATGGTGGGAATTATAATGGTGCAACTGCTATAGAAAACATTAGGAAGGTTTCTCAAAGAATTAAAACTAAAACTACCTTATGATCTAGCAATCCCACTTCTGAGTATTTATTAAAAAAAAAAAAAAGTTGAAATCAGGATCTCAAAGAGGTAAGAGCACTCCCCTGTTCATTTCAGCCTTATAATAGTCAAGATCTGGAAGCAACTTAAGTTTCTATCCACAGATAAATGGATAAAGAAAATGTGTATACAAAGAGTGGAATACTATTTAGCCTTTAAAAAGAATATTATGTTATATGTGGCAACATGGATGAACTTTCACATCATTTTAAATGTAATAAGCTGGTCACAAAAAGACAAATACTACATGATTCCACTTATATGAGGTATCTAAAATCGTCAAATTGATCAAATCAGAGTAGACTAATGTTGCTAAGAGCTAAGGAGAAGAGGAACTGGGGAGTCACTAATCAAGAGGCATGAAGTTTCAATTAAGCAAGATGAATAAGCAAGAAACTAGAAATAGGAAAGAGCTTACTGACCCTAGAGTTGCTGACCTAGAGATGGCAGCAGGCTTAACCAACATATTTAAGCATGATCCATATCATGGTGATGTCTGGAATCCCAACAAACAATAAAATGGGAAACTCATGTGATTCTATCTTAAATATTGGGAACTAGCTGTGGAACTGAAAAAAAATATAAGAGAGTAGAAAAAGCTGTATTAGAAAAGTAAGAGTAGAGCAAAATAAAATTTTCAAGTTTTTATTTAAAATTCCAGTTAGTCAACATACCATGTTAACTTTAGTGTAATATTAGTTTTAGGTGTAAAATTTAGTGATTTGTCACAAATATAACACCTAGTACTCATCACAAGTGGACTCCTTAATCCCCCTCACCTATTTCACCCATCACCCTGCCCACCTCCCCTCTGATAACCATCAGTTTGTTCCCTATAGTTAAGAGTTCGTTTTGGGGCGCCTGGGTGGCTCAGTGGGTTAAAGCCTCTGCCTTCGGCTCAGGTCATGATCTCAGGGTCCTGGGATCGAGCCCCACATCGGGCTCTCTGCTCAGCCAGGAGCCTGCTTCCCTCTCTCTCTCTGCCTTCCTCTCTGCCTACTTGTGATCTCTCTCTCTCTCTCTCTCTGTCAAATAAATAAAATCTTAAAAAAAAAAAAAAGAGTTCGTTTTATGGTTTGCCTCTCTCCTCCCCTATGTTCATCTGTTTTGCTTCTTAAATTCCACATATAAGTGAAATTGTATGAAACTCTTTTTATTGACAGAAAAGAAAGCCTGCAAACAACACAATGTTCTTCAGTTCTGGAAGTGATAAGCAGACTAAGCTATAATCATACAGTGGAATAGTACTGAGCCATAAAAAGAGTGAATTGTTTGTAAATGCAATGACTCTACTTAGAATCCATCCTCACAAGACAACATAATATATGACTCTATTTATATGGCATTCTGGAAAAAGTACAATGATGAACAGAATACTGGTTTCTCTGGGTTAGAAGCTGGTCACGTGACTACAAAGGGCAACTCAAGGGCATCTTTGAAGGGGACAGGATTCTTGATTGTGGTGGTGGATTTATCTGGGATTACATGACTGCATTTATTGAGTTCCACTAAAGTGTTTCCTACAAAGTAATGTTTCCTTTATGTAAGTTAGAGGAAAGAAGGTCACAGAAAGACACAAATACACAGGGAGAGTGTGATGTATGGAGGGAGGAGACAGAGATCGGAGTACTGCACTTACAAACCTAGAATTGCCAAAGATTGCCAGGAACACCAGAAGCTAAGAGAAAGGCATAGAACATATTTTCCCGTAGAGACATCAGAGCAGAGCCCTACCAATACCTTGATTTCGAATTTCTAGTCTCCAGAACTGTGAGAGAATAAATTTCTAATGTTCTGTGCTACTTAAGTTGTGCTACTTTGTTATGCTCTAGGAAAATAATACATGTGCTAAGATAAATACACACATATATAATATAATTTTAGTACATATACTTGTGTACTATCTATAAATTATAGTTTTATATACATAAATATAAATACATTTACATATATAGTAAAATTTTTCTCTTATAATTTGTACATTTATAAATTTATAACCTATATACAAATATACATGTTATATCTTTGTTATCTTTTGCGACAATATGTTTGCACATTTTACAGACACTGTACTACCTGCTTTCATGTTTACTGGCTTACTTTATTTTGGTCACTCTATCCTATTTGAAGTGTTTCCTTTTTTTTTTTTTTTTAAATAAAGAATTTATCAAAGAGAGAGAGTGCATGGGCACAAGCAGGGGGAGCAGCAGGCAGAGGGAGTAACAGGCTCCCTGCTGAGCAAGGAACCAGATGCTGGACTAAATCCCAGGATCCTGGGATCATGACCTGAGCTCAGGGCAAACACTTAACTGAATGAGCCACCCAGGTGTTCCACTGAAGGTTTCCTATTGAAATGTTCATATTTTATTCATTGGGGAATATAAGTTTTATTTTAACTGATGATTATGAAGTCTTTGTCACACATTCACTATGATTTTGTTCTGATGGACTTTGTAGTCTTTTGTCATGTAATACATAAGACTATGTCACACAAGCTCATTTTAACTTTTAGTGGCTGAATCTACTCAAGTATCTTTTAGTCATGGAGTCAATGTAATTTCTAAGTTCCATTTTAATTAAAACCCATCTGATTCTTTATATTGGATTTATAATCAGTGATCATTTGTCAATTGGCTTTATGATACCTGAGCACTCCAATACTTATTTCTAATCAATAATTACTCCCAAATGACTACTGGCCATTTTTTAAATGCTGCTCTACTTTCTAAATTTGCATAATTATATTATTATAAATGATGTAGGTCTGGCTGCCCAGCCAGTTAGAAATGTTTATCAGGTGTGAGAAAAGGCAGGCATCCGAGCTCAATATAATAAGCCCAACAAGTGGAATGCAGCCAAGTCAAGTTATACTAAGAACTGTAGATGGCAGTACTTGGAATTAGAAAGGATCTTGGTTAGGTGTGCCTGGGTGGCTTAGTCTGCTAAGTGTTCCACTCTTGATTTCGGCTCAGGTCTTGATCTCAGGGTGGTGAGATCAAGCCCCTTGTAGAAACCCCACAACACGCTCTCCACTGGGCATGGAACCTACTTAAGATTCTCTCTCCCCCTATGCCTCCACCTGCCCCCACCAACTCCCTGCCCTGCCAGCTTACAGACGCATGAGCTCTCTGTCTTTAAACACACACACAGACACACACAGACACACACACAAAGACACAACAAGAATCTTGCCTAGAAAGGCTTGGTAGGACATGGGAAAATTTAAAAAGAAATTCTAACTTAAGTGTAGGGCATTATTACTTCTCAGTCATGTGAGGCTATCCAAACAGAGAGAAGTGGCTCATTTCAATGTTTTAAATACTCCCTGGCATATTACCACATTATAAAAATATGAAAATTGATGTCCTGTTTGGTAACAATTTGCTCTTATCATCCTAAGTGGATATTTTAAATTTTCTGATTTATAAAACAACCTTAAAACTGATTTTTAAACAAACGTTTGCAGGAAAATAAAGCCCAGTCTTGCATTGTTGGAGAAAAGTCCTGAGAGTCATTGTTGGAGAAAAGTCCTGAGAGTCATTGAAAGTCATTACTTAACATATTGTTCCATTTGGCTCAAACAGGCTCTCAGAAAGGTACATTTTTTGTTCAGGATGAAAACAAAATGTCACATCATTTATATGAGTCCTCTTCTTGTTTAAAAAGCATGTTGGGGGACGCCTGGGTGGCTCAGTGGGTTAAACAGCATGTTGACATGTATTCATTCTTTGGGTGGGGTTTAATATTTAGAATTCCAAGATCTAATGATAATCATGTCATATTATATGTAGATAGCATGACTAAATTTATAAAATGCAAAGCTAACGATTAGTTTTTCAACACTAAATCCCATATAAAATATTTTCCGTGCTGAACCCTCAAGGAATGAATTGTTGGATAATAAAATTGTCAGTTCCTTTCTTTCTATCCAGACTTTTTCTCCCCGCTTAATTTGTTATTTCTAATTTGCTCTGAACTGGGAAATTAGGAACTGAAGCTTGATGAAATTTTTGGTAAAATAAGAGTATGTAGGTTCTGATGCTGATTTTAGGAACTACCCTATGATGGGGATATGAAGTATATAGGAAATGAATATCCTAGGAACTATGAAATGCACATGTGTTGAAGACATCTATTGTCTGCTCAGAAGAATTTCAGAGCTATTATCAGTTTTCCCATACAGGTTTTTCTGCTGTTCCACTCTGCTAGAGGACAGACTCAATTTGCACTTGGAATATTTGATTGGACCTGTTTGTCGTGTTTTCTTTCTCTTAAAGCCATTTTTTTTTAAAGGGATATAAGAAAACCAGCATGGAGATTTTAGCTGTACTTCATTTTCTTCCTTGTTCTATCCTGTTAGGCTACAATTTAAAAAGGAACTTCTATCCATAATCCTGTTCTAATACTTTCAGTGATTCCACAAAATGAGAATATTTTCATCCTTTTGTAAATAAGAAAACTGAGCTTCCATGATATGAAGTCATTTTCCCAGCAGGATACAACTAGGAAGTGGCAACATTGGGATTCTGTCCAAACCAAAGCTCACATTGTCCTCTGCATTCAGCCTCACCCTGCCGAACCAGCTTCTTTCGATTTAGAGGGTATGCTATAGACAGTGATAAGTCTCTACTAACAGGACAATATCTCTAGGGAAATCTTTAGACAGACATTTAGAAAGATGAATCTCTAAATTTTTCCTTTGAGGAGAAAAAAAAAAAAATGTCTCAGATGTTGGCCAAGTGCTGCATTCTGTAGTGCCAGCCCCGACGTGTACACTTCTACTGGGAACAACCCCAGAAACTTGGAATAAGAGATGCAGACAAGTTGGCTGCATAACAAGGATCAAATACTGGAGATGCAAAGTACAAATAAAAAGTGATGGGACAAAAAGCAGGAATCCCTTTGGTGACTCCAGGTTAAGAAGGTGAAACCAATAAACAGGTTGGATGAGGGTAGAGCTGGTCAAAAATGAATAGGAGTAGGTTCCATGGCTCTTAATCAGAAAAGTCATGTGCATCTGCTCTTGAAGGAAGATCCTTGAGAAGAAGCTCACATCTCATTGTTTCATTACTTCTACAGCAACCAGAACTGCCTCTTGGGTGTTAATTGCTGTACTGAAGGGCTGCCATGGGATTGCTCTGGACGGCAAGCAAGCAGTCAGAGCCTGTTGGGTATAGAGCATCCGTGCCAGAGTGGAGCAGACAGACAGCATGCTAGATGAGAACAGGGATGTCTGGGCAGGTGTGGGTTGGGGTGAGAGCAGGCTGCTTCTAACTTCTTTTTTATTCTGTCATGTTCAGACATGGCAGGGTGACATTGATACATATCAACTTTTGGTAGCATCAGTTGGATATCAGAAATCTTCCTCATTCCATCATAGCAAGTTTATCAATGAAGACTGATTTCCTTTCACTTGTTTTTACTTTCCTTTGTTACTTCTTAATAGAAAAACAGCATTTTGATGACTAGTGACCCTGCAGAGCCTTGCCTGTGCTTGCAGGAGAAAGAGCAAGTGGTCAGCTTTTCCCTCATGTCAGTGCTTGTGCCCTGAGCTAAAATTTGTATTTCTACTAAGACTGTCAGAGCCATTTTTCTTGTCTCAGCTTAGCCCTTAACCCACAGGCCCTTTATGACATGTATACGTTGATGGGGTGGTAAGAAACAAATGCTTCTGCAAGGGGAGTGGTTCTAGTACATGACTTTCCCTGGAGTAATCGACTGAAATTTAAAATTGTTAAATTTTTGAGAGCTAACACATGATCAAGTGGTGTAAGATGTGATTTTATTGCTTCATCTGGTCAGATATGATCTGTCTGGGCAGAGTCTGGCTTTTACCTGAAATGAAATTGCATTTCACTATAAACCAATTCCTCAGATCCCTCTGATGAGGGGAAACAGGTAAGGATAGGTCTCAGGGCAGTGCACTTCAGGGTATTAAGACCTTATTCTTGAGAGCACATGTTGATGGCTCATAATGGTCAAAAATAATTTCCTATGTCAAAGTACAACTATTGTAATTTACATCCACATTTTCCTGTCAACTGTGAGTTTGAAAACAAAATTATACCACTTTGCGAGTTTTAAGGCTCTCTACGTTGCATTTTAAAATAACAAGGAAGAAACTGGGTGCTTCTTTATTGTACTGAGTGAGTCACTGGGGTGTGCGCTAAACACCCATCATATTCCCTACAATGAAGTGATGACATAAACCAACATCATTATAATTTTATCTTAATTAGTGTTTTATAGGCTTTAAATTTTTCCTTCTTTTTATTATGTTTTTCTTTGAAAATATGATTATTGTTTCTACATAGCATTTGTTCTGTATTTTGAAATGCCAAGAATACCCTGTAAATAGTGCAGAATAAGCGTTCTTTGAGCTATGGTGCTATTTTGAAGAATTGGTCTAAATTTACAATGGGGAATGCAGTTTTTCCCTCCCCCAAATCAACCCTATTCTCCAAATGAAAAAGAGAAGCTGGAAAGATATTGTTTCATGATTTTATTTTTAGTACCAACGAATAGTTGTGAGGGAGTCCTTCAAAAAGAAGGAATTAAGATGTGAGATTCAGGAAGGCAAAGGAACAAGCAAGCAATGGGTGCTGACGCTTTAGGTCAGATTGGGTCTCTGTTAGGTCTCTAATGCTGTGTAACAAATTGCCACACACTTAGCAGCTTATAATACGAATGTATTATAATTACTGTTTCTATGCATCTGGAGTCTAGTATTTTAGCTGGTCCTCTGCTTAGTGTCTCCTGAGACTAAGTCAGAGTGTCAGATGGCTTCCTCCTCATTTGGAGATTTGACTAGGGAAAGATCCTCTTCTACGCTTTCTCGGGTTTGGGCAGAATTCATTTCCTGTGGTTTTACAACTAAGGTCCTGCTGTCTCACTGGCTGGCTGTCAGGGATTATACTCAACATCCAGAAACTGATCAGGTTCCTGCCACATGAATGCCTCCACAGCATGGCGGTTTGCTCCTTCCAGACAAGCAGGGCAGTGTGTCTCATGCTTTGAACTGCATCTCTCAGGAAGAGGTCACACCCTTTTAAGGGGTCACATGATTAGGTCAAGCTCACTCAAAATAATATCCCTTTTAACGAACTGAAAGTCAACTGATTTAGAACCTTAATTACATCTGCAAAATCTCCTCACCTTTGTCATATAGTATGACCTAGTCATGAGAGTAAAGTCTATCATATTCATAATCTTGTCCGCACTTGGGGAGCAGGGGTGTTAAAGAGCATTGGCACTAATCTCAGAATTCTTCCTACCCCATAGTTTCTTTAACTCTTTGTTCTGAAAAGAGCAGCCAATGCTGCCAACTGATGTGCTTGAACTAACAGAAAGTTCTCCTAGATGAGAGTAGCTATTTGAAAGCTGAAGTAAATGTGATAAAGGGCAAATAACAGTAGCTCTGAGAAAAATGTTCATCATTCTGTTGCTGGTTATATGGCTACTCTGACTAATCTCCTAATGCCCCCCAAAGTTAAAAAGAAATCTAAAAATAATGGATATAATATTTTAAAATATCTCCAGTGCATCAATAAGCTGGGAACTTAGCAAGAAAGGCTAAAAGGCCTAATACTAAAAATAGACACCCACGATGGGAGGCTGAGCGCTGATCTTGGTGTTTGCATGAAGACAGCATTGACCCCAGGTGCTTGAGGGACAGGAAACAATGCCAGGGCCCCCAAAATGGTTGGTCTAATAAGAAACTTCACACAAAGATGGGATTCCTCTGTGGAACAGGGCTATTCCCTCTGAGTTAGAGTAAACTGAACTTAAACCACCAGCTCTGGAAAACTGTAAGAAAAACTGTCTGTTTCAAACTCTGAGTAGAAAGAGTATGAAAACTTAGAATGTTCATTACATGATTCTCAAGCAGATTTTTAGTCCAAATTTACCTTACCTTGGTGTATTGAATATATTTCAAATTAATATTATATGTATGTATGTATGTTTATATATATACATATATATATATATATATATTTGAGTATATTTCAAAATTAAACATTTAAAATAAACCATGCTGCCTGGTAGAAAAAAAAAAAAAGCCTCCTCCACAAAGTAACTTTCCTTCACATAGGCTTCAAAGTGTTTTGCATAATAATGTAAAAAATATTATTTCATCATCACAAATCACATACATACATACATACATACACATACACAGACCACACACCAGGAAACAAGATATCATGAAAGAGAATAAGCAAAAAAAAAAAAAATACAAAATGAAATCAGAGGTCTGACCACTACTATAAAAGCAGTAATTGAAACAAAACAGATACAGCTTGGAATAGAAGAATCATAACACTCATTATTTTGGATGATATGATTTTTACATAAAATACTCTAAAGAATCTATAGATAATTTTTAGTGTCTATGGGAAAGTACAGTTTTTTTAATATATTATCATTCTATGTGAATCACCTGAATTTCTCTACCTCAAAAACAGGTAGAAAATGTGCTCATTAAAATATGTCATTTACATTACCATAAAAATATAAAATGGGAACAAATCTAAAAATGTTTTGAAGAACTTCATGGAAAAAAAAAGCTTTGCTACAAGGCATTCAAAAATGCCTAATAAAAGAGATATAACAAGACCATACATTGAAAAATAAATGGTGAAAAGTCTGTTCTCCGTACAGAATCAATACAATTGCAAATAAAATCCTAAAATTCTTAGAATTCTATTAATACTCTAGCAGTGAACACTGTAGAGTATGTGTAAAGAGATATCAACATTTATAAATGGATTAAGGAGTTTCAGAACAGTGCTCTAAATATATAGAAATTTGACTATGAAAGAATTATGCTGTTGATCAGTAATGAAAATATTTTTATTACTTGCCAAAATAAACTGAGCCCCATCTAATTACTCAAAATAAATCTATGATGTATTGAAGCCTAAGTGGGAACAGCAAAACCATAAAATTTTAAAAGGCATACAGAAGAAGAATCTGAAGATGAGAAAAATACCTTAAGCAAGACATAAAAATATAAAACATGAGGGAAATGATTAATAAAATTAAAGTTTTTAAATATTACTCATTAAGATATCAAAAAGGGAACTAGAAGTCAACTAATATACTGGGGAAAGATGGTTATAGTGCAAATAATTTACAGATGATTATTACCTAAGATAAACAACTATAAATCAGTAAGAAAAAGATAAGCAATAAAAGTGGGTAAAATATTTGGATGGATGCTTAACAGAGCAAGTGTGGTTAATACAAGATAATTAAACTTATTGATAACAAGGGAGATGCAAATTAAAAAGCACACTTTCAAGATTGCCAAAATTAAAAACCATGAAAATGTCAAGTGTTGGCAAGGATTTGGAAGAAGAACACTTGTACTTTGTTATTTGGAGTGTAAATTGGAATACAATTAGGCACTGCCCAATAAAGATTATGCTCATACCATGTTATTTCCTAAATATATATATATATATTTTTTTTTTCAGAGCAGTGCTTTCCAGAATTTTCAAAGTATGAAAGATGTAAACAATGAAAATATACATATGGTATATACTAGATTTTAGGCATTACAACATGTGTAATGAGGCTAAATTAGATTTTTAAAAGTTCATTAGATTGCTTTTTTATAATGTATTTTAAAAGTAAAATAAAAGTATTTTGGAACAAATTTAATATTAAATTTACCTAAAACTTCCAAATAAAACTTCTAAATAATATGTTTTCAAAATATTTATGAGGATGTTGAATTTGTTTCCTTGAATAATGGAATTATTCCATGAATAATTTGTTTCCATGAATCTTTATCTGTCCTATACTTGCACTTTCCATGTTCTTTTTTTTTTTTTGTCGTTGAAGCTATGATAATAGTTTATTTTATTTTATTGATTTTTTAAATTAATTATTTTTATTAACATATAACGCATTATTTGCCTCAGGGGTACAGGTCTGTGAATTGTCAGGCTTACACATTTCACAGCAATCACCATATCACATACCCTCCCCAATGTCCATAACCCAACCACCCTCTCCTTACTTCCCCATCCCCCAGCAACCCTCAGTTTGTTTTGTGAGATTGAGTCTCCTATGGTTTGTCTCCCTTCCAACCCCATCTTGTTTCATTTTTTCCTTCCCTATCCCCCAAACCCCCTGCTCTGCCTCTCAAATTCCTCATATCAGAGAGAGCATATGATAATTGTCTTTCTCTGATTGACTTATTTTGTTCAACATAATACCCTCTAGTTCTATCCACGTTGCAAATGGCAAGATTTCATTTCTTTTGATGGCTGCATAGTATTTCATTGTGTATATATACCACATCTTCTCTATCCATTCATCTGTTGATGGACATCTAGGTTCTTTCTGTAGTTTGGCTATTGTAGACATTGCTGCTATAAACATTTGGGTGCATGTGCCTCTTCAGATCACTACATTTGTATCTTTAGGGGAAATACCCAGTAGTGTGATCACTGGGTCATAGGGTAGCTCTGTTTTCAACTTTTTGAGGAAGCTCCATGCTGTTTTCCAGAGTGGTTACACCAGCTTGCATTCCCACCAACAGTGTAGGAGGGGTCCCCTTTCTCCGCATCCTCGCCAGCATCTGTCATTTCCTGACTTGTTAATTTTAGCCATTCTGACTGGTGTGAGGTGGTATCTCATTGTGGTTTTGATTTGTATTTCCCTGATGCCGAGTGATGTGGAGCACTTTTTCATGTGTCTATTGGCAATCTGGATGTCTTCTTTGCAGAAATGTCTCTTCATGTCTTCTGCCCATTTCTTGATTGGATTATTTGTTCTTTGGGTGTTAAGTTTGCTAAGTTCTTTATATATATATATATATATATATAAAGTATATATATATACTTTGGATACAAGCCCTTTATCTGATATGTCATTTGCAAATATCTTCTCCCATTCTGTCAGTTGTCTTTTGGTTTTGTTGACTTATTTCCTTTGCTGAGCAAAAGCTTTTGATCTTGATGAAGTCCCAATAGTTCATTTTTGCCCTTGCATCTCTTGCCTTTGGTGATGTTTCTAAGAAGCTGTTGTGGCTGAGGTCGGAGAGGTCACTGTCTGTGTTCTCCTCAATGATTTTGATGGATTTCTGTCTCACATTGAGGTCTTTCATCCATTTTGAGTCTATTTTTGTGTGTGGTGTAAGGAAATGGTCCAGTTTCATTCTTCTGCATGTGGCTGTCCAATTTTCCCATCACCATTTGTTGAAGAGACTATCTTTTTTTCCACTAGACATTGTATTCTGCTTTGTCAAAAATTAGTTGACCATAGAGTTGAGGGTCTATTTCTGGGCTCTCTATTCTATTCCATTGATCTTTGTGTCATTTTTGTGCCAATACCTACTGTCTTGATGATGACAGCTTTGTAATAGAGCTTGAAGTCTGGAATTGTGATGCCACCAACTTTGGTTTTCTTTTTCAACATTCTTCTGGCTATTTGGGGTCTTTTCTGGTTCCATATAAATTTTAGGATTATTTGTTCCATTTCTTTGCAAAAAATTGATGGTATTTTGATAGGGATTGCATTAAATGTGTAGATTGCTCTAGGTAGCATAGACATTTTCACAATATTTGTTCTTCCAATCCATGATCACGGAACATATTTCCATTTCTTTGTGTCTTCCTCAATGTCTTTCATGAGTACTTTATAGTTTTCTGAGTATAGATTCTTTGCCTCTTTGGTTAGGTTTATTCCTAGGTATCTTATGGTTTGGGGTGCAATTGTAAATGGAATTGATTCCTTAATTTCTCTTTCTTCTGTCTTGCTATTGGTGTATAGAAATGCAACTGATTTCTGTGCATTGATTTTATGTCCTGACACTTTACTGAATTCCTGTATGAGTTCTAGCAGTTTTGGAGTGGAGTCTTTTGACTTTTCCACATAAAGTATCATATCATCTGCAAAGAGTGATAATTTGACTTCTTCTTTACTGATTGAGATACATTTACTTCTTTTCGTTGTCTGACTGCTGAGGCTAGGACTTCTACTACTATGTTGAATAGCAGTGGTGATAGTGGACATTCCTGCCGTGTTCCTGACATTAGGAACACTCCCCCATGTTCCTGACATTCCCCCATTGAGAATGATATTTGCTGTGGCTTTTTCATAGTTGGTTTTGATGGTATTGATGTATGTACCCTCTATCCATATACTGTGAAGAGTTTTGCTGAAGAAATGATGTTGTACTTTGTCAAATGCTTTTTCAGCATCATTGAGAGTATCATAGGGTTCTTGTTCTTTCATTAATGTATTATATCACATTGATTGATTTGTGAATGTTGAACCAACCTTAAAGCCCAAGAATAAATCCGACTTGGTTTGGTGAATAATCCTTTTGATGTACCGTTGGTAGTATTTTGGTGAGAATTTTTGCATCCATGTTCATTAAGGATATTGGTCTATAATTCTCCTCTTTGCTGGGCCCTTTGTCTGGTTTTGGGATCAAGGTAATGCTGGCCTCATAAAATGAGTTTGGAAGTTTTCCTTCCATTTCTAGTTTTTGGAAAAGTTTCAGGAGTATAGGTATTAATTCTTCTTTAAATGTATGGTAGAATTCCTCTGGGAAACCATCTGGCCTTGGGCTCTTGTTTGTTGGGAGATTTTTGATGACTGCTTCAATCTCCTTACTGGTTATGGGTCTGTTCAGGTTTTCTATTTCTTCCTGGCTCAGGCTTGGTAGTTTATACATCTCTAGAAATGCATCCATTTCTTCCAGATTGTCAAATTTGCTGGCATATAGTTGCTCATAATATGTTTGTATAATTGTTTGTATGTCTTTGGTGTTGGTTGTGATCTCTTTTCTTTCATTCATGATTTTATTTGGGTTCTTTCTCTTTTCTTTTTGATAAGTCTGGCCTGGGGTTTATCAATCTTATTAATTCTTTCAAAGAACTAGTTCTTAGTTTCGTTGATTTATTCTACTGTTTTTTTTTTGGGTTCTATTTCATTGATTTCTGTTCTGATCTTCATTATTTCTCGTCTCCTGATGGGTTTAGGCTTTCTTTGCTCTTCCTTCTCCAGCTCCTTTAGATGTAGGGTTACATTGTGTATTTGAGACCTTTCTTGTTTCTTTTCTTTTTTTTTAATGAGCTGTCTTTTTTTTTTTTTTTTTAAGATTTTATTTACCTGTTTGACAGATAGAGATCACAAATAGGCAAAGAGGCAGGCAGAGAGAGTGTGGGGCGGGGGGGAGAAGGCTCCTGGCTGAGCAGAGAGCCTGATGTGGGGCTCAATCTCAGGACCCTGATATCACAACCTGAGCAGAAAGCAGTGGCCTAACCCACTGAGCCATCCAGGTGCCCGAGACCTTTCCTGTTTCTTGATAAAGGCTTGTATTACTATAAATTTTTCTCTCAGGACTGCCTTTGCTGTGTCCCATAGATTGTGAACAGTTGTGTTTCCATTATAATTTTTTCTGTTTCCATGAATTTTTTCAATTCTTCTTTAATCTCCTGACTGACCCATTAATTCTCTAGTAGGGTGTTCTTAAGCCTCCATCCATGTATTTGGGTTCTTTACAACTTTCCTCTTGTGATTGAGTTCTAGCTTCAGAGCATTGTGGTCTGAAAATATACAGGGAATGATCCCAATCTTTTGGTACCATTTGAGACCTGATTTGTGATTGAGGATGTGATCTATTCTGGAGAATGTTCCATGTGCACTAGAGAAGAATGTGTATTCTGTTGCTTTGGGATGGAATGTTCTGAATATATCTGTGATGTCCATCTGGTCCAGGGTGTCTTTTAAGGCCTTTATTTCCTTGTTGATCTTTTGCTTGGATGATCTGTCCATTTCAGTGAGGGGAGTGTTAAAGTCCCCTACTATTATTGTATTATTGTTGATGTGTTTCTTTGATTCCATTATCAATTGGTTTATATAGTTGGCTGCTCCCATATTGGGGGCATAGATATTTAAAATTGTTGGATAAACCCTTTGAGTATGATGTAGTGTCCTTCCTCATCTCTTATTATAGTCTTTGGCTTAAAATCTAATTTGTTAGACAGAAAGATTGCCACCCCAGGTTTCTTTTGATGTCCATTAGCATGATAGATTGTTTTCCACCCCTTTACTTTAAATCTGGAGGTGTCTTTGGGTCTAAAATGAGTTTCTTGCAGACAGCATATTGATAGGTCTTGTTTTTTGTTTTGTTGTTTTGTTTTGTTTTATCCATTCTGATACCCTGTGTCTTTTGATTGGGGAATTGAGCCAATTTACATTCAGAGTAACTATTGAAAGATATGAATTTAGTGTCATTGTATTGCCTGGAAGGTGACGGTGATGGTTACTGTGTATTGTCTCTGTTCCTTTCTGGTATGTTACTTTTAGGCTCTCTCTTTGCTTAGAGGACTGCTTTCAACATTTCCTAGAGGGCTGGTGTTTGCAAATTCTTTTAGTTTTTGTTTGTCCAGGAAACTTTTTATCTCTCCTTATGTTTTCAATGACAGCCTACCTGGATAGAGTATTCTTTGCTGCATATTTTTCTCTTTTAGTGCTCTGAATATATCCTGCCAGTTCTTTCTGGCCTGCTAGGTCTCTGTGGATAGGTCTGCTGTCAGTCTAATATTTCTACCATTGTATGTTACAGACTTGTTATCCCAAGTTACTTTCAGGATTTTCTCTTTAGATGCTGGGGTGTGGACCTATTTTTATTGATTGTGAGTGGAGTTCTCTGTGCCTCCTGGATTTTGATGCTTATTCCCTTTGACATATTAGGAAAATTCTCTGCTATAATTCACTCCCATATGCCTTCTGCCCCCCTCTCTCTTTCTTCTTTTGGGATCCCAATTATTCTAATATTGTTTCATCTTATGGTATCACTTATCGCTCACATTCTCCTCTTGTGGTCCAGTAGTTGTTTATCTCTCTTTAGCTCAGCTTCTTTATTCTTCATTGTTCAGTCTTCTATATCACAAATTCTCTCTTCTGCCTCATTTATCCTAGCAATAAGAGCCTCCTTTTTTTATTGTACCTCATTAATAGCTTTTTTTAATTTCAACTTGGTTAGACTTTAGTTCTTATATTTCTCCAGAAGGGGATTCTCTAATATCTTCCATTTTTTGTTTTTTGGGTTTTTGTTTTGTTTTGTTTTGTTTTGTTTTTAAGCCTAGCTGGCATCTTAATAATTGTTATCCTGAACTCTAGTTCTGACATCCTACTAATGTCCATATTGATTAGGTCCCTAGCTTTTGGTACTGCCTCTTGTTCTTTTTTTGAGGTGAGTTTTTCCACCTTGTCATTTTATTTAGATAAGAGGAGATGAATGAGAGATCAAAATACTAAAATGGTAACAACGATCCCAGAAAAATATTCACTAATCAAATCAGAAAAGAACTGAAACTGTGGGTAGATGAAAGTAGAAAAATTTAAAAAAGAAATATATGTGTGTGTGTGTGTGTGTGTGTGTGTGTGTGTGTGTGTGTCTGTGTCTGTGTATGTCTCTGTGTGTGTGTTTATATATATTAGACTGGTGAATAGAACAGAGCCACACACTTGATTCTTGATTTTGCGTGTATTTTGGTCTGTCAGAAGAAACAGCTTCCCAAAATTTTAAAAAAAGAAAAACTTTTATAAATATATATACAAAAATATGTGTAAACATGATGAAGGGATGATATAGGGCTATAAATGTGAAAATTAAAAAAGATTCTAAAAAAGGAATTGATAGGAAGTTGGTTAGAAAAAGAAAAAAAAAGAGGAAAGAAAGTATCAGGCTGTAAACTACAATAAAACCATGTGCTAGATTTAGGGTATATTTTGATCTGTTAGAAGAAACTGTATTCCAAAATTTTAAGGAAGAAAAAGCTATATGTGTACAAAAAAATAATGTTAAATCCATGAAGGATAGAATATGACTATAACAGTGAAAATTAAAACAATTTTTTAAAAAGGTATTGATAAGATAAAATAGTTTAAAGGGTTAAAATAAGAGGATAAATAAAAAATGGAAAAAGAAAAAAAGATTTAAAATTTTAACTTTGGAAGACTGAAGAATCATGGGGAAAGAAACATGAATTCTGTGTATTGCATTCTCCTAGTTCTGGAGTTCCACTGTTCTCGTTGATTAGTGAAGTTGGTCTTGGGGGATGTTCTTGCTGATCTTCTGGGGGAGGGGCCTGTTGCAATGATTCTCAAATGTCTCTGCTCAAGGCAGAATTGCACCGCCCTTGCTAGGGACCAGGCTAAGTATTCTGCTCATGTTCGCTCTTGGTAGCTTTTGTTCACTGAACGCTTTCTGTAGAGCTTTGGAGGAAGAGAAGGAAAATGGCAGCCTCCCAATCTCTAGCCTGGAGGAGCAGAGAGCTCAAGCCCCATTCCTCAGTGGGCCCTCAGAGAAAAGCAGTCAGTCCTTTCTCCCCCTTCCACTCCCCCCCCCCCCAGTTTCCCTGGTCTCCAGTTGTCCTCTGTGCTCACCCAGCCTGTGACTGAATGTTTCTACCTCTGATGCATGGCCCTGTTTAGAATCTCCAGACCCAGCAGATTCTTGCAGCATGCTCCCATGCCAGTACTTCCAGAGGAGGAAGGAGGGTGTCTCTCTGTCTCCCTGGATCTGCCACTAGTGGGATCCCTGCCTGTAGAGCAGGGGTCCGACTGTGCCTTGGATCATGGTTTAAGGTAACCCTGAGCTGAGAGCTCACTCCTCAGCTCCTCTCTATAGCCAGTTTCCCCACTCCAATACCTAGGAGCTCTACCACACTCAGACACCCCTGGGTCTTTCTGTGATCCTGTGGGTCCTGAGACCACACCGTCACCAAGAAGGCTTTACCTCTTGCTTAGCCTTTGGAGTGATGTCCCTCAGTGGAGCAGACTTCTAAAAGTTTTGATTTTGTGCTCTGCTGCTCTAATGCTTGCTGGGAGCTTGCCTCTCCCTCCCACAGTCTAGTTTCCCATATATCGCCTTGGATTCACTTCTCCACACCTCCTACCTTCCAGAAGTGGTCGCTTTTCTGTTCCTAGAATTGCTGCTCTTCTTCTCTTTGATTTCCTATTAAGTTTGTAGGTGTTCAGAATGGTTTGATAACCAACCAGCTGAACTCCTGGGACCCCATGATATCTAGGTCTCTTACTCCTCCGCCCTCCTGCTCCTCTCCCCTCTTTCCCATTTTTTTTTTACATTTATTTATTTATTTGACAGACAGAGATCACAAGTAGGCAGAGAGGCAGGTAGAGAGAGAGGAAGGGAAGCAGGCTTCCTGCTGAACAGAGAGCCCGATGCGGCGCTCAATCCTAGGACCCTGGGATCATGACCTGAGCCAAAGGCAGAGGCTTTAACCCACTGAGCCCCCATTTATTTTTATTTGTAGATATCTTTATATAAGAAATTAGAGTGTTTTCTTTCTCTTGAAATGAATTATTTTATCTTTATGGGGTTCTTTTATTCCAAGAAAAGTTTCTCAAGGTGTGGCTGTCTTTATGTATTTTGTTGATAATTTGTTTCCTATTTCCTTTTTATAAATATACTCATTTTTAGATTATAAAATATGTAACAGTTTAAAGAGACAAGTGAAAATTTTCCTTGATACACAACAAGAAATAACATTATTTACACTTTAATTCTTATCATTTCCTATTTTATATGGTGTCAACATACATATTCATATACTTTTACAAAGACATTTTCAACATCAACAAATATACAATTGCAGCATTATTTTAAATATATGTATATTTCATTGTATTGTATATGGATATAGTTTGCTTCTAAATTTGTATTATTATAAAAATGTTGTAATAAAGGCTCTTATATACATGTTAATTTCTAGAGAATTTACAAGGTTATTTGATAAATAAAATGTTTAACATCTAAGATAAGTGCATAATACAAGAAGATGAATTTGTGGGCTAAATGAGAGACTCGATGGTTAGTAGTGTCAGTGCATATTGCAATTGGGTCTTTTCAGCCATATTTTTAGTCTGGTATCATATATCCATACCAGTGTATTTCATAGATTCCCTAATAGGATCCGATTCCCTAATAGGATCCTTTTCTTTTTTTTTCCTGGTAACTATAAAACATGATTTTGTAAGTCACAGTCTTATTGTATTTGCCTTTGAGAACTTCAGCAGAGGATGATAAACACATCATTTATTCTTACCATATGCCTGCAAGAAAAACAGGATGTAGGAATCCAATTCTCCAATTTTCTGTCTTGCTTTGACAACTGACTTGTGCAGATTTGACTTGAGGTTCATCATTCTTGAGCCCTGCATTTACAAGACTGAAATTATGTTTAAGACATAGAACCAATTTACACGAAGTTTCTAAGAAACCTGACATTGGCTCCTCCTCTTATTTCCATCTTGTTTGCAATCAGATGTTTGCTACAAAAGAAGTCTGGGAAAGCTTGTAGGAAGACGGAGCTCTGGGACACCTGGATGTCTCAGTCATTTAAGCATATACTTTTGGCTCAGGTCAAGATCCCAGGTTCCTGGGATCAAGCGCCTTGTGGAGCTCCATACTCAGTGGGGAGTTTGCTTCTCCCTCTCCCCCAGCTTGTGCTCTCTCCCGTTCTCTCTCTCTCTCTCTCTCTCTCAAATAAATAAAATCTTTTAAAGAATTAAAAAAAAAAAAAAAAGGAGGACAGAGTTCTGTCATTCTGCTCTCTGGGCCTGCTACTCACTCAGCGCCATGACTGGAGCCCTCACACACTTGCCTCAGAGGACCAGGCCTTCTTCAGCCACTCTGAAGCTGCATGGAGGTGAATGAACCCATGATAATGTCCTCAGTGAAAATTCCTAGGGGCTGTAACTTATTTCCAAGGAAAAGTAGGTTTGATCATTTTCTGAAAAAAGTGTTACTTTGACAACTCAGAGAACAGACTAAGGAAGTAGAGGCTTTTCATCACCCAAGCAGGAGGAAAGGTCTTTTTTTTTTTAAAGATTTTATTTATTTATTTGAGAGAGAGTGAGAAAGAGAGAGCATAAGCAGGATGAAGGGCAGAGAGAGAAGCAGACTCTCTGCTATCAGGGAGCCTGATGCAGGACCTTATCCCAGGACCCAAGGATCATGACCTGAGCTGAAGGCAGATGCCTGACTGATTGAGCCACCCAGGTGCCCAGGAGAAACTTTTCTTTGGTTCATAGTGGCTCCAAAGGAGATAGATTCAGTCTGCATAAATCATGGCATATAGAAACCATCTCCTCCACCTTAGGTTTCTTGACGACATGTATACCCCACTGCTTCTGACACAAAATTTTGGCTGAGTTGTATTTGATCATTGTTTTGCCTCTATTAGAAGGACATCAGTTCTGTGGATTCCTTGAAGTATTATTTTTTTAAAAGGCTTATTTATTTATTTATTTATTTGACAGAGAGTGAGCATGAACAGGGGGAGCAGCAGGCAGAGGGAGAAGCAAGCTCCCCACTGAGCAAGGATTTCCCCCCACCCCCCCAAGCATAACTTGACTTTGGGATCATGACCTGAGCCAAAGGCAGATGCTTAACTGACAGAGACACCCAGGTGCCCCTCCTTGAAGTATGATTATAAACCACAAAGCTCTGGTAAATTTGTAGGCTTTTCCTTCAGTTCCATTTGTCTGATGATTAACATAATCATAACTCATAGTACACTGTGCTGGACACTGAAAGTTTTATGTCATTATTTACGTTCCATACCCCTCTTTTTTTTTTTTAATACGAGAACCCTGATTGTATGTGTCCAGACTTAAAAAAAATGATATTTCTAAACAATCCTTGAAGTTAATGGTGGATATGTTACATAATTCTAGCCTGTAATGTGTAAGTGGCCATCTATTGAGAATTTCTGGGAAGTTTTGCTTTCTTGAGATAGGTATCACCCCTTTATCACTGCCTTCTTCTTCCTGAAGATGATGTGGTATTTTGGAATCATAAACATGAATACTACATGCTAAGAGTAGGAGTAGGAACCTGGGTCTCTGATAACACTTTGACACCAGCCCTGATTTGTATACCATTCAGATTTCTTGTTGCTTAGAAAACACACACACACACACACACACACACACACACACAGTCAACCCTTGGAGTTGTTTTTCTGCTCTGTGAAGTCAAATGCAATTCTTTTCCTAGACACTTAGTCAATGCAAGTGAAATGTATGATTCCCCAGACTCTGCACACTCAGGCAATGCAAAGTAAAATTTAATTTTTGCTTAATCAATGAAATTGAGGTGGTAACTCTCTTTTCAAAATAAGCACGTGAATTCCAAAGTACAAGAGAAGTTAATTTTTCATATTCTCTGTTCCAATCTTCTGTAGTAGAATAGATAACATTTAGCTGACTATGAACACTTTTAAAATTTCAAATATATAATGTGTACAACATTTTAAAATTGAGGTTATATTTAATACTACACTAAGAAGCATTAAATCATGGGTCAATCAAGACTTGAAGTTCTGTGTGATTCTCTTAGAATATTTGATTAAAAATAGATGCAGGTATAATCAATAATGCATATGCATTCAATCAGGAATCTTGATATTTTTGTTCAGTTATTTAATTGAAATCCCATAAATAAACACACTTCTAAAATTCTGTTACACTAAGGAGCTGGTTATTCCTCCACAGAGACTTATTTTTAATGTCCCTGGCAATGTTCTTTTAAGAAGAAATGGGGAAAAGTTGATGCTTACGAGCTCTCTCTTTCTCTGTGTGATAGCAATGGAATAATAGTAAAACTGGAAATTCTATTAGTTATGCTATTAGTCATGCTATTCAGGTGGCTAAAAAAATGTAAATAAAATGTTTTCCTATTTAAAAAGAGGAAAATCCTCAGGCTACAGAAAACTCAAGCATGTATAATGTTGGTAGAAATGGCTAATACTTTTTGGACCACCAAATACTTGATATTTACACATAATATTTATGTGCAAGTTGATGGCTGGAGGATACCAATTCTTTCTCATGTTAGGAGTGCAGTCTATTTGGAGGAACTATTTGTTTCATATTCTGTCCATGGAATTGCAAAGCCATCACAACCCTTGCTTGTTAGTCTGTGGCTTGTGTACATATTAAAATGGGATCACTTGGAGTTCTCCACTTGTTTTTAACTTTTCTTTAAAAATTTTTTTATTGTGCTATGTTAGTCACCGTACAGTACATCATTAGTTTTTGATGTAGTGTTCCATGATTTAATGTTTGCATATAACACCCAGTGCTCCATGCAATCCATAACCTCCTTAATACCCATCACCAGGCTCACCCATCTCCTCATGCCCCTCTTTTGTTGAGGTCTCCATTTGTTTTGGAGTGGGAGATGGACCATAAAGAGACTATACACTTGTTTTTTTCTAACTAAAGCTCAAGAGAACCAGCTTCATTTTCTTTCTGACATGAGGTTATGATTGTAGTGATGATTGGAGTAAGATTCTAAGCCCCTAGGGATAGCCATCTTGAGAAAAATTACCACACAGGACAGCAGAGAAGAGAAGGAATAAAATCCCTTCCTTTTTCATCATTTCATTATGCTAGTCAATATTTCCCTATTTCATTAAATTAATTTGTTTTTCTGTCCTCATAACCAAAAATTGTCCCAACAGTGGAATAGTGTGGTTCATAATTCATTTAACAAGACATTTATTTAATATTTGTTACAGTGATAAAAGATGAAATATAGTGCTAGAATTTCTTATTTATCCAAGGAGGTAAACATATTAAAGTAACACTAGTGCAAAATACGGTATCTTAAATGCTGTGAGATGCCAGAAGAAGGGGCAATTTTCAGCAAAGACTTAAGAGAAACTATGATATTGGTGCTCAATTCTAAAGAAGTTAGAAGATGGGAAGACTGTTGGCTGGTTGAGCTGGTAGAGTGTGCAACTCTTGGGGCCATGAGTTCAAGCTCCACATTAGGTGTAGAGATTACTTCTAAAAAAGTTGTAAGGTGGGTAAAATAAGGTAGAAGAACATAATGAGTAAGTGAATGCAGACACATGGGCATGATGGTGTGAAAATACATTGTATATTTGGGAGAACAGTGAATAACATGACAAAGCTAGAGCAGGAAGTGTTAGAGTAGTAACTGAAGATGAGGCTTTAAATACAAACAGGGATTGATTTCTGGGATGAAGTGCTCTATTTTATGGAAATGTAACCATTGAAGAGTTTATTTTTAACAATGAGAATGCCATTCTGTATTTGCAGGAAATTCTGGGAATATGACAATTAGGAGAAAAGGGAAAAAGCAGGTTGGTTAATGGATTATAAAACAGAAAAGCTAGAGATACCTGCTAGAAACATCTTATAATAGTGCCTATTAAAGATAAAGGGAGTCTATAACAGATGGTGGTCATAAAAAAATGGGGAAGTTAGTCATTCAGAATATTCTAAGTGTGAAATTGACACTGGAATATTCACTTAATATCAAAGTTAGAAAGAGAGGAACTAAGAATTATTTTTATCTTCTAGTTTGGCCAAAAGCTAGAAAAACATTGTTATGGTTTGATGAATTCTTATGGAATACAGAAAAAAGAGAACTATATGGGAAAGGATCTTCAACATACTGAATTGCTGTGTCAATGGAACCTCCATGAGAAGAGGCCCAAAGGCAGTTGTAAATGTGTGACTGGAGCAAAATTAGAGATTGGAGCAAGATTAGAGCCAGAGAAATAGGTGGGGGATTCCTTAGACTATAGGTTGTTATGGAATGGTTGTCCAGAGATAATGTATAAGATGAGAAGACTGCAGACCTTAGAGAATATGAAATTTTATGGGGCTAGAAAAAAATCAGTGAACACAATTTAAAAAGAATGGGTGGCTTTTCAGGAAGGGTGATGACTTGAATTCACATTCCTGACTGTTGGGTCAGCGGCTCCGCTCCAGGAGTGCAGGAGGAACAATAGAAATGACCGCTGGGGCCGCCATCTTCCAGCCTCCTCCCCCACCCTTCCCTAACCTTTGACTCTCCCGCCAAAAGAATGTATGCCCAGGTCATGTCTCCATAGGTAACCTGATACCTATGCAGGGAACAGAAGTATCAGGACCCCCCACCCCATACCCTCTGATCACCAAATACCCTACCATATATGGATGTGAGCCCATGCCCTGCCTTGGCCCGATAAAAGACCCCTGCCGACTCCCTCCCACTGGGACTTCCCCCACTCCTCTTTCCGGAGTCCAGGAACCTCACCCAAGGGTACCTACCTCCTCCCAGCGCCTCCCTACCTCCTCCCAGCCAGTCTTTCCTGGCTCCCCTTCTCCTGAGCCCCAAAACTTCACCGGAGAGTGCCTTTAATAAATCTTGCCTTGCACCCACTTCGCCTGGTGTTGTGTTTATCTCGCCTATAAAACCTTACACTGACCACTTTTCTTTGCCAGCTCTTTGCTGGCCATCTCAACAAATAAAAGAGCCCTGTTAAATGAATCTGGCAGAAATCAATTTGCTACCAGGACTTGAGCTTCTCAGAAGTGAAAGAAAAGCTTTCAATATTTGTGGAAAGAACAGAGCCTGGAGAGAAGACCATGAAATTACAGCACCTCTCTGACATCAGTTGGGAGAGGAGGAAAATGCAACTTCTCACCTCTCCTGTCAGGTCCTAAACAAGGCTGCACAACCTTCTTGGTGTCACTGGTTCAGGAAAGGGTCTCTTCTAGTGGGCTATACAACATTTCAAGTGCTGGGAAAAATATATACCTCCTCAAGAATATTTGAAGAAGGGGCACCTGGGTGGTTAAGCTCAGTGGTTAATCATATGCCTTTGGCTGAGGTCCTGAGATTGAGCCTCACATCAGGCTCCCTGCTCAATGGGAAGACTGCTTCTCCCTCTCCCACTCCCCCCTGCTTGTATTCTCTCTCTTGCTGTCTCTCTCTCTCTCTCTCCCTCTCTGTCAAATAAATAAATAAAATCTAAAAAATATATATTTGAAGAAGCCTAAAACACTAAGCAGTCTTCATATGATTTAGGAATGCCAGCTGACTTTATATACTGCCTTTCAGGGAAAGGGCTGTGGTGTCTCCCAGGCTTTGTAGTTTTGCCAATTTGTAAGAGATCCCTCCATCCTGCCACATGAGGATGTGGAGGTAACCTAAACTCATAAGAGGGCAATAAAGTCCATTTTTAAAAGACCCTATAAAAACAGAGAAAGAGGCTAAGTTGAATAATATGAACAAGTGGTTCCATTTGAAGCAAAATAAATGAAAAAGAAAAAAAAACTTAAGTAAAAAAAAAGAAAGAAAGAAAAAAGAAAAAAAAATCACCCTCAAGAGGTTAGTTAGAACATAGGAAGGGTTTTCTAGGCCACATAAACATGTACTAAATTATAAAATTTAGTACAGGAAAAAAGAAAGAACGGTTGCTTTAGTGATTAGAAAGAAAGATTAAAGAACCATATAACAAGACAACAAAGATGCAAAGAAAAAAAAGTGGAAATCACAAGAGAAAAGATAAAGAGGAGGGAAGAAGACTCAAATGCCTATGGGATCTTGGCATATAATATAACCATGTAAATTAGGCTGATAATAAGACAAAAGAGAGTCATAAACACTGTGGTTGAAATGGAGAGTCCACCTCCTGCTTTGGAGATATTCAAAAGAAAATTTTAGACACTCAATAGGACAAAACATTCAACAGGAATATGTAGGGTATATCGCACCTCCTTTAAAAATAATATTTTATTCATTTATTTGTCAGACAGAGAGAGAGAGAGAGAGAGAGAGAGAGAGCACAAGCAAGGTAATCAGCAGGCAGAGGGAGAAGGAGGCTTCCTGCTGAGCAAGGAGCCAGATGTAGGACTCCATCCTGTACCCTGGAATCATGACCTAAGCAGAAGGAAGATGTTTAACAGACTGAGTCACTAAGGCATCCCAGTATATCACTCTTTTAAGAAACCGAAAAAAGGATTTGAATAACTATATTTCACATACATGCACACACACAAGGTACTTTTTCCCCCCAAAGAATATACATTTGTTTATCATTGATAAAAAGTTTTTATATACTTGCGCATGATTTTTAAAGCCTCAGTTATATCTAAAATCATACCTTTTGTCAGTCATATTTTCTTTTTTTTTTCCCCTAGGCAAAGAACTTTATTAATCTTGTTTCAAACTTTATTCCCAGGCTTCTTCAGCTTAATTAGCTGCAAAGAATGAATTGTGTATAAGCAAAAACTGAAAAGAGCTGCAGTGTCCAAGGGGCTTGGCCTTAAAAATATTAGAGATCTAGATTTTATCAGATGCATGAACAAAATTTTAAAAAGCAGTCATAATATAAAATAGCAGCTCCCAGTAACTTCTTCAAGTTTTATCTTCTCCAGAAGTTGACTCAATTCAGTTTGCTTCATTCTTGGAAGCTTCATCAAAATTCTCCACAAGATCTGGAACTTCATCATCATCATCCTCTCCAGTAGCAAGGTGGTGCTTTTCCATCCACAGATTGTTTGGGCAGAGCTTCAGCCAGTCTTCTTCAACCAGTCAGACTCTCTGCACCGAGTTGGTTTAAGATACTGGGTAGCATTTCTGTCAGCTGCTTTGTCTCAGCATGGCCTGTAATGGTGAAAGCGTTCGCTGCCAGTGATGCCTGAACTTTGGGGTTGTTAAAGTGGATCACTATTCCTTGGTTTGTGAACATATTCATTTCTTCAATACCAGAGATATTGTTTACCCCTAACTTCTTTAAGGAGAACTGAAGTTTTTTTATCATCTGCTGTAGCTGTTCTATGAACCACCTTCTTCTTTCGGTGAGCTGTTCCTTTCCCACCAATGTGCACTTGTGCTTGCAGTTTGGCAAGTTTCTCCTGGTTCATGATAGTTTCTTTCATCTTGTTGGAGTGGAAATGGGACCGCGCGGGGGACTAGGGTTGGCGCTCAGGGGGTCTCGGGCAGACCAGCTGAGATTAGGTGCACACACGTGGGGACGCAAGATGGCAGCTGTCAGTCATATTTTCTAACCAAATCCAATAAACTGGAAATTAGCAAACAAAATATTTTTAAAAATAGGACAGCCTGGAAACATCCCACCTAAGTTGAATTTTATGAAATTCAATTTTAATCCATGTGAGTCAACATAACAAATTCTTCCCTAAAAAAGACAATGAATGGGCACCTGGGTGGCTCAATGGGGTAAGCCTCGGCCTTCAGCTCAGGTCATGATCTCAGGGTCCTGGAATTGAGCCCCACATCAGGAATCTCTGCTCAGTGGGGAGCCTGCTTCCTCTCTCTCTCTCTGCCTGCCTCTCTGCCTGCTTGTGATCTCTCTCTCTCTGTCAAATAAATACATAAAATCTTTTTTTAAAAAAAAGGACAATGAAAACATAAATTGTAAATCCTATAGGAATTATAAAAATGGAAGCATTTCACATGAAAACTAATACTCCAATGAGAATAAAATGTTATATTTTATGAAAAGAAGAAAATAAGTGTGCCTTTAAGAGACCAAGAAAAAAAAAATGAAAAAAAAAAGTCACAGGGCTTTTTTCCTAATGTCTTATTAAATAGTTGTATTAAAATCATTGACCTCTTAGTCTCCCAGGAAGATATTAACATTTAGAAAGTAAACTAATAGGTTATAAAACTCACAAAAAGATAGTAGGATGGGAAACTAGCAGTAAGCAGTAAGTAAGAATTTTCAAAACTGTCCTTGGAGAAAGAAAGTAGGTGGAAGAATAGTGTCGGAGGGGGAAGACCAGAGGGGTCCTCAGTCTGAAATGTGAGTAGAGGAGTCTACCTAGCCTGCTGAACCAAGCAGAGACCCCAGAATCTGAGACTACTGGCACTATGGAGACAGGGTGAGAAATAAGGCTGAAGGGTTATTTAAAGATGACACATACCAACTGGCTTATAGTAAGGCACTTTCCCCTTTTTAATTGTTGGGAGTTTCCAAATCAAAGGAAATCAAGCCAGGGAGAAACAGGGAAGCCAAGCATGCCAGTAAGACTTTTAATCTCATTTTAAAACATAAACAACTGAAGATCAACATATAAGTTAGTGAAAGTCTACAACATTAATCAGAAATGTCTACTCAAATATTCAGAAAAAAAATAATGAAAATAAACCTGATAGCACAATAGACAGGTAACTCACAGAAAATAATATCAGAATTATTACATCATATACGAAAGTGCCCAGCCACACAAGTAATCAGAGAAATTAAAATTATAACAATGAGATGCCATTTTTTATCCATCATATTAGAAAATGTTTTAAAAGATTCTTAAGTCCTTGGGACACCTGGGTGGCTCAGTAAGTTAAGCATCTGCCTTTGGCTGAGGTCGTGATCCTGAGACTCTGGGTTCTGTGATGGGTCCCATGTTAGCTCCCTGATGAGTGGGGAGTCTGCTCCTCCCTCCACCCCTCCCCCTGTTCAGGCACTTTCACTCACTCTCTCTCAAATAAATAAATAAAATCTTAAAAAAAATATTTCATAGGTCCTGGAGGAGGTGTGAGGAATGGAAGGAACTCACATATAACTGGTAGAGGAGAGAATTGCTACATCTCTTTGCTAAACTACCTGACAAGATCTAGTACAATTTCGATATTACAAATACTTATTCCAACAATCCCACTTTGGGAATGAATTATCCACACAAATATACATATATATATATATATATATATATATATATATATATATACATAGATATGTATATATATATATATGAATATTTTTACAGCAATGTTTGTTGGGCGCAGGAGGGATTATCAACATACTCATCAAAATCTGTATGTATTGATCAGAGGGAAGCTTGAGACAAGTCATGTTATGATCCCAATATTAGAAAGCAAAAGAGGAACATGTGTCCGTCTCTATGCTTTTTTTTTCTTTTTCCCCCCTTTTTAAAGTTTTTATTTGTTTATTTGAGAGAGAGAGTGTGTGTGCATGCATGAGCAGGGGTAGGGCAGAGGGAGAGGAAAAAACAGGCTCCCCACTGAGCGGGGAGCCTGACATTGGGCTGGATCCCCGGATCATGGGATCATGACCTGAGCTGAAGGCAGTGGCTTAACCAACTGAGCCACCCAGGTGCACCTGCTTTTTTTTTCTTTTTATCTTTGCATGGAGAATGATGTCAAAGCCTGCATACCACATGACTAATAGTGAGTATTTTGAGAAATGGTAGGATTTATTTAGAGGAAGGAGAGAGAGTCTTTTGGGATTCTGTGGTTACACCTCTCAGTTGCTTATTGGTTGCTGTAAGAATATTTGCTTTAGTAATTTGAATACAAAATACAATATAATATTAAAAAAAAGAAAAGGAAAAGGAAGAGGAAGAGACCAAGGAATAGAAAAAAAAAATGCTAGTGCTATCAAGCAATCAGTGGGCAAGAGCAGAGAATGGAAGCACAAATCAGACTTCAGGGTATTTGGAAGTCAGTGGAAGAGTGGGCATTGGAAATGATCTAAGAATGGATGTGTATGAGAGAGAAAGGCATGCAGAACACAAGGCAAGACCATGGACGTCAGAATTGACCAGATTTTGTTGCAGTTTGGGATCATACTGCCAACTTACTTGCATCTGGCATTTTACCTATTCCCGAGCCTCATTTTTTAATGTTTTATTGAATTTTTACTTCTCAAATACTGAAAATTGTACAAATTATTTGTGTTTACAGGTTGAACATAACCATATAAACATCACCCAGTACCCTTAAACTTACTCAGCGTTATATGTCAATTATATCTCAATAACAAATACTGTGCATCACTCAGACCAAGAGATCGGTCATCACCTACAGTTCCAAATCCTCCTGGAGGTGGTCTCTTCCTGGTCATTGCCTTCCTCCTGTCTTTCACCAGTAAATCTTAGGTTTGCCTTAGTTTGAAGTTTATATAAACTCAATCATACTGTATGTATTATTTTTTTTCTAAGGTTTTTCTTGTTTAACATCCTGTTTATAAGATTCATAAGTGTTTTTTGTATACAGCAGCAATGGGTTTATTCTCAGTGTTGGCGATACGCTACTGGATAATTATACCACAGTTTACTCATCCATTTCACTTTGATGGACATTTAAGTATTCACAGTTTGGAGCTATTATGAGTATTGCTGATAGGAACATTCTTTACATACTTTTCATATGGATGGTTATGAATTCTGTTTGATATATACCCAAGTAGAATTACTGTGTTAGAGACGAGGCCTATATTCAGTGTTAAGTGATACTGTCAGTTTTTCCAAATGGTTATACTAATTTACACCCTGCAGTAAATAAGAGTTTCAAGTTGCCCCACATCCTTAGCAACACTTGCCATTTATCAGTGTTTTTATTAGCCTTCCTTTTGCGTGTGTAGTGTTAACTTATTATGGATTATGATTTGCATTTCCCTGATTAATTATTTTAAACCCCTTTTGATATTATTATTAGATATTTAAATGTCTTTTTTTGAAGTACCTCTTTGAACCAGGCTATTGTCCATTTTTTCCATTGTTTTATATTCCCTTTTTGTATTAATTTTGAATTCTCAATAAGAGTCCTTTGTCAAATATATACATTGCAAATATCTTTTCCCACTCTGTTGATTGCCTTTTTACTCTCTTACTAATCTTTTTCCATGAGTTGAAGATCTTAATTTTATTTTAATCAATAAATCTGTGAGCATAAAAATTCATGAGCACATTAGAGGAGTGACATCAACAAGATGGGGGAGTAGGAGTTTTCTACCATCTTCCTTGCAAAGAACATGGATTTTGACAATCAACTACAAAGGACAGTATATTTGTATAAGTATGGGAGTCCAGGAGAGAAGTTTAAGCACATTGTTGGAAAAACAACAAAAAATCTGACATTTGATGCATTGACAAAGTTAAGAGGAACAGTTCTGTTTCACCCACATCCACCCTTCCCCCAAAGCAGCACAATTCAGTACCAAGAGAGACCATCTTGGCCCACAATTTCTCCCACTGGGGAAAATGAGAACATGTGATTTACTACCCGGCTTCTCCAGCTGTGTGGAACTTTGCCAAAGAGGCCTACATCTTTCTTGCACCATTGAGAATATGGAGATGTGCTACATGACTGGGATGTAGGAGAGGTGAGAGGAAGTGGTTGGGAAAATGGCCGTAGAATTCCTGGGGGGCATCAGAAGGAAGAAGGTCCTACTGTTGTGGGATCATTGACTGTGACAGTCAAGAAAGAGTTCTTGAGACATTTTACAGTGCTACAGTGCAACTTAGTAAATTTATTTAAGTAGCATGGGGACAGGACCCATGGGCGGAAAGAACTACATTTTTGCTGTATGAAGCTAGTGGTTATATGCTTAGTGCAAAAGGAGGATAGGATGTGCAGGTAGTCTTAGAACATAAATATTTTCTTTGAATTTCTACTCATAAAGCTACTTTTATAAGGTTTCTCTGGTGCTTATCATTCAGCTCAATATTAACTATCCCTGAGATGCACAGGCAGTCATGAGACACTTTAAGAATGTAGCAATCAGCACATATTCAATCCTTATCAAAACTATGCAGGCTATAAGTCAGCCTTCTGGGCTAAAACTGAACATTTTTCTGCTTCTATTCCTCATGCTTTCTAGGCTCTATGAGTAAACCTGCCCATAAGCTGCTGGGGATGTCTTGCCTATGAATCCCCCCAACTGACTCTTAGGTATCCTCAACATTCTGTGTACAACACACACACACACACACACACACACACACACACACTTTCACCATATGACTGGCTCTCTGTGCATACTTCTGAGGGTGGTGACTGTGAAGCTACTAAGGGCACAGAGAAAGCTACCCTGACTCTGGGATTTGGAGAAAGCACATAATTTGAGCATTTAGCAAACAGGAGACATAATTTGAGCATTTAGCAAACTGGGATTTGGGGAAAGCACATAATTTGAGCATTTAGCAAACAGAATTGTTTAGCCAGTCTTTGCAGGATTGAAGTAAAGTACAGCAGCTTAAGAATTCCCTCACAAGAGAGAACAAATGTGGAGCAGGAGTATTCAGAGAAAAGACCTGAGAAAGCCTTAGAATTGTTAGCAGGGCTGACAGATGGCATTTCTTTCCTAAAACCAGCCAGTAAAGACTAGAGAAGGTGACTGGTTCTTCATATGAGAAAACAGCAATACAAGACCTCAAGGAACATGAAAAATCAAGGAACCGTGACACCACCAATGGAACACAATTGTTTTCTAGTAATTGACCCCAAAGAAATGGAGACCTGCAATTGGCCTAAAAAACACTTCAAAATAGTTGTTTTTAAGTTAACTCAGTGAACCACAAGAAAGCATAGAAAGACAATTAAATGAAATCAAGAAAACTAGGCATGAACAAAACAAGAAGTTTACCAGAGAGGTAGAAATTATAATAAAAGAAATAACAGAAATTCTGCAGCTGAGGAATAATGTAAATGAAATAAAAAATAAGATATTTTAAACAGTAGACTTGAAAAAGAAGAAGAAAGAATCTGTGAACCTGAAGATAGTTCATTTGAAATTATCCCATAAGAGGAAAACAGAGCAAAAAATGAAAATGTGAAGAAAGATTATGTGAACTGTGGGATATTATTAAGAGGAACAGTTTGTGCAGTAATGGAGTTCCAGAAGAAGAGAGGAATAAAGGATCAGAAAGAGTCCTTTGACTCTGCTCTTAAAACATATACAGAATCCAGTAATCTCTCCCCATTTCCACCACTATTTTCCCATTTTTTTCTAGATTTGAAGACTGTAAAATCTTCCTAAATAAACTTTTTTTTTTCCTACTCATGCATCCCCAAACATTTATAGCTTATTTTCTGCATTGTAGCCATAGTAACCCTTTTACAATGTAAATCAGATCAATTCAGTTACCCAGTTCAAAACTTTCCAACAGTTTCCCATACTTATAATAAAATGCAAACTCATTGTTGAGGAAGAGTTGTTGGGGAAGAAGGAAACTGAAAATATAGCCCTTGATTTGTAACAATCAACCAATTCTCTTCTATGCAATAAACAAGAAACAAACAAACAAAAAACATAATCTAGCTCCTCTCTACCTTACACTTCTCCTATTGCTTACTCAGCTTTAAGTATATTGACTTCCTTGTCTTCTGGTAACACACCATGGGACATCTATCATCTACACACTTTTCATGTATATCTTCATGTGGTGTGTTCCTTCTATTCTCTGGTCAAATGACTCTTCCTTAGGCATGTCTTTCCATACCAAAGTATTTGAAGTAGGACCCCTTCTTCCATTTCTTTTCTACTTCTTTTATTTTGTTTTGTTCATTTGAACTATTATCTTAAGCTTTATTACCATTTTTTTTTAATTTTACTTTCTTATTGTCTATATATGCCTGAGCAGCATGGGGGTTTTATCAAAGCAGAAACATTTTCTACCTTCTTCTTAACTGTATATTGAAGTGCCCAGAATGGTGCCTAGTCCAATGTAAGTGCCCAATATACATTGGTTCAATAAATGAATGGGTAAGAATGAATATTGCTAATTTTATTTTATGTTCTCTCCTTTGATATGTTAGGGAAGAGGCTTTTATCTGTAGAGCAATAGAGTAATATATAGTGATTGAAATTTTATGCTCTGGAGCCCAACTGCCCAAACTAAAATCCAATCTCCTGCAAATGTGATCTCATGTAATCTTGAATAATTACTTGTTTTTGCCTTAGTTTTCTTCCATTGTAAAAAAAAAAAAAAAAAGGGCTTAATAGTGGTACCCATATACAGAGTTGTAAGAATTAAATGGGGGAATAATCCATAACACATAGACACTTAAAGAAGTGTCTGGTACTAAGTAAGCATTCGATAAATATTAGTTACCATTTCCTCTTCATTTGTATTATTCTAATTCTCCTATCTCATACTAATGGTTATAGACATGCAATATTAAATTCCTAGTTGAAAGAGAGAAGACAAAGTTTTTTGTTTTGTTTTGTTTTGTTTTCCTCTCTTGCTCTTTCTTTCTCTCCTTTTCCTAGACTTTCTCTCTGGCTGGGCTACTGGGCATTTATAATTGAAGTTATAATAACTCCTACTCTTCTTATCAAGAGTTTCAGCAGATCCTTATGTTCAATACTGTCCCTTTTACTTACTTGATTATGATATAGGTACTTTAGAAGAGTCTGGTTTCCTCTTTGCTAAACCCAATTCTTCAGTTCGTCTTATTGTTTGGCCTTCATGAAAGCAGTTTAATTTGTTAAACAGTTGACAGGGTCAATACTCATTCTTTTATCACATCTAACAGATTCAGATAATTGAATTCATTAAAGCAGGCTTTATCCTTAGAGGCAACATTAATGCAATCCCCATAGTAGAAACTTTGTGATAGCAAAAAGTTGCTAGTTAGGTTAATAATTAATAAGGTTTCTAGAAACATGATACTTTTTTAGCATGTCAGTCTACTCAAATTTAAAAATTACTAGTTATCATAGAAGGACAATGTGAATAATTCATTAAATGCAGTGAAGAACACAAAGATAAAGAAGGAATACAGAATCTTTCCTCAAAAACCATAACCCCTAGAAGGAAAAATATATAACCACATTTAAAGTGTAGGAGAAATAGGTAGCTAAAGGGAAGTTTCTACAAAGTACTATGTGAGATTCACTGAAGCAACAAATATTTCTGAAGAGTTGCACTGTGGAAAGAAGCGTTGAAGTGTGGTATGTGTGAGGCGGAAATCATAAGGAAATAAGGACCTATAATAAGCATATTTTAATGTAAATAATAAACATAATAATGGAAACTAATTTTGAACATGATAACATGAACTGGGAAGAAGAAGAGCATTCTAGTACAGAAGAGCATCATAAGTAAAGCTATCAAAGCTAAAAACTGGAATATATGTATATATATATATATATATATATATATATATATATATATATTTGGAACAGCAAGAAGTAATTTGGATTTTAGCCTTTAGGTAGAAGTATCCCTAAATTATTTGGAGAAGTATGTTGGTATATAGTATATCATAGTAGGAGCAAGTTTGACTTCATAGTCAAAGGAGAAATACTGCAATTGAAGAAAATTTGTCTATAGTGGGTATGTAAGTTGCCTTGTGTGAGGGAAAGACTGATGGCAGGGTGGCCAAATAGCAGAGTGTCCTAATCTGAGAGACAAAAGAGTCTGGACTACAGTTTTAGGAGCAACAAAGATGAAAGATAGAGAAAATAGAGGTAATATCAATGAGTCTTAGAAACTGATATCACATAGAGGATGAACCAAAGGGGAGGGTTCAAAGGTACCTGAGAGTTCAAGACTTGGAAATAGAGTGTTAGCAAGAATACTCAAGGAGAGGCCACTTGGAGATGAGGATAATGAGTTGTTTTTTTGGCATGCTGGGTTTTTGGGGCATCAGACATCCATCTAGAGATAGTGGGTAAGTTTTCAAGTGCTGGAACATAAAGCAAATAAAATAAATTAAATTAAATTAAAATAAATTAAAATTTGGGGCGCCTGGGTGGCTCAGTAGGTTAAGCCTCTGCCTTCCGCTCAGGTCATGATCTCAGGGTCCTGGGATCGAGCCCTGCATCAGGCTCTCTGCTTGGCAGTGAGCCTGCTTCTCCCTCTCTCTGCCTACCTCTCTGCCTACTGTGATTTCTCTCTGTCAAATAAATAAATAAAATCTTTAAAAATAAGTACGTTAATTAATTAATTAAAATTGAAGTTACTAGTCTTAAGTCTTCTGTAGACAGTGAGAGCCTTCTGTAGGCAGTGAATCATTAAGGATGAAAGTAATTTCCAAGGAAGAATTGTGACCAAAGGAGCCTACAGGCAATCTATGAAAAGCAAAAGCTAAAGTAGGTCAAGTAAAGCAGAAGAAGACAAGGACAGACTTGTACTTGTCTTCAAGTACACTTGTCTTCAAGTACACTTGTCACTATTACCAGGCAGGATTTCAGGACTAAGTAGCTGATCAACAATGTAAAGTTCTCAAAAGAGTTGTTGAGGAAGAGGGAAACTAAGATTACAACCATTAATTTGTACATATTGATCACCTGATTTTCTTCTATGGGATAGCAAGAAGCCTGGACCACTGGGAAGTACATGGAGCCAGAATAAGCGATTCAAAAACAATTTCTTGGCAGTCCGATCTATTGAGTTTTCCCTCCAATCTGATGATGTGATGGGAGAATTCAGAGAGCAGGCCGAAGTGACACAGTGACGCCAGATGAATATGAGAGGGCTCAAACAGAGCCAAAAGAGCAACCTGAAAGCAGAGATCAGTTTTAAAGGGAGTGGGTTCTCATGAGCTTGTACGAGGAGAGAGTCCTAAAGGACATATTTCTGATCTGGGTGGAGGTGTATAATTTTGTTGTGGATAAGAAATACCACCGATTTTACCACGTTTTCGGTTTGTCATCTCAGCATCAGCCCAAGATTCCTCCACGGCTAAATGCATGGCCAGGGAATTAGGAGAAGTGACAAATTGATCCAACAGAAGGCTATTTGAATGAAAGTTTTAAATAGTTCTGGAAAACATCAAAACTGTGTCAGCTGCAGGAGTTTAGGTATAATCAAGTGTGCTTGTAGGACTACTGGGCTGACAGAAAGTTCTGTGTGAGATGGCGGAGCCTTCTAGAAGAGAATACATCCCAAGTGGAGAAGCTATTATCATGAATAGACACTATAAAATGTTAGTGGTTAAGGGAAGTCATGATTCAGGGCATTAAATTATAAGCCACATCACTAAAACCACTTAAAATGTTTAAGCTCAATAAGTACTTTAAGAGAGTGTTTCCAAAGTGAAGGAAGGCCTTTCCTTTCACCTGCTAGATATATAATGTGGGCAGTGGTCACTCTGATACTTCATACTTGGTCCTGTGGAGGTGTTACCAGGCAGTAGCATGGACCGTGGATCCTCATGGAGCAGTAGCAGTAACCACAGATTCCTCTATAGATAGCAGCAAGGGCTTAGTGGAAGTGAGCTTATTTGTAAATGCATATGAAATAACTATTAAAAGCTGCCTTTCTTCTCCCCCAAAATCTAATGCGTGTGTGTACACATGCACACACATGCATACACACACACACACATACTCACATGTGTTTATGTGAATGTCCCACAAATAGGTCCTGCTTTATGTAGTACAATGGGTACATCAGTAAAATTTCAGTTATTTTTATTAATGTAGTCCTGGTTTGCCACAGGCTAGTAAAGCCCAAAGAAATTTGGGTTTTATGTATAATTAAATAAATGTTCCCAGATTTCCTAGCAATTAATGCTACAGGGTAGAACTAGGTTATTCATGATGGTAGCTGCTTTTTCAAATCAATGGGCTGTAGCTCCAGCTGTTGTAAGGATTCATTGGAAGCCCTTGTGTCAACATTAATTGGGTATTCCTAAAAATGAATTTAATAGTCAAATATGTTTGAGAAATTCTGGATTAGAAAAGGAAACCATGGGGTGCCTGGGTGGCTCAGTGGGTTAGGGCCTCTGCCTTCGGCTAGGTTGTGATCCCAGGGTCCTGGGATCGAGCCCAGCATCGGGCTCTCTGCTCATCGGGAAGCCTGCTTCTCCCTCTCTCTCTCTCTGCCTGCCTCTCTGCCTACTTGTGATCTCTGTCTGCCAAATGGATGGATAAAGTCTTAAAAAAAAAAAAAAAGGAAACTATACCTATTTATCAAAGGTATTGTTAGAGGCTTTCAGGTGCTAATTGTTGATTGATTCTAGAAGATACGTTATGGAAAGTTACATAATTTTAGCAGTGAATCCTTTTTTCACAGACTTTTCCTTGGAACTAGTTTTCCAATAATAGATTGAGAAATGCTCTCCTACTTAGATGTGAATTACCTTGTAGAGGAGACTATCTGCTGCTATTTCCACCCCCCTCAAAAAAATCTTTCATCATAGTAGGAGAAATAAAAAATGTCAGGAAGATGGAAATTTCACAAATGTTGTAATCTAACTGAAAAGGAACATTAAAATTTAAGAATTCTCAGGGATAAAGAAATTTGCCATAAATGAGTGCCATGCACACAGTACATATGCAAAAGATTTGTTGACTAAATATATGAAATTTTTATGGTAACATTTAAATGGCAGTAATAGAGATTTTACTGGCTATAATGTGTCGATATTCCTTTGATTATGTAACCTTAGGGAGGGAGAATTAAATACATGACGCACAGATTATAAAACCAAGAATGATGAAAAGTTGCATAGATCTTGAATTAAAATGATTTTGATTTGAGCACAGTATAGCAACAACATGCTATAAAAGATAGAAAGTAATACACATTTTGAACCAGTAAGTCTATGTTCAGGAATTTATCCTAGAAGGTGAAAGAAATAAAGAACTATTTGAAAAGTCATTTACAAAAGAAATTTAAAGTAATAAAATTAGAAACAATTTAAGCCTAAACTGACATTACTTTAGATTCCAACTCTGTCAGTTTCTACCTGTGTGATCTTGGAAGAGTTATATAACTTTTCAGAGCCTCTATTTTGTAATCCATAAAATGGATATAATAATAATACTGATCTCATAAGGCTTTTGTGGGGATTAGAGGTAATACATATAAAGCAGCTCAGAGTTTCACACAAAATAATTAGTAAAAGTTAAATGAATAAGGGAATGGATTTATTAAATATGACATGAAATAATAGAATATTTTCTAGTCACTATGAAGGCTACATAGGAACATGTAAAAATTTGGGGTTTAGTGCTAAGTGAAACTTATAAACTCTGTATAAGTCCAGGATAAATCATATGTAAAACTGGTTTATGCAATTACATGTACTTATCATTATTCTTTTATACATAATTTTCAGGCATACCTTGGAGATATTGTAGACCACCACACCAGATAAAGTGAATATCACAAGAAAGTGGGTCAAAAATTTTTTTTGGTTTCTCAGTTGTATACAAAATTTCTGTTTATAATTTATTGCAGTCTTAAGTGTGCTATAGCATGATGTCTAAAAATCAACATGCATACATTAGTTAAGAAAGACTTTATTGCAAAAAATGCTAACCATCATCTGAGTTTTCAGTGAGTGATAATCTTTGCTGGTAGAGGGTCTTGCCTCAAGATTGATGGCTGCTGACTGATCAGGGTGGTAGCTGCTGAAGGTTGGGGGGCTATGGCAGTTTCTTAAAATAGATGAAGTTTGCTACATCAGTTGACTTTCTTTCATGAATGTTTCTTTATAGCATGTGATGTTATTCTTAATGTTTTATTTATTATAGAACTTCTTCCAAAATTTGAGTCAGTCCTCTAAAACTCTGCTACAGTTTTATCAACTCAGTTTATGTAACATTCTAAATCCTTTGTTGTCATTTCAACAGTCTTCACAGCATCTTCACCAGAAGTAGCGTCCATCTCAAGAAATCACTTTTTTTGCTCATCCATAAGAAGCGACTCCACTTCTGTTCCAGTTGTATCGTGAAATTATAACAATTCAATCACATCTTCAGGCTCCACTTCTAATCCTAGTTCTCTTTCTATTTCCAACCCATCTGCAATTATTCTTCACTGAATTCTAGTACTCCTCACAGTTCTCCATGAAGATTGGAATCAACTTCCAAACTCTGTTAATGTTGATTTTTGATCTCCTTTCATGAATCATAAATGTTCTTGTTGTCCTCTAGAATGGTGAATCTTTTCCAGAATGTTTTCAGTTTGCTTTCCCAGATCCATCAGAGGAATTATTGTCTGTGGCAGCTATAGCCTTATGAAATGTATTTCTTACCTAATAGGACTTGAAGGTTGAAATTACTTCTTGATCCATCAGCTGCAGAATGGATGTTGTATTAGCAGGCATGAAAAAAACATTCATCTTAATGTCCACCTCCATCAGAGATCTTGGGTGACCAGGAGAATTGTCACTGAGCAGTAACATTTTGAAAGAAACCTTTTTCCTGAGCAGTAGGTTTCAACAGTGGTTTTTAAATATGCAGTAAACCATATTATAAACAAATATGCTGTCATCCAGGCTTTGTTGTTCCATTTATAAAGCACAGGAAGAGTAGATTTAGCATAATTCCTAAGGGCCCTGTTTTCAGAATAGTAAATGAGCTTTGTCTTCAGCTTAAAGTTAACACCTGCATCAATCCCTAACAAGAGAGCTTGTCTTTGAAGCTTTGAAGTCAGGCATTTGTTGACTTCTCCTCTCTAGCTATGAAAGCCCAAAATGGCATCCTCTTCCAGTGTAAGGCTGTTTGAGCTACACTGAAAATTTGTTAACTGTTGTTTAGTGTAGCTACCTTCATTAATTGTCTTGGCTAGATCTTCTGGATAGCTTGCTGCAACTTCTCCATCAGCACCTGCTGGTTCATTTTGCACTCCAGTGTTATAGAGATAGCTTCTTTCCTTAAACGTCAGGAACCAACCTCTGATAGCTTCAGACATTTCTTCTATAATTTCTCATCTCTCTCAGCTTTCATCGAATTGAAGAGACTTAGAGTCTTGCTCTAAATTAGGTTTTTAATTAAGGGAATGTTTTGACTAGCTTGATCTTCTACATAGACGATGAACATGTTCTCCATATCAGCAATAAGGCTTTCTTTTTATTTATTTTTTTAAAGATTTTATTGATTTATTTGCCAGAGAGAGTACACATGAGAAAGAGAGAGAGTACCAGCAGGGGGAACGACAGGCAGAGGGAGAAGCAGGCTCCCTGCTAACCAAGGAACCCAGTGCTGGACTCGATCCCAGGAGTCTAGGATCATGACCTAAGCTGAAGGCAGACACTTAAATGACTGAGCCCCCCAGATGTCCTTGTTTTGATTTCTTATCATTCATGTGTTCACTGGAGTAGCACTTTTACTTATTTATTTTTAAAGTGATCTCTATACCCAATGTGGGGCTTGAACCCACAATCCTGAGATCAAGAGTCACATGCTCTACTGACTGAGATAGCCAGGCACCCCTAGAGTAGCAATTTTACTTTACTTTAAGAACTTTTCCTTTGTACTCACAACTTGGCCAACTGGCACAAGAAGACTGACTCTTGGCCTATCTCAGTTTTCAATATGCTTTCCTCACAAAGTTTAGTCATTTCTAGAATTTGATTTAAAGTAAGACATGAAACTCTTCCTTTTACTCAAGCACTTAGAAGCCACTGTTGGATTATTAATTAGCCTAATTTCAATATTGTTGTGCCTCAGGGAATAAGGACGTCTGAGGAGAGGAAGAGAGAGGGGGAATGGCTTGGCCAGTGGACTGTCAGAAAATTTACAGCATTTATGGATTAAGTTTACTGACTTACATATGGGTATAGTTTGTGACACCCCAAACAAATTATAATAGTAACATCAAAGATTACTGACCACAGATCACCATAACAAATACAATAATGATGAAAAGTTTAAGATAGTGTGAAAATTACCAATATTTGACATAGACATGAAGTGCGCAAATGCTATTGGAAACATGGCATCCATACTTTCTCAATGCAAGGTTGCCACCCCCTTTCAACTTGTAAAAACCATTAAGTATTGTGAAGTGCAAGTTAGTGAAGCACAATAATACAAAGTATGTCTGTATGGTCTTCAGTGTTCTAATTGAACTTACACACATTTTCTTTTAAAAGCTATGGAGGGCTATGGTCTTATGTGAGGGTTACTTGTGCCAGTCATGAAAATGATCAGTAATTAGTGTGCCGGTAAGAGAGCAAGCAACAATTATCAAGTAGTATGTTACTAGTTGTCTTTCTTACAAAAGACTGAAAATATTTCTGAAATTGTTTGCGTACTCTTCCTTTTATCTGGGGTCATGATATGTTCCATGCCATATAAAACACATCTGAATTGGCTTTCACTTTTTATATGTAGAAGACTCATTCCCATATCTGGCTAGCCCACTGTTTCTTAAAATTTGATATATAGAAAAACAATCTCCCAAAATGCTAGGAGAACACAGAGACCTAGTCAAAGAATATTGTGCAGTGTTATAACGTGAGCAAAACCATCTGAAAATCTCCGAGAAGGCTAAGTTAAAATTTCCTGCTCTGTTTTGTCTAGTCTTGTGATTCTCAAAAATATTTTTCTTTTTTTTTTCCAAAAAAAAACCCTATTAATATTTAATGGGATGATGATTCTTCATATTTTACATGCAAAATTGCTGGTTTAGACTAGCCTTTTCAAATGTTCACCCAAAAGTTACCCAGTAACTTGAGCAAAAAAGTGACATAGCTGCTGATTTTTTTTTTTCCAGTGATTAGAATACCACAGAAAGGAAAGTTACCCAACTTGGTTGGAGACAGTATCTTTAGAGACCAGAGGGACTCCTCCACACTGTGTTAGTGTTCAGAGCTTTCAGCTTCCCCATAGTGTGCCCCACCTTTATTTACTACAGCTGCCCCACCACTGGTTGCCTTTGAAATGAAGCCAACCCTGAGTCCCCCAACATTGCCATATTTTCCTACTCCTTCAAAGATGCAATCTTCTCTCCTTCACTCTGGGTCATGTTTTTCTAATCTTAGACCCTCCCCCTAAGTTAGGATTGAATGGACCCATTGTAGATAACTCTTAGAGGGGAGGGAGGAAAAGAGAGAGAGAGGAAGAAAGAATTTTTTAAAAAGAGTTTTCTGTTTCTGATAGTTTTCCTTCCTAGGGTTCCCCACTCTGATATTGGTTATTCACATTCTCCTTGGATTGAGAGATAGCTCAATTACTTTGCAATAAATGACTTGAGGCAAATTTGAAGTATGTTTTCATTACCTGCAACTACAGTATCCTTAATTAAGATAGAGCTGTAATGGATAAACATGTCAGTTCCTTTCCTTATTAGTAAAGGTCCCTGAATGACACAGTGCCTCATCTCAGAAGACTAACTATAGTAGTTGGTGCTCCAGGGATGGTGACAGACTGACAGGAAGACCTGTTCAGGCCTTTCCAATTTCACTGTGTAGTCCCCTGCCTTTCCATCTCCACATAAACCGGACTTGCATTATACAGAATCAGAAAAAAGCTGGTCCACTAGCTGCCAAGGTATGGATGATGAATGCTTCCAAATAAGCTCTCCCACTCAGATTACATGTGTGAGCTGACGTGGCTTCTATGATGTTTTCCGTTTCTTCTCATCCTCCTCTGCATAGTCTGGAGAGGCCCTGAAAGTGTGACCTCATTCTGAAAGGCTCACAGAGTCTCCTTTGCAGTTCTTGTGCTGGCTGTATTTGCAGTCTTTAAAGGCTTATGACTAATTGTGGAGGCAATAGTTAGGAGATGCCACAGGGACTGCTGGAGACTCAGGCTCCTGGGGACCAAAGGAAAACCCAGACTTGAACAGGAGCTGTAGAATGATCTGAGTGCATAAATAAACTATTTATACTTTGGGACCTCCAATTATTTTTGTACTGGGTGTTTAATAAGGATGGGGGTCATTAGCCTGGCACCTCTTGGGTCCAAAGTCCTAGGTATGCAGGACCCATCACAGTCTTTACTTCTTTTCTGCACCTGTGAACTTAAGGCCCCAATCACATACATATATAGTGCCTCTTGAAGTCTCTGTATTATGCTATGCATGGATATTTATCTTCCTGCATATAAACTTATTCTCCCAGAATCAAATTATAGGGTATGGGGAAGAAAATGTATGTATCAATGTGAGTTTCTACTTAGACATAATTGATGTGTGAAAAAAAGGCTGAAGAAAAATGATTAAATTTCCTTACTACCTACAGCCCATTGACAAGTCCTTGAAACAGGCAGAGTGATGTTCCTCTAGGGACTCCACTTCCTTGATGTTAAGACTTTGCTAAGGGCAAAAGCAATCCTAGACTGACCAAACCTGTAAGTCTACTTTAATGTATTAAAATTCCTTTGGAAACTTCCTTTATCTCTAAACCCCCCAAGATACATGTTGGCAATCATCCCCCAAGCATATGGCCCACTGATATACATCTGAAGGGTCTCATGACTAAGGTTTTATTAGACAGTAATAAATGACCTTTTCCCAACAATAGCTAGCCAGTTCAAGGTCCTGGAAACATTGTTTCCAAAACTCCTTAGTGACTTACACCATCTACCTAACCCCCTCCCAAGTTGAAAGTATATAATGGGTCACTCCACATGACCCCAGTGCAGCACTTTTTTTTTTTAAAGATTTTATTTATTTATTTGACACACAGAGAGAGATCACAAGTAGGCAGAGAGGCCAGCAGAGGCGGGGGGGTGGGGAGTGGAAGCAGGCTCCCCACTGAGCAGAGAGCCCAATGTGGTGCTCGATCCCAGGACCCTGAGACCATGACCTGAGCTGAAGGCAGAGGCACCCAGGTGTCCCCGCCAGTGCAGCACTTTCTGTCCACAGGTCCTGTCCCAGTTCTTTAATAAAATCACCTTTTTGCACCAAAGACATCTTGAGAATTCTTTCTTGGCCTTTGGCTTCAAACCCTAACATCGTTTCTCCTACATCAATAATCAGGCCAGGGCTTTACCTGGTCACTGGTCATAATATTATTAAAAAATATAATACATGTATAACTTATGAAAATTTAAATATCCTCCTATCCTGGAAATCATTGCACTGCTCTTTCTTTCTTTCTTTTCTCACTACACACACACACACACACACACACACACACACACACACACACACACACACAGTTTCCTCTGCCTGAGCCAGTATGGAAAGCAAATGCCAAAGGCCATTTGGTAGAGAAAAAGGGAGAATTGATTACATAGGGGTGGCTATGCCACCTCTATTCCTCCCCTCAGATATGGATTTGAGAAGCATTTTGAGAACCCTTAATTTTATCTTTGTTTCTATTTGCTGATAAATACAGTGTTAGGTACTTAACTGACGTTAATCATGGCCTCTGCTTTAGATTTCTTGTTGGCTCTTCTAAAAACCAAGCATTAAGTCAAGTCATAAATATGTGAATGAAATACTGAACCCATAGGTATTAAGTACAAAATTTTATTTCTGTTGACAGGCAAACAAGGATGGGGAATGGAGGAGAGTCAAAGTAATTTTATATATTTACACAAATGGTATCGTTTCTTTCAGAATCATCAAACCTCTGCCATTTTCTCTCCCTTTGCCATGGAATTGTTTTGCACTTTCTACAGAGAAAACATAATTCAGTATGCATTGCAAAGGGAAAGGATTTGCACTACTTAGCTTGATAGCCAGTTGCATGTAAACAGGTCAAAAAGCTTGAGCAACCAAACACCCAAACACACCAAAGTGCTGGAAAGAATGCATACTACAGAGGAAGTTTCAGAAAGGGAGTGTGGCCTGGTGACTTAATTCAGTACTGCCTTTTCCCCAGCAGTTCACATCTGAAACAAGTGTAAAGCAGAACTGGGCATATCAGAGAGAGAAATAGTAGTAATAAAGTATAAGAAAAGGAACATTCTTTGCATTCTAGGGCCCTTGAAGGCCCTCATAACTGAATTTTCTTTCCCAAAGTATCAAAAATCTGGAGAAGAAAAACCCAACTTTCAATGAGTTCTGAAATAGCAACTTTTTTCTCCAGCAGAACACTGAATATTGAAGAGAAAAGCACCAGACAGGAATGCTTTAACTGACTGGTGAATTTGCAGCCTATATGATAGGATGCTTTATTGTTTTTTAAGATATTTTTGAATAGAGGGCTACTTATGCTTTTTATGGTCCAGCAAGTCCATTGCATAAAGTGGAGAAAGGTGATTTAATAATTCTAGATTCAATTATTTTTCCCTTTGAATTTGCTTTGACCCATTTTGGAATTCTTTGGATATTTTCATCAAACTCCTAGCTATTTTATGTTGCAATAAAAAGAACCTCTAAGCATTTAATCCCACTGGATAGAAAAAAAATAATGAACAAAGAAGGAAAGACAGTGATGCTTTCAACAGGGAAACAATGAAGGAGGAATAAGCAGGTAGGAAATTGCTTCAGAGGATGATAACTTTATGTAACATTCAGGCATTGCTGGTGGAGTTTGAGAAAAGTGTTGAAGAATGCAACATGGGGAACTACTCAAGGCTGGTTACCCGCCCCTGGCAGTAGGGAGTTATAGAACCTTGACACTGGAAGCCCTGCTAAAGATAGTTAGGTCAGAGGCTGCAATCTGGCTGTCTGCAGATGTGCTGAATTTGATCTTCAGAGGACTTTGAAGTTCTTCTGAATGTGAATGCCTCTCGACAGAATGAGTCTGCTCCGGTCCTCCCAGCCGCCCCTGCTCTAACTACAGTGACACATCCAGCTGGCTGCTTCCCTCCCTTTTGTAACCTGTCCCCCAAAGATATTTGAGTTTGCAATTCCTGATCTAAGCCAACTCTTCTATTTTTCAATTGTAGTAACTGAGACCTAGAGAGAACAAGTGTCTTTCAAGATTATCCAAATGGAGTGAAATGAGAGGTAGAATGCCAGTGAACTAACTCACTGCTCAGTTGGAGCATTTAATATGTGCAGGTCCACAATATTTTTTCAGCAACTCTGAAAACTGAGTTTTTCATGATTCATTTAAATGCAAGACCTCTTGTGAACTGATGCAGCCTATTAGTGAAGTTTTATGTTTCATTGAAAAAAAAATGTGTACTTTAATACTGTATTTGATTATAGGTATGTTTATAATATGTAACATAAATTGTATTTTTAATTTTTCCAAAACTTAAAAAAAATGTGAAATTTTGAACTAGATCTAGAACCGAAGTTTTAAGAAAAGGACTTAGCACAACACACACACATAGATTGAGAGAAAGTCCTCAATAAAATATGTTTGTATATACATTATATACACACATACGTGCGTACATATACATATATGCATTTATGTATATGTACGTATGTGCATATATATACATATACGTGTGTGTGTGTGTGTGTGTGTGTGTGTGTGTGTGTGTGTGTGTGTATTTAACTCCCAGAGCATTAGTGATTAGTGGAAATTAGTTTCGTCTTAGTTTTGGCAATTCGACCCATACAAATTCCATCTTGACAGTGGAGATCCATCACTCTTCTTGGGTAAATTCCTTTTAAGATGGTCCTAGGGGGCACCTGGGTGGCTCAGTGAGTTAAAGCCTCTGTCTTTGGCTCAGGTCATGATCCCAGGGTCCTGGGATCAAACCCCGAATAGGGTTCTCTGCTCAGCAGGGAGCCTGCTTCCCGACCCCCCCGCCGCCGCCTGCCTCTCTACCTACTTGTGATCTCTGTCTGTCAAATAAATAAAATCTTAAAAAAAAAAAAAAAAGATGGCTGGCTCAGAGTAGCTCATATTTGGTCCATTGGAATCCCATCAGTGTTCTTTATCTGGACAAACACTGGAAGTACACCCTGGTCCTAATATATTCACCTCATCTAGCCACCAGTAGAGATCTCTAGCTCTCATTGTTTTTCCCAGGCATATGCCTGATATTTGTACACTGTGCTCCCAAATCCATATGTCAAATCCTCTAAGTTCTCTTGAATCTCTTCCCTCTCCCATTGTACTTGAATTTAGGAAGAAGTTGTCCTGCCCTTTCCCCACAGGAAAGGATACAAAATGCCCAAGATACTGATGAACTCTCTCTAAAATATTCCTCTACTTTCCCGCAACTCCAGGCTTTTACACCCTCAAGACAGATAAGTTGCCAAGGGTTGAAAAGAATGATTTTAATAAAATTCTCAGAATATCTTGCATAGGTGGTCAGCATTTTGTTTTGCATATGGAACTGTTGGCACCTATTGTAACGAAACTCAACCATATATGAGACAGAAGAGTTTCTTTTGGGCATCCAGTTACATGGAATTGTTTCTCTCTCCCACTCTCTGCTTATGCACACACATGCACACAGACATAATATTATTTAGAAAAAATCTTGGTCCTTCATTTACTTCAAGTTAAAAGCAATATCTTTATTTTACTGATGAAAAACATTCACTGTACCTGCAATGAGGGTAAGTAGGAACTAAAGGGTTTGGTATTTAGAGAATATTAGTTTATTTTAGGTCGATATATTTTTTTATCCTGCTGGACAATCACTTGTTGTCCCCAAAAGTAGTCGTGTCTGCCTGTGAAAGGGGTTTAGGGGATATGAAAACTAAGAAGACACAGTCCCCATTCTCACTTAGGTCATACTGTTGTTATACAAATGCTTGTAATTGTATTAACAAGTGATCCATTCTATAATAGCAACCTGAATAAAGCAATAGGGAAGTATAAAGAAAGGAAAAAAGGGGGACCTAGAAGAGCAAAAGAAATTAGGAGAGAACCTACCATAGAAGTGCTGTTTGAATGTGGCTATTCCAGACAGGGAACTTTGAGCCTGAGGTACGGTGGCAAGAGAATGTGGTCTATGCAAAGGACATTGGTGCAGGGCTACACATTTGCTGAATGCTGCTCTGAGCAAACCCCAAACTCCCACATGTGTTACCTTCCTTTATCCTCATTGTACAGGTCAGAATATTGAGAGTCAAAGAGATTAGCTCAATTATTTTTTTAACTTGAAGCATAAATTCAGCACCGACTACCTATCATACCTTCTGCTAGACTCCAGACTTGAGTGAAGGATGCACTTATAGTTAACTTTTTTTTTCACTCGTAGTTAACTTCTTTAGCCTAAGAAATTACAGAAGTCCCTGATTTGAAGTAAAGGAGTTTAGTTGTGTAAAATACAATTTTGAATTTCAATTTTTCCTCATTGCCATTACATTAGTTCTCAGAAAAAGGAAAAACTGGAAAAGTCACTGAGTACAATATGACATTAGATGGTATATACAAGAGTAGTTATTAGCTACCAAGATCCCCCGTAGACATGAGGTAGAAAGTCATACAAAAAGTAGAAGTCAGAAACCATAAAAAAAAAAAAAAGAAACCATAACAAAGTATTTAGGTGTCACATAATTATTACACTTCCATTTCTTCTGTGAAATATATTCGAAGGAAGAAGAAAGTACAAACAAAACTCAAATTCTGGAGGAGATGTGGCCATAAGGAGGGCTTTCATATTTCTAGTAGCACCTTGAAGGACTGAACCAAAGACACAGCTGGTGGAGGGAGGACTCTTAAGGCAGCTTGAAAAAGCAGATACGATGTACCACGGATAAATGACCTCTGAGGCTGGGGATAAGAGAGCCTGAGAGGAGACTGTTATAGCACGGTGACGCAGAGAATGGTTCCTAGAAGAATCTATCCCTCTCTGTCCTTAGGCACATGGAAGCAGTCCTTTAATTTGTGCAGCTCCTGAGATTTCAGAAAAAAACAGAACAGCAACAACAACAACACTATCAGGGTAACAAAAAAGGGTATGATTGGCTTCATCATTAATGGGCCTGAGTGAAGGTTTAGTTCCAGGGATTGGCAGCTTTTCATACATGGCTGAGATCTTCAGAGTCTTCTGATAGATGCACTGAAAACAGGAAAGGAAGCAGAGTTGATAATTCAGTGTGTGTGTGTGTGTGTGTGTGTGTGTGTGTGTGTTACCTACTATGCGCCAGGCCATCATGGAGCATTCATTGCCATCCTGATCCCAGTCAGGTGTAGATTTCAATTTCAGACGAGAGATATTTGGATGAGGTGAGAGAGATTGTGGCAGTGAACATCAAGTTATTAATCTTCTTTTATAGCGATTAATTATGCATGGCATATGCATTTCCCAGAAGCCAGAAGTGCTATGTCATTTGCTAGAAAATATTTTTAAATTAAAAACTCAATATAGCTGTAACCCATATTATGAAAACTGTAGTATTAGAATTGGTTATTGAGGTTCTTATGAAGGGACAATGGGTAGTTTTCTTTAACTAAGCAAATGAGATAATTTTCCTTTCTAATGAATTCCTCAAGAAGTAGAACTTTTAAGGCATTCATAAAAGTCTTTAAAGACATACTTTATAAATTAAAAAGAAAAGAAAAAACGATGCCATTAAGATGCTGATTATTCTATCAGCAATGCTATAAATTTTGCCCCCCTGAGGAGGATTAAAATATTCATTCCAGATTGCTCTCTTAGGAAATCATAGCATATGCTCCCCATGGAGATGGGGAAAGATGGAAAATCCCATGAAAATACCCAGTATTACAAAAATACATACACACATTTTTTTCCCCTAGGGGCATGCTGTGTTTAAAATGTCGTAACATTTTTAGTGGAGTAGCAGATGTATTTTTTCTTTTCTTCCTTGTTTTGTTGTTGTTGTTGTTGTTGTTGCTAGATAACAATGAGTCTTAAAGGAAAGAAAATTAAAGTATGATCCATCATTCACAGAGACAACACTGACATTTTAAAACATATTCTCTTTAAAAAGGAACTTAATGCAGGCTCTTGAAAATATTTTGAAGAGAAGTAATAAGAGCACCACTTTTTCCCAGTTCTGGCTGTCAGGACATGCAGGAAGTGAGGGAGACTCATTTCCCTTTATGTATTTTTGTCCTCTCTAGGGTTGTAGCAGTCATTTCCCATCAGAAGGACCAGTGACATTTTATATCTAATAATTATAAAACGTAAGGCTGGCTAGAATTAATGTGATTCCACTGGGAGAAACCAGTGTCAAATTATTGATATAAGTAACAGTTAAATCTCCCAGAGCTGCTAGTTAGAAGGATGTGATTGGAAAGAACTCTAACCCAGGCATTTAATACTCATGGAGAATTTCCTTCTACTCCATTCCTACCACAGAGTGGTGCAGAACTGATTGATTCAAAGGAGTAGTGGACACTTTTTTTTGGTGGGCGTGGCAGGTGGGGGAGGGGGTGCTGATGAGTGCCAGAAAATTCTTCCTTATTTTGAACTGAAATGTTCCCTCTAACATGTTGCCTTTGTTTCTGTTTCTGGAAGAAAGTAGAACAAGCCACTCTTTCTGAGAATACTTGAAAAGAGCTATCAAGTAACCCACAAATCTTTCTTTCCTTAGGCTAACCTTTCTCAAGACTGTTTCATCTTTCCTTATAACATGTGGATCTCAGATCCTCCTCACCTTCCTGGGTTTCATCTTCTATTTCATTTAGTTCTATTCTTTAATTTATCAGTGTGTTGTCTAAATCATTTAGTTTCCCTTAAAGTTCAGAATACTGCGAGCTTTGGCATAGGATCCTTCTGTATGTACATGGGTGTATACACGTGTATGCATATTTTTCTAGTGACTTTAAATAGATGTATATGACTAAATAGATACATAGGTACATAAATAGATATAAACACATATTCTATTAGTATGATATATATTTTCAGAAAAGGATTTGAATCCCCAAACGGATCAAGGTTTGCATGTAACATTAATACACTGTAACACACACACTGAGGAGTAATTTAAAATGCATTTTAGAATAGCATTTTAAAAGTAAAAATGCTTATTCTTAATGGTTGTGCCTAACTTTGAAATGTTACTATACAGGGGCACCTGGATGGTTCAGTCGTTAAGCATCTGCCTTCGCCTCAGGTGATGAACCCAGGACCCTGGGATCCAGCCCCGCATAGGACTCCCTGCTTGGCGGGGAGCCTGCTTTGCCCTCTGTCTCTGCCTGCTGCTCCGCTTGCTTGTGCTCTCTTTGTGTGCATCAAATAAATAAATAAAACCTTAAAAAAAAGGAAATTTTATTATACAAAATAAGTGCTTTTTAGGACTCCATTCCCATACTGATCATGAACAAGGAGACTACCTGCATTTGAAATCTTAGCTTTTCTAAGAAATCGTTTCAATGTTCTTTATTAAACCCAATAAAAGAGTTGCAAGTATACATGGTCATCTTCCATCACCTGTCTCATGCTGTGTTTCATGGCAGCCATACGCCCAGTGGTTGGCATTAGTTGATATAAGACAGTACATCTTAACTGAAGAGTCTAATGCTGACATTTGTAAAGCCCTCCTTGTTATCCTAAAATGAGAATCACCTACTCACTTATTTAGAAAATACATAATATATAATACTTTATCACACAAAGGATAAACTAATATAATATTAATACTACAAGGGTTTCAGTATGTAAATGCTCAGTCACAACTACACTAGAAACATACTCAAACTAAATTCTTAAATTTCACTGTAATGAATGAGTTCAAATTTAAGAGAAATCAAAAGTACAGGTGTAATGGGAAGTAGTTGTTCATTGGAATTTAAAGCAAAAATATTGTTTTAGGATTAGTGATAATGGACTAGTCTCAATTTCAATGGCATTTGATTTTCTACATGAATGTCTACTAGGATATCACTATGTCTTGTAGAACACAAAGAAAGTCATCTTTATGAGGGACTATCTCCTGCAGGATTTCTAGCATCTTTTACCTCCTCTACCCTCACCCACTAAATATTTTTAATTCTCTAATTATTAGAACATTTTATTATTTATTTATTTATAATTTTAATTTTTTTACTGTTTTATATTCTGCTTTATTTAATATATTATAGATATTTTTCTATGAATATTGTATATCTATATAAACCTTTCCCATTTGATAAATGTTTCCATTGTTTCTACTTTTTTTTTTTTAATAAACATATAATATACTTTTATCCCCAGGGGTACAGGTCTGTGAATCGCCAGGTTTACACACTTCACAGCACTCACCATAGCACATACCCTCCCCAATGTCCATAACCCCACCCCTCCTCCCAACCCCCCTCCCCCCATCAACCCTCAGTTTGTTTTGTGAGATTAAGAGTCACTTATGGTTTGTCTCCCTCCCAATCCCATCTTGTTTCATTTACTCTACTCCTACCCTCTTAACCCCCCATGTTGCATCTCCTCTCCCTCATATCAGGGAGATATATGATAGTTGTCTTTCTCCGATTGACTTATTTCGCTAAGCATGATACCCTCTAGTTCCATCCACGTCATCGCAAATGGCAAGATTTCATTTCTTTTGATAGCTGCATAGTATTCCACTGTGTATATATACCACATCTTCTTTATCCATTCATCTGTTGATAGACATATTTCCATAGTTTGGCTATTGTAGACATTGCTGCTATAAACATTCGGGTGCACATGCCCCTTCGGATCACTACGTTTGTATCTTTAGGGTAAATACCCAGTAGTGCAATTGCTGGGTCATAGAGTAGTTCTATTTTCAACATTTTGAGGAACCTCCCTGCTGTTTTCCAGAGTGGTTGCACAGCTTGCATTCCCACCAACAGTGTAGGAGGGTTCCCTTTCTCCGCATCCTCGCCAGCATCTGTCATTTCCTGACTTGTTAATTTTAGCCATTCTGACTGGTGTGAGGTGATATCTCATTGTGGTTTTGATTTGTATTTCCCTGATGCCGAGCGATATGGAGCACTTTTTCATGTGTCTGTTGGCCATCTGGATGTCTTCTTTGCAGAAATGTCTATTCATGTCTTCTGCCCATTTCTTGATTGGATTATTTGTTCTTTGGGTGTTGAGTTTGCTAAGTTCTTTATAGATTTTGGACACTAGCCCTTTATCCAATATGTCGTTTGCAAATATCTTCTCCCATTCTGTCAGTTGTCTTTTGGTTTGGTTAACTGTTTCCTTTGCTGTGCAAAAGCTTTTGAACTTGATGAAATCCCAATAGTTCATTTTTGCCCTTGCTTCCCTTGCCTTTGGCGATGTTCCTAGGAAGATGTTGCTGCGGCTGAGGTTGAAGAGGTTGCTGCCTGTGTTTCTCCTCAAGGATTTTGATGGATTCCTTTCTCACATTGAGGTCCTTCATCCATTTTGAGTCTATTTTCATGTGTGGTGTAAGGAAATGATCCAATTTCATTTTTCTGCATGTGGCTGTCCAATTTTCCCAACACCATTTATTGAAGAGGCCGTCTTTTTTCCATTGGACATTCTTTCCTGCTTTGTCGAAGATTAGTTGACCATAGAGTTGAGGATCTATTTCTGGGCTCTCTATTCTGTTCCATTGATCTATGTGTCTGTTTTTGTGCCAGTACCATGCTGTCTTGATGATGACAGCTTTGTAATAGAGCTTGAAGTCCGGAATTCTGATGCCACCAACTTTGGCTTTCTTTTTCAATATTGCTTTGGGTATTCGAGGTCTTTTCTGGTTCCATATAAATTTTAGGATTATTTGTTCCATTTCTTTGAAAAAAATGGATGGTACTTTGATAGGAATTGCATTAAATGTGTAGATTGCTTTAGGTAGCATAGACATTTTCACAATATTTATTCTTCCAATCCAGGAGCATGGAACATTTTTCCATTTCTTTGTGTCTTCCTCAATTTCTTTCATGAGTACTTTATAGTTTTCTGAGTATAGATTCTTAGCCTCTTTGGTTAGGTTTATTCCTAGGTATCTTATAGTTTTGGGTGCAGTTGTAAATGGGATGGACTCCTTAATTTCTCTTTCTTCTGTCTTGTTGTTGGTGTAGAGAAATGCAACTGATTTCTGGGCATTGATTTTATATCCTGACACTTTACTGAATTCCTGTACAACTTCTAGCAGTTTTGGAGTGGAGTCTTTTGGGTTTTCCACATACAGTATCATATCATCTGTGAAGAGTGATAGTTTGACTTCTTCTTTGCCAATTTGGATGCCTTTAATTTCCTTTTGTTGTCTGATTGCTGAGGCTAGGACTTCTAGTACTATGTTGAATAGCAGTGGTGATAATGGACATCCCTGCCATGTTCTTGACCTTAGCGGAAAAGCTTTCAGTTTTTCTCCATTGAGAATGATATTTGCGGTGGGTTTTTGATAGATGGCTTTGATAATATTGAGGTATGTGCCCTCTATCCCTACACTTTGAAGAGTTTTGATCAGGAAGGGATGCTGTACTTTGTCAAATGCTTTTTCAGCATCTATGGAGAGTATCATATGGTTCTTGTTCTTTCTTTTTTAATGTGTTGTATCACATTGATTGATTTGCGGATGTTGAACCAACCTTGCAGCCCTGGAATAAATCCCACGTGGTCATGGTGAATAATCCTTTCAATGTACTGTTGAATCCTGTTGGCTAGTATTTTGGTGAGAATTTTTGCATCTGTGTTCATCAAGGATATTGGTCTGTAGTTCTCTTTTTTGATGGGATCCTTGTCTGGTTTTGGGATCAAGGTGATGCTGGCCTCATAAAATGAGTTTGGAAGTTTTCCTTCCATTTCTATTTTTTGGAACAGTTTCAGGAGAATAGGAATTAGTTCTTTTTTAAATGTTTGGTAGAATTCCCCCGGGAAGCTATCTGGCCCTCGGCTTTGGTTTGTTTGGAGATTTTTGATGACTGTTTCAATCTCCTTACTGGTTATGGGTCTGTTCAGGCTTTCTATTTCTTCCTGGTTCAGTTGTGGTAGTTTATATGTCTCTAGGAATGCATCCATTTCTTCCAGATTGTCAAATTTGTTGGTGTAGAGCTGCTCATAGTATGTTCTTATAATTGTCTGTATTTCTTTGGTGTTCATTGTGATCTCTCTTCTTTTATTCATGATTTTATTTATTTGGGTCCTTTCTCTTTTCTTTTTGATAAGTCTGGCCAGGGGTTTATCAATCTTATTAATGCTTTCAAAGAACTAGCTCCTAGTTTTGTTGATTTGTTCTATTGTTTTTTTTTGGTTTCTATTTCATTGATTTCTGCTCTGATTTTTATGATTTCTCTTCTCCTGCTGGGTTTAGGCTTTCTTTCTCGTTCTTTCTCCAGCTCCTTTAGGTATAGGGTTAGGTTGTGTACCTGAGACCTTTCTTGTGTCTTGAGAAAGGCGTGTACTGCTATATATTTTCCTCTCAGGACTGCCTTTGTTGTGTCCCACAGATTTTGAACTGTTGTGTTTTCATTATCATTTATTTCCATGAATTTTTTCAATTCTTCTTTAATTTCCTGGTTGACCCATTCATTCTTTAGAAGGATGCTGTTTAGTCTCCATGATTTGGGTTCTTTCCAAATTTCCTCTTGTGATTGAGTTCTAGCTTCAGAGCATTGTGGTCTGAAAATATGCAGGGAATGATCCCAATCTTTTGATACTGGTTGAGACCTGATTTAGGACCCAGGATGTGATGTATTCTGGAGAATGTTCCATGTGCACTAGAGAAGAATGTGTATTCTGTTGCTTTGGAATGAAATGTTCTGAATATATCTGTGATGTTCATCTGGTCCAGGGTGTCATTTAAGGCCTTTATTTCCTTGTTGATCTTTTGCTTGGTTGATCTGTCCATTTCAGTGAGGGGAGTGTTAAAGTCCCCTACTATTATTATATTATTGTTGATGTGTTTCTTTGATTTTGTTATTAATTGGTTTATATAGTTGGCTGCTCCCACGTTAGGGGCATAGATATTTAAAATTATGAGATCTTCTTGTTGGACAGATCCTTTGAGTATAATATAGTGTCCTTCCTCATCTCTTATTATAGTCTTTGGCTTAAAATCTAATTGATCTGATATAAGGATTGCCACTCCTACTTTCTTCTGATGTCCTTTACCATGGTAAATTCTTTTCCACCCCCTCACTTTAAATCTGGAGGTGTCTTTGGGTTTAAAATGAGTTTCTTGTAGGCAACATATAGATGGGTTTTGTTTTTTTATCCATTCTGATACCCTGTGTCTTTTGATTGGGGCATTTAGCCTATTAACATTCAGGGTAACTATTGAGAGATATGAATTTAGTGCCATTGTATTGCCTGTAAGGTGATTGTTATTGTATATTGTCTCTGTTCCTTTCTGATCTACTACTTTTAGGGTCTCTCTTTGCTTAGAGGACCCCTTTCAATATTTCCTGTAGAGCTGGTTTGGTATTTGCAAATTCTTTCAGTTTTTGTTTGTCCTGGAAGCTTTTAATCTCTCCTTCTATTTTCAATGATAGCCTAGCTGGATATAGTTTTCTTGGCTGCATGTTTTTCTCCTTTAGTGCTCTGAATATATCATGCCAGCTCTTTCTGGCCTGCCAGGTCTCTGTGGATAAGTCTGCTGCCAATCTAATATTTTTACCATTGTATGTTACAGACTTCTTTTCCCGGGCTGCTTTCAGGATTTTCTCTTTGTCACTAAGACTTGTAAATTTTACTATTAGGTGATGGGGTGTGGACCTATTCTTGTTGATTTTGAGGGGGTTTCTCTGCACCTCCTGGATTTTCATGCTTGTTCCCTTTGCCATATTGGGGAAATTCTCTCCAATAATTTTCTCCAATATACCTTCTGCTCCCCTCTCTCTTTCTTCTTCTTCTGGAATCCCAATTATTCTAATGTTGTTTCGTCTTTTGGTGTCACTTATCTCTCGAATTCTCCCCTCGTGGTCCAGTAGCTGTTTGTCCCTCTTTTGCTCAGCTTCTTTATTCTCTGTCATTTGGTCTTCTATATCGCTAATTCTTTCTTCTGCCTCATTTATCCTAGCAGTGAGAGCCTCCATTTTTGATTGCACCTCATTAATAGCTTTTTTGATTTCAACTTGGTTAGATTTTAGTTCTTTTATTTCTCCAGAAAGGGCTTTTATATCTCCCAAGAGGGTTTCTCTAATATCTTCCATGCCTTTTTCGAGCCCGGCCTGAACCTTGAGAATCATCATTCTGAACTCTAGATCTGACATATTACCAATGTCTGTATTGATTAGGTCCCTAGCCTTTGGTACTGCCTCTTGTTCTTTTTTTTATGGTGAATTTTTCTGCCTTGTCATTTTGTCCAGATAAGAGTATATGAAGGAGCAAGTAACATACTAAAAGGGTGGCAACAACCCCAGAAAAATATGCTTTAACCAAATCAGAAGAGATCCCAAATCGTGAGGGGGGAAAAAGGGTATAAAAAGAGGTTCAGAAAGAAAGAAAAAAAGAAACAATTAAAAAAAAGAAAATGAATAAAGAAAAAATATAAAAAAGAAAAAGATATATATGTATTAGATAAACTAGTTAAAAACCGTTAAAAAGGAAAAGGGTAAAAGTTAAAAAAAATTGGCAGAAGAAAAGAAAAAAAATTGAAAAAGTAAAAAAATTAAATTAACTGCAAGGCTAAAGAATCATGGGGAGAAAGCCATGAGTTCCATGCTTTGCTTTCTCCTCCTCTGGAATTCCGCTGCTCTCCTTGGTATTGAAACTGCAGTCCTTGGTAAGTGAACTTGGTCCTGGCTGGATTTCTTGTTGATCTTCTGGGGGAGGGGCCTGTTGTAGTGATTCTCAAATGTCTTTGCCCCAGGCGGAATCGCACCACCCTTACCCGGGGCCGGGCTGAGTAATCCGCTTGGGTTTGCTTCGGGAGCTTTTGTTCCCTGAGCACTTTCCATAGAGTTCCGGAGGACGGGAATGAAGATGGCGGCCTCCCAGTCTCTGGCCCGGAGGAGCCGAGAGCCCGGGGCCCCACTCCTCAGTGCGCCCTCAGAGAACAGCGCCGATTTACTCCCGTCACCCTGGCCTCTGGCCGCGCTCCGAGCTGACTGAGCCTGTGACCGGTTCAAGGTAACCCCGAGCTGAGAGCTCACTCCTCGGCTCTGTCTCTGTAGCCGGCTTCCCCATTCTAATGCCCGTAAGCTCTGTGACACTCAGACACCCCTGATCCTTCTGTGACCCTGCGGGACCTGAGGCCACACTGACCCCGCGTGGGCTTCACCCCGGTTAAGCCTCTGGAGCGATGTCCCTCAGCGGAACAGACTTCTAAAAGTCCCGATTTTGTGCTCCATTGCTCTGCCGCTTGCCGGGAGCCGGCACCTCCCCCCGCGGTCTATCTTCCCGTCGCTTTGGATTCACTTCTTCGCCAGTCCTACCTTTCAGAAAGTGGTTGATTTTCTGTTTCTAGAATTGCTGTTCTTCTTCTCTTCGATCTCCCATTGGATTTGTAGGTGTTTGTAATCTTTAGATAAACTATGTAGCTGATCTCCTGCTACCTGAAGTAGTCTCAGCCTGCTACTTCTCTGCCATCTTGACTCCTCTCTCCTATTTATTATTTTAAGTTTTTATGTAAATTCCAGTTAGTAACATGAGTGTAACATCAGTTTGAGGTATAGAATTCTGGGATTGGTCACTTACATATAACAGCCAGTGAGCATCACAAGTGCCCTCCTTAATGCCCATCATTCATTCAACCCACCCACCCTCCTGTAACCCTCAGTTTGTTCTTATTAGAACATTTTTTAAAGCCACCTCAGATTATAAAATGCATCCTCAGGGTTGTTCTCTTTTTTGCGAAAATTGACTGATCTAGTTAGTCAAGGCTAACCTTTTCCCCTTATGGAAGAATATTGAGTCAAGTATCCTAAACTAGATCCATTGGCATATGGAATTCCTCTGGCTGCATGGGTCTCAGGTAATCCATTAAAGTGATTCTATCACATTACTTCTGCTTTCCATTTGAGAGAAAGAGCTTACCTGGAGATGGGAGTAAAGCAAAAGGCCTGTTGAGTTAGTTCTTATGATGAGATAATTCTCTTTCTTAAAACAATAATTCCCCTACTAATAAGACAATATTAGTACTTCATATTCTACTTCTCCAACACACAAAATACCTTCTAACAGAAATAGAAATTAGACATGCCTAATTTTTGGCAAAAAAACTGAATAAGCAAAAAGACAAGTATATGAGTAGAAGCAGGAAATTTAGGTCTTAGTTTTGATTCTTTCACCAACTCATGGTAGCATCATGGCCAACTTATCCAATGTTGTCATGATTAAGTCTCCCTAAGTGTACACTGGAATGGTTGGATGACATATTCTTATATTAATGTCATAGGTCTCCTGGGAGGACTAATGTTTCTGAGAGGTGTCATGTTGGTAATGTATTGAGACCAACCTATAATACAATAATTAAAAGTGAAGTGGGAATAAAGAATTCCCAGTTTGAAGAACTATAAAGGTGTTTGTCATCATAATTCTTTTTTTTTTAAGATTTTATTCATTTATTTGACAGAGAGGGAAAGAGAGAGAGAGTGCACACACAAGCAGGAGGAACAGCAGGCAGAAGGAGAAGAAGCAGCAGGCTCCCTGCTGAGCAGGGAGCTGGACATTGTGGAATCCCAGGGTCCTGGGATCATGACCTGAGCCAAAGGCAGCTGCTTAACTGACTGAGTCACCCAGGTGCCCCATCATTATAATTCTTTTTAAAATTCCAACTTTTATGGATATACATATTTAACCATTTAGTGATTCAAGTCTAAATTTTTATTATGTGATTTTGTTTACAGGAATTAGAATGCATCCTTTAAGCATCCACACAGAGCTTTCCTAACAGAATGATATTAGTACTCAGAATATCTGACCACAGGGGCTACCTGGGTGGCTCAGTTGGTTAAGCACCTGACTCTTGATCTCAGCTCAGTTCTTGGTCTCAGGGTCATGAGTTCAAGCCCAGTGCTGGGTTCCACTCTGGGTATGGAGAAAAGAAAAGAAAAAGAAATCCAACTACAGGAGATCACAGAACATTTAAAAACACAAGATGAGGGATAAAAATACAAGATTAGGGTGGTGCAGTTGGTTGAGCATCCAACTCTTGTTTTTGGCTCAGGCCCTGATCTCAGCATCATGAGATCACGCCCCAAGTTGGGCTCTGTACTCAGTGCAGTCTGCTTGGATTTCTCTCTCCCACTGCCCCACCCCCACTAACTCTCCTCTCTCTCTCTCTCTCTCTTTAAAATAAATAAGTAAATCTTTAAACACACACAGACACACAGACACACAGACACACACACATACACGATGAGTTCATTTGGTAAGAAAACTAATGTCCAATAAATAACTTTAATTAAAATGTAACATCATTAAATATAATTAAAATGTAACACCACTAAATTTAAATATTTAAATATAACACCACTAAATAACACTATTGATATTAAAAAAAGACAACTTAATGGTAAAATCAATAGACTAAGATAGAATCGTGGTTGGTTAAATACATGACTTAGTATCTCACAAGCTACAGAAAAAAAACTGCTAAATTAGAAATAGATAATCGTTCCAAAATGCCTCTATAATTCATATTGCCCAAATCATCCATGACTCTAACATTGTTATTCTAGGATCATGAATTAATAGGTAGTGTCAAAACCTGTGAAATTGAAATTGGGTGGGAATGCCAAATTAGTAGAGCAATTTGGATAGCAAATATATTTGTATCATCAGTCAATGCTGTTGGTTGTGGAAAGAAAAAGGTTGACACTGTATTCAAGATAATTGCTTCAATTGTTAATATCAACCTAATTAGAAATAAACAAGATCCAAATAAGGCAATCAAGAGATACAGAATGACTGGGGTTGCTGAAGTGAAGAAGAATGGTAAAGAACCATGAGTACAAATCAATGCATAGTCTATCTAAAACTCTGATTAGCTAAAATATGCAAATGACAGGAAAACCACAGAAAGCAATGAATTATAGAAACAATTTGGATAGCTGGATCAAGAAAATATGAATGATCCCTTCTGAGTGTGTACTCACTTACCTTAGGAAGCAGCAGCTTGCTAAGAGAATGAGCGTGGAATTTATAGTCACTGGTTATGAACATTGACATTTCCACATACTATCTGTATAACCTTGGAAGAATGATCTCACCTCCAGAGGGCATGACTTCCTTAATTTTATATTGGACGTAGTGATGCCAGCTGGGCATAGGGTGGCTCAAATGAGATCACATATGCCAAAGTTTAAAATCTGTAAGATGACACTCAAATGCTGGTTTATTACTTTTTCTTTGCAAGTGTTTCACATGATTTTTTCAGACATTACCTTTGCCCTAACCAGGGGAAGTGTTAGTTAAGGGTTTAGTCAGGTAACCAATCCTGCAGGATTATAATCCCTACTCAGTTTTTAAGCCACTATGCAATATACATACCAACTATTCTGCCTTCCTTAGATGCAGGGATGGGGTGTGGGGGATCTCTGAAAATTATAAATCACTCTTTTATAATTTGATCACTACTAGACTTCTACTTTGATATAATAAAAAAATGAAGTAGCTATTTCTCCCACAATGTGGAGACATAATCTCTAGGTCAGTTCATTCAATGCATGTAATTATTATACCTTGTACACAGAAACTAATATAGCAGGGAAGGGATTCATAGTTTTTGGAGTGTTTTTTGTTTATGCCTCACCACTAATTCTTATGGTTTGAGATTAATGCATTTAGATCCCAAGAGTAAATAAGAGATGGGGGGCTTAAAGAGCATTTTTTATGTTTTTTTTTTTTTTCTAAGCATGAATTGTTAAATGGCCAGATAAATCCTGAAGTGTTCTACCATCAGCTTACTTAGTATTTCTCCTTTTTCTTTATAAAGAATGATGTTTTACTTATTATTATGCTAAATTGCAAAGCCATTCTATAGAAATATTTTTTTGGTATTCCAGTGTATAGAATTTTTTTCATTAAGTGACTCCTGTTACTACTCTAAGAATTATAATAGCAGTTCACTCATGCAAATTACTATTGCAAATTATTTCATATAATGTATTTCTATATTGAATTCCACTAAAGGTAATTTAGCCAATTAAATTGCTAGAATTAAATAATGAAGTCCTACCAATAAAATGATCCAAGAGAAAATTGTTAGGGGAATAGATAGCATATAAAATTTATATTCATTTATGTTAATCAATCACAGGATTTTTTTTTTTGGTATTTATTGTTTAGAGACAATAGAAAATTTCATTTAAAAACCGAATGGTACTTTTACCGTCTGACTGGAAAATATTCTCAAAAATAAAGTTTCTCTTCACTTTTCCTAATTCTTACCTTTTCTTGCAATCAACAAATATTTATAAGTGCTTGTGGTGTGGCAATAAACTGGACATTTTAGGGGGCACATTTTTGTTTTCTGGTTACTAATACTACAGCTGAAGAAGCATAATATAGATGGATGAAGATATCTACAAAAATTAAGTGTATTCATAATAACAGAATACCTTTGCACAGTGCTTGGTAATTCTCAAAACACTTTTGTGAATATAATTATTTTATTTGACCATTGTAAGCAGTAATTATCAATGGATAAATGTTTAATAACAATAAAGAAATGCCATGATTCAAAAGAGAATTTCTTGGGTGCCTGGGTGGCTCAGTCAGTTAACCGTCTGCCTTCATCTCAGGTCATGATCCCAGGGTCCTGGAATTAAGTCCAGCATGGGGCTCCCTGCTCAGTGGGGAGTCTGCTTCTCCCTCTGCCTCTCCCCCTGCCTCATGCTCACTCTCTCTCTCTTTCTCTTTCTCTCAAAAACAAATAAAATCTTAATTTAAAAAAAAAGGGGAATTTCTTGTAGTGCCTGGGTGGCTCAGTGGGTTAAGCTTCTGCCTTCAGCTCAGGTCATGATCTCAGGGTCCTGGGATCAAGCCCTGCATTGGGCTCTCTGCTCAGCAGGGAGCCTGCTTCTCCCTCTCTCTCTGCCTGCCTCTCTGCCTACTTGTGATCTCTCTCTCTGTGTCAAATAAAATAAATAAAATCTTTAAAAAAAAAAAGGGAATTTCTTGACAAGTGAGTGATATTGGCAAATGCATCACTGAGCTGAAAGAAGAGATGAAAAATGATGGTACCTATCACAAAAATGGAAAAATAAATTGGGTCAACTGATTTGCAGGAAGACGAATTCATGTTTAGACCCAGTTGAGGTCCAGTTGACAATGGTGGCCTTAGAACATACATTAGAAAACATCCAGCAAGTAATACACATTCATAAGCTAGAAAAATGTACAAAGAATATGAATAGGCAACTCTCAAAGAAGAAACTCACATGTGTTCCCTCCCCAAGGAAGAAAATAAAATGTGTAGGAGACTGATGCAAATATAGATATAAGTCAGAAAACAAGCTAAAGTTAGACATGCAGATTTTTTTGAAGTCATCCTCATAGTAAGGGCATTTGTATAAATTACTACAAATAGGTCTGTAATGGTGACAATTGAAGTAATAAGTTACAGGAACATTGCAACAGTAGCTACTCTACTGACAGAATATAAAGGCCATTATAAACAGTCAAATAATAATCTAGCTGTGGAAATTTTGCCAGTAAATCAGGACATTAAATAACTGGACGAAAGCTGGGAGAATAGAGTCAGTTACAAGAGGATGAATGTAGAAATGTGATAATTTATTAAAGATAATTGCAGCTAAAGAGAAATCCAGAAAATTAAAGGATAATGCCATTCTGCCAAAAAAAAAATTTTTTTTTAAAGCAAAACCATGACCATTTTGGATGAGAGTTATCCTATTGAGACTTATGTTCTGGAGAGACCTAAAGGTAAATATTGCCCAAAAGAAGTAGAAAGTTAAAAGTTTGGAGGACAGTCCATGGACAAAGACCATTAAAGCAGCTTCCCTTTTGTCTGTGGCCAGAGATGGCTGCTGTGAATAAGTAATTCTCTTAAGCCCCACTTTAGCAGGAAGATGTATGGGCAGTTAGAAAAATATCTATAAGCAAATCTTGTTGACTGATATTTGAATTCCATATCTGTTGTGAAATCAGTCCTTACTCCAAATCTTAAAATTACCTTTTATTTTAAAAAGTAGGTAGAGCTATGAAATTGCATGGATTCTCCAAGGAAAGGAGGGGAGATGAAGAAAAGTCAAAGTTTAACTTTGTAGAGAAATGGGGAAAAGAAATGGCCATAAAAGAACCAAATGAAATGAAATCACTTAGCAGGAAAAGAAGAATAGGGTAGCAAACAACAACAAAAACAAAAACAAGAAAACCCAAGAGGTGCAAAAGGCATTTGCAAGGAGCAAACACATAAACAGTACAGAGTGGGCAGACAGAAAGAGAAATGTGTGACCAAGCACACCAGTAGATTGCCTCAAATAGATACAGTTGATTGAGCTGGGTCAGTAGTTGTTACTTTTCCCACATTAATATGTTTCCATTTCTGAACGTGTTCAAATATGTGAAATCTTTTAAATGTTTAAGCTACTGTTAGGATTTCTTAGTGTTCTGAATTTGCTTTGTCTCACAAAATTGCATGAAACAAGTTTCTAACAATTTAAAATAGCAATAAGAATACAGAATGCATTGCTATTCCATGGCTAGAGCATTGTTTTTTCATAAGCAAATTGATGAAGCTCATTCCCAGAACTCTATGTGCTTTTATTTGGATTTGCTTCATATTATTTTACCCCTGATAATGATTGTTCAAAACAAGTTCACTGGCATAATAGTTTGATCTGATTATCGGTCTGAAAGCTGAATTCAGAGCAGGGAAGGGGAGTCTACTGTTAAAAGCTCTAATTACTTCAAACCACTACACATTGACAAAAGTGCACCTATTATTGCATTTAGAATTCATGCAGTGCTCAAATCTTTACGAAAATATTTTATTCAGTGAAACATTAATGTTGTTGAAATTCTAGTACTTCCTCAAACATTGTTATATTTGTTCCCAAACATTTGAAAATGTGCTAATTGAATGCAGTTGTATCAAGTGTATATAAAACCTACATATAAACTTTATATGATAGACTTGCATAATTTTTCTACTAAGAAATCCACACATAATTTCTGACTGTAGTAGTGTGTTTATCTGTCTGTTTCCAAACCTACTTTAAAAATGGAAAAAAGAGCTTGCATTTCAGTTGTAGTAGTAGCCACAATCTTAGTTATATCTTTATTATAATTTCTAATCATGATTTTAAAGGGAAACATGATATATGTAAGGTTTTAGTGTTGTTAGTAGACATCATTTGGTATTTGGAGAAAACATACAGATTACTCTCAACAAGCTCTGTTTCTAGGTAGGGAATAGCTCACTATAGTGAAATCAGAAGTTCTTCAACCTCCATTCTCCTAGACTCTTTAAGATTTGTCATATGGAAACTTAATGTAATGAGCAGAACGTGCACTTTAAACAAATGAGTAACTTTTTTTTTTCAGTGTTCCAAAATTCATTGTTTATGCACCATACCCAATGCTCCATGTGATACATGCCCTCCATAATACCCACCACCTTGCTCCCCCCACCCCCACCTACCCCTCCAAAACCCTCAGTGTGTTTCTCAGAGTCCACAGTCTCTCATGGTTTGCTATTAAAAACATCCACAAAATTTGTTAGAAAGTAGTGGTTAGTTTGTGGAGAAAAGGACATATTTTTAAAACTTTTTAAAAAATTTAAACTCAATTAGCCAACATGTAGTACATCATTAGTTTTATATGGAGTATTCAGTAATTCATCAGTTGCATACAACAACCCTCATCACATTATGTGCACTCTCTAATACTCATCACCCATTTACCCCATACCCCTACCCATACCCTCTTCAGCAGCCTCAGTTTGTTTCCTAGAGTTAAGTGTCTCATGGTTTTTCTGCTTCCCTGATGATTTCCCAGTAATTCCCCCTCTTCTTCCCTTATGATCCTCTGTGCTGTTTCTTACATTCCACAAATGAGTGAAACCATATGATAATTGTCTTTCTCAGATTGACTTATTTTGCTTAGCATAAACTTCTATAGTTCTATCCATGTCATTGCAAATGGTAAGTATTCATCCTTTCTGATGGCTGCATAATATTCCATTATGTGTCTATACCTCATCTTCTTTATCCATCCATAAATGGATAACTGGGCTCTTTCCATAGTTTGGCTATTGTCGACATTGCTGCTATAAACATTGGGGTGCAGGTGCCCCTTCAGATCATTACATTTGCATCTTTGGGGTAAATACCTAGTAGTATCGCTGGTTCATAAGGTAACTCTATTTTTAATTTCTTGAGGAACCTCCATGCTGTTTTCCAGAGTAGCTGCACCAGCTTGCATTCCCACTAGAAGTGGGAGGGCAAGAGGGTTCCCCTTTCTCCGCATCCTTGCCAACATTTTGTTGTTCCCTAACTTATATTGTTTGTGAAAGCTGAATATTGTCAGAAGACGAATGGAGTAGTCAAAATTGCAGCTCCCTATCTTCTCAGTATTATTGAATTAAAAAGTGACAGGACTACAGATCTCTAAGGTCCTTTGAAAATCTAATCATTTGGTATAATTCCCTTTAGGGAACACACACACACACACACATATATATATATATATATATATATATATATATATATTTTAATTTTGGAATTCCTTTTTCCATTTCTTTTGGTTTAGTTCTTTCAAACTGAAAAAGTCTCTGTACATAACTGTTTTGTTGATAATTAAGTGAATTGCAATTCATAAAGCTCTCTGGAATATGCCTAGCAAATGCAAACACTGCATTGGTGTTTACTGTTGGTAAACACTTACTTAAGGGAAGGGACTTTATTTTACATATCCCTTGTTCCGAATCTAGAACAGTCTTTCACACTGAAGTGCTTGAATTGAACTCAAAGAAGCTCATACCTTTCTTACATTGCTTCATTCATGAACTATAATTCAGTGTAAAAACTCAAAATGGCAATCTTTTAACTAGGAAAATGAATGAGAACTCTTTCACTTTTGAATTGTCCAGGAAATTATGCAAGTCACTTAATGGGCCCAAGACTCAGTTGACTTGAGTGTAAAATGGGTTGATGGGATTAGATAATCTGTAATATCTCTCTGAACTCTAAATATGCTTTGTGATGTCAATTGCATTTTTAGAGAGATATTTTAGTGAGGGCTGGTGACCTACTAGAAAGTTCTCGTATTAAGGGATTCAGACTACAAAGACCTATACTGTGTCTTCATGCCAATCCTTTTTTTTTTTTAATATTTATTTTTTGGAAGATTTTATTTATTTTCAAAAGAGAAAAAGCACAAGAAGGGTAAGGGCCGAGGGGGAGGAAGAGAGAGAATCCCAAACAGACTCCTGGCTAATCGAGGAGCCAGATGTGGGTCTTGATCTCACAACACTGAGACCATTTCTGGAGCTGAAAGTAAGAGTTGGATATTTAACTGACTCAGCCACCCAGGAGCACCTCCCCTCATTTTTTTTTTTTTTTTAATGAGCTTAATATTTCTTTTAGAGTATTAGTTCACCTTTAGGCCTTGACTAAAAATGACCTCATCCTTTGATGTCAGTAGAGTCCAGGCAACTGCCACAAAGTATGACTAAGTTTGGGTGGCAAGAGCTAACACTTACCTCTGTGTTTCTAGGTCTCTATGGCCTTTTGACTCATCTGCAGTGACTAAAATTCCTGTGAGCATTAATAGCCTTTAGGGAGACATTGGTGTCTTATCCAAGGTGGTCATAAGGATGACAACAAGCTGAGAGGTTCCCAGAAGTACAGTCACTCCCTAAATTCTTGGCACACTTGTCATTTCAGTTAAAGAAGATTCTATTTTCCATTATGATCCAGTCTATTTTGTTTGTCTGAGACCTTCACTGAGATAGTTGAAAAACGCAACTGGGAATTATGCGGAGATAAAAAGGAAAATCAAGGTGTTAGATTCCTTTAAACAAATTTTTAACAATCAATTTAAAAAACTCAAGACAAAGAAAAAAACCTATGTATAAATTAAAGCCTGCATATCTACATTATATACATGAATGCTTTTCTAAACCAAATCTGTATCTAGCAATAAATAGGGCAGAGAAAGACAGCTTGTTATCTAGGAGCAGGGGTCAGCAAATGATAGACTGTGGGTCAAATACAGCCTGTCACATGTTTTGGTAAATGAAGTTTCATGGAAACACAACCATGTATTGTCTATGACTCTTTTTTCCCCTAACAGCAGCCTTGGGTGGTTGCCATAGAGACTGTATGGCCCATAAAACCTAAAATATTTACTCTATGGCCCTTTGTAGGAGTTTGCTAATCCTTGGGTCAGAACCTTGCTGTTGTCTTATGATATGAGTCCGGGCTCAGTGTTATATCCGGAGATAGATACCAAATCCCAGGGAAACCTATCTCTTCCAAGACTGTTAAAATTATTGATAAAGGTTAAGCATCTGCCTTCAGCTCAGGTCATGATCCCAGGGTGCTGGGACTGAGTCCCACATCGGGCTCCTTGCTTAACAGAGAGCCTGCTTCTCCCTCTGCCTGCTCTGCCTGTTCTGCCTGCAGCTCTCCGTGCTTCTGCTCTCTCTCTGGCAAAGAAATAAATAAAATCTTTTAAAAAATTATCTTTAACTAAAATTATCTTTAACCAATTATTTAGTGAAGAAAACACTAACTTTTTTATTTTTAATTCCAATTTGTAAATAAAATGTACCAAATCATTTTCCTAACAAAGAGTATATTAGTTAAGATATAAATGGTTTTAAAAAAAGATATGAGCTTAGTCAAAATCCCACCCTGAAATGCAGGTATCACGGTCTATTAAAGTATTGATTGCTATCATTTCTTTTCACTGCATGACCTGTCCCTCCACTAGTCTACCTGGGCATTCTAATCACAAGCATTCTCTTTATTCTCTGATCTTCCAAACTCACTTGGAAGCTCACTTCAATCCTCCTGTGATTTCTCTCATAAAGGTAATCTCAGCTTCAATCTTGCTCTCTCTCCTTTAACCTCACCTTCTCAGACTTCATAGTAGAATTTCCTCTTAATTCTGTTTCTTGGTTTCCCTTCAAGCCATTGTCTCAACCTTTTCACTGCCTTTGCTCTGGTCAGATTTATGGAATTATTTCAATATCTTCAACAGTGACTCTATTCCAGGCCAGGCCCGTGCTAAATTCTCTTCTCCTGAGCTGCCAAAATTTTCTTTCTAAAGATTAGCTCTAATCATTTTATTATCTATTTAGAAATGTCAGTGGCTCCTCCTTGGTTAGAAAATAAAATCCACGCTTTTTAGTGTGATGTTCAAGGACTTAAATAATCAGATCTCTGTCCAAAATATTCTTTCCTTCCCCTCCAGCTTACTAACTCCTTTTTATTCTTAGAAGACATATGTCAGGCATCAGTGTTCCCAGAGAATCTTTCCTGGCCACCTGCCCTCCTCCAAACCTAGGTCAGCCTTCCTTATTCCCTGTTTGCCCAACACACCACAACATTCTGCTTATGCTGCCCATTGCTGTGGGAGCATTCAGCTTCTGGGCTGGGGAACAGCAGGAAACAAATCACTCTCAGGAGCAGAAAACTTGTCATGTCCTGCAGAGTCCTCATGGGACAACATGAGCATCTCACAGTCACAGCCAGTTTATGAATAGCATGGGACATGTCCTCTGGTCTCCACAACTATTTAGAGAGAAAGGTGGGAGCGATGGTCCTCAAAGGAAGCACCAGAGACCCACATTTGCCTGTTGAGCTAATATAGTGATTTGTATCTGAGAGTTGGAGGAACCAAAAATCACTGAGATTCCATTTTTATCCCACACCTCTTACCTCCTCAGATAATTGCTGAAATAAGGTTAAGTTAGCATTCTGCCCCAAACTACTTTTCAACCTCACTTTTCAGCAATCCTTTGATTTCCTCCTCTTCCCCTGGCATTCACCAAAGGGGAAAAAATTATATATATATATATATATATATATATATATATATATATATATAAAATTTACACATAATATATAATATATAAATATATTAACTAAATACATATTACTTATTTATATATATATATTTATATATATATATTTCCCTTTGGTGAATGCCAGGAGAAAAGGGGGAAATCAAAGGATTGCTGAAAAGTGAGGTTGAAAAGTAGTTTGGGGCAGACTGCTATATAGATATAGATATAGATATAGATATATAGATATATATAACTTTCCTAATGAACACACTTTCAATGCTCTGTGATTTTGATCCTATTTTCCTGTTCCAGGAATACTTGATCTCATTTTTTTTTAACCTCTCAAAATCATAGTCACTCTGAGGCTTAACTAGCTCAAAGGACATCTGTTCTCTTATTTCTCAAAGAAAATGGCTTCCTCTTATGTGCTCATTGGTTCCTTAATCCTTCCCCCTAGCATATAAATTATTGGGTGTTTTTTTTTTAAGATTTTCTTTATTTATTTGAGAGAGAGAGAGAGAGAGCATGAGAAGGGGGAGAGTCAGAAGGAGAAGCAGACTCCCTGCCAAGCAAGAAGCCTAATGCGGGACCCAATCCTGGGACTCCAGGATCATGACTTGAGCCAAAAGCAGTTGCTTAACCAACTGAGCCACCCATGTGCCCCTACATGGTATTTTATATCTTTGTATCTCTATTCCTGCTCTATGATGATGTTTCACTTGCCTTGTATTACCTCAGTGCCTTGCATGGTGCTTGATATATAAGAGAAGCTCAATAAATTGTGTGTGTGTGTGTGTGTGTGTGTGTGTGTGTGTGTGTATGCTTTACATTATTGAACTGAACTTTGGCATGAAGTGTGAGTTTTAAATAGGTCTCAAAATACTTCTATGGGTGATGCCATTTTGCTCAACCACTTTAAATCATTGGTTGTTGTTGTTGTTTTAACTGGGAGATTATAAATTCACTCTAGTTTTCCAAAATGTACTTCTCAATTACCTTTCACAGTTTTTCTGTGCATTATCATTCAGATGAGTCTCTTTAGAGCAGCCCTGACAGGTGGTCTTGAGAGGCTCGGATTAAATGGGTGTTTTCATGGGCTCAAGGGAAGGTCTTAGCTTTTGCTTATTACTGACACTAAATCCATTCAAGGCCCCTGAAAAATTTACTCTTCAGTTTCATATCTTAGTAAATTATCTTCCTTTTGGAAGTTCCAAAAAAAGTGTATGCTGTATATGGCTTATTTTTATATCTTTTTATAAGCTATTTATATATTTCTATAAGCTATTCACTTATGCCAGAAAATAATGTTTCTGATATTTAATTTTAAGACCAAATACAAAGAATAGCCTCACAAGTCCAGTGAGAAATAAGTTGGATATGATCTCAACAAATGTCCCTTTCTCTGGGGACTGATGGCATAGAATTTTACCAGCTGTCTAAACTCACCTTGCTCTTCTTATGATTTATTGCCTGTGTGGTATGTCTCCACTTATAGAATGAGATGAGCTTCTCTACCAAGCAGCTGCAGTGATTATTAAATGAAATGCAATGCAGACTGACAAGATCACTTCTGAATTCTCTAGCTTTCTTGTATCTCCAAGACTGATCTTTGACATTTATTCAATTGCCTCTTCAATCCTGGGTCTTTATTTGTACATTTTCAATTCCCAATGAATAAATTCACACAAATCCGTCAGAAATTGGCCTCTTTGAAGCTTCTGTTAACAGCTGCTAGAAGCAGCTGGACCCATAAACAGTTGAGAATATGACAAGTCATCCTACTACTTTGCCATTGAAGGTTGGGTTGGCTTTAAAACTTTCAACTGCCATGATCAAAGTTAAAATCAACATGTATTGAATTAAGATTTTTAAATGTGGAGTTTTATGCATTGCCATTCCTTTTACCCTATATTTATTTAGTGCATCTATAATATAGGATGGAATCAAATGCCAAATATAAATATTATGGTATTATGATAAAGAAGAAATGACTTCAGTTTGGATGGCTGACAAAGGGAAGACTTCATTAGGAAGCTGAGTCTTTAAAAATTGACCAATTTTCATTCATTCAGAAGGGAAGTAATTAAACATTTATTTTGTAGAATGTACTTCATCAATTAGGAAATAATGACACATGAGTAATGCATGCCCCTTGCCTTTTATATATATAAATATATATAACATATATATTTGTTTATTTTATATAATATATATTTATTATATTTATATGAAACATATATAAATATATATATATTGTTTTTATGTGTTTTAAGCTACAATACTCATTATCTGTTAATTAAGCTGTGTCAGTATTCAAGACATTATTGTTCCTCTATCAAAACTGAAGTGTGTTTTATACTGTTAATGCATTGTAGAAAGAATAAATGCTGTCTTTATAGGGGTTTCCAAAGAATTGTTGAAGAAGTTAAATATTTTAGATTAAATTCCTTACGTGTCCAGGAAGAGAATTTGTCTCTAATATTGAACAAGTCTAAGTGACCATTTGCAGAGTTAATGAAGAGTATTCTGTCTTGATGTAAATGCTGAGATTGATAATCATTTTAAGTAGGCATATCAGGATTATAAATGATTTACTGGAAAGTTAATGGAGGCAATTCCACAAAAACAAGCATTCAATTTTGTGAACCCAGCTATCTATAAGGTGTATTATTTATGAATATTGAGCTTGGGAGAGAACTTATTAGTTTGTCATGGAAACAAAGCACACTGAAATGCAAAATACTTATTTTTCTGGACTCATTCTAGAGGTTATACTATAAATTAAGATAAATTTTATAGAAAACTTTGTGGAGCTCAGAGGAGTCAGAGACAATGAAAATCATGTCTCAGGCATCATACTGTATAGAACATGATTAGAAGATAAAAATCACAAAGGATTAATTAGAATAAATCAGAACAAATGCTCTAATGGTAGTGCGGGATAGACAGAAGGTATATATAGAGAAATGAAGAGGAAAGAAAATTAGGAAACTGGAAGCATGTGGAAAAAAACCCAAAGTTCACAAGTGAGCATGGTGTATTTAAAGATCAGCAAGGGGGACTTGGGCACAAATTGAGGAATTCTGTTGACATGAAATATACAGAAAATCAAGAGAGCATGGTAGTGTAGTGTCAAAAGGACAATTTTTTCTGTTTGTTTTATAAAACAGTGGTAAATTTTTAACAAGAATGGCTAGAAGATTGTGAAGATCAGTTAGGGGAGCAGAAGTATAGAGAATAAAATGAAATGAGAAGGAAACATAAAACAACAAGTTAGTACACCATTGTAGAATGTAGGTACAAGGTAAGGCTGTGGCTGTTGAAATGAAAAAGTTAGAAGAAAGAAGAACAAATGGGAGGGAACAATTGACAACTTTGTGGGAGACCGAAGAAGAGCAATTTCAAAAATTACTCTGAAGCTTCAAGTTTGGGTCTTGGGAAAGAAGTAAATTTATTGGCAGAAATGAAAAAATCAATTTGGATAAGAGATATTAAACTTTATTTTTGAATGTGTTTCATTTGAGTTGATGGTGAAGTATCCAAGTAATGGTACCACAGAGAAAGCATGCATAAGGACAAACACAAATTAAAAATGTGAAACTTGATTCTCTGTTAAAAATAAGGGAGGAGAGGAGAGAGAGGAAAGATGGCAGAAGAGTAGAGGACCTACAATTCATCTGATCCCTTAAATTCAGCTATATATCTATCAAATCATTCTGAGAGTTCAACCTGAGATCTAAGAAAAGAATTGCCACAGTTCTACAAATAGAAACATAAACACTTTTTGCAACAGGAGTGAAAAGCCTTCAGGGAGCAAAAGCATCATAGGGCAACCCAAAACAGCTTACACTAATCCTGGCTCCTGGCAAGGGATAGTGCAATTTTGCTCCAAAGACACCTGAGAATCAAGGCAACAGGCCTCTCCCCAAGAAGATCAGCAAAAACATCAGTCTAATACCAAGTTTATGGATCACTCAGAACTGAAAAATTACTGTGCTGGGGAAAATTATATAGTATTTGAGTCTTTAGTCTTTCAGTTTAAATTTTTCGTTTTCTCTTTCCTTTTTTTTTTTCCTTTTTCAACTAGTTTCTCATTTTATCAACTCATTGTTAAGTCTTTTTATAATTTTAACTCTTAAATTTATATTTTATAGATATATTCTTCATTTTTGCATTCATATATATTCATATTTTTTTTCTTATTTTCTTTATAATTTTGGGAATTAGTGTCTTCTAATAAGCAGACCAAAATACACCTGGGACCAAGTGTATCACCCTGTTTTGTCCACCTGTGAGATTACATTCTCCCCCCTCTCTTTTTTTTCTTTTATTTTTCGGTTTCTGATCTCTTCAGATTTGTCTTGTGTGTATTCCACTGGGGTTGTGGTTGCCATTTATTTTGTTCTCTTATTTTGTTCATCTTTTCATCTCTGAACAAAATGACTAGAAGGAGAAATTCACAGCAAAAGAACGAGAGGTAATACTCTCTGCCACAGATATAATTGATATGGATATAAGTAATGTCAGAGCTGGAACTGAGGGTAATTATTACAAAGTTAGTAGCTGGGCTTGAGGGAAAAAAAAGCATAAAAGACACTAGAGAATCTCTTAGTGCAGAAATAAAATCTAATCAAGCCAAAATTAAAAGCATTTTAACTGAGATATAATCTAAAATGGATGCTCTAACAGCTAGTGTAAATGAGGCAGAAGAGAAAGCCAGCGACATAGAAGACAAAATGATGGAAAGTAAGGTAGCTGAGGAAAAGAGAAAAGTCACTAATGGACCATGAGGGGAGGCTCTGAGAAATCAGAGATACCATAACGTGAAATAATATTAGAATTATTGGGTCCCAGAGGATAAGAAAGAAAGAGGGAGATAGAAGGTATATTTAAACAAATCATAGCTGAGAACATCCCTAATCTGGGGAACAAAACAGGCATTTAATCCAGGAGGTACAGAGAATGCCCCTCAAAATCAATAAAAATAGATCAATACCCCAACATATAATAGTGAAGTTTGCAAATTTCAGAGATATAGAGAAAATCCTGAAAGCATTTCCAGACAAGAGTTCCTTAATGTACAAGGTTAGAAACATTAGATGGGCAGAAGACCTATCCACAGAGACCTGGCAGGCCAGAAAGGGTTAACGTGTTCAGGGTACTAAATGCAAAAAACATGTAGCCAATAATACTTTATCCAGCAAGGCTGGATAAAGAAACTAAAAGAATCTGTGATCACTAAACCAGCCCTGCAAAAAATGTTAAAGGGGAAACTGTAAATGAAGAGAGAGCCCAAAAGTAACATGGATCAGAAATAAACAGAGACAATATAGAAAAACAGGTACTTTACAGGTAATACAATAGCACAAAATTCATATCTTTCAATAGTTATCCTGAATGTAAATGGGCTAAATTTAAATGCTCCAATCAAAAGACACAGAGTATCAGGTTGGATTAAAAAAAAGCAAGATCCATCCATATGCTGTCTATAAGAAACTCATTTTAGAACAAAAGACACCTCCAGACTGAAAGTGAGGAGGTGGAGAACAATTTGTCATGCTAATGGATATCAAAAGAAAGCTAGAGTAACATTTCTTATATTAGATATATTAGATTTTAAACCAAAGACTGTAGGAAGAGATGAAGAGGGGCACTGTATCATGCTTAAAGCATCTATCCAACAAGAACATGTAACAATTATAAATATGTACGCTCTTAACTTGGAAGCAGCCAATTACATAAACCAATTAATAATAAAATTAAAGAAATGTTGATAATAATACAATAATAGTAGGAAATTTAACATCCCATTCACAGCAATGGACAGATCATCAAAGCAGAAGATCAATGAGGAAACTAGGTCTTTGAATGTCACACGGAACAGATGAACTTCACAGATATACACAGAGCATTCCATCCTAAAGCAACAGAATAGACATTCTTCTCGAGTGCACATGGAACATTCTCCAGAATAGATCACATACTGGGTCACAAGTCAGGTCCCAACTGGTATGAAAAGATTGGGATTATTCCCTTCAGATTTTCATACTACAGGGCTTTAAAACATGAGCTCAATCACAAGAGGAAATCTGGAAGGAATTCAAATACGTGGAGGTTAAAGAGCATCCTACTGGAATGCCTGGGTGTCTCAGTTGGTTAAGCAGATGACTTTAGCTCAGGTCGTGATTCCAGGGTCCTGGGATCAAGTCCCACATCAGGCTCTTTGTTCAGTGGAAACCCTGCTTCTTCCTCTGCTTGCTTCTCCCCCTGCTTGTACTCTCACTTGCTCTGTCCTATGTGCACTCTCTCTCTAGCAAATAAATAAAAATCTTTAAAGAAATAAAGAACATTCTACTAAAGAGAGAATGAGTCAACCAGGAAATTAAAGAAGAATTTAAAAAATTCATGGAAACAAATGAAAATACAACTGTACAAACCTTTTGGGATGCAGCAAAGATAGCATTAAGAGGGAAGTAGGTAGCAATACAAGCCTTTCTCAAAAAATTAGAAAAGTATCAAATACACAAGCTAACCTTACATCTAAAGTAGCTGGAGAAAAAAACAGCAAATAAAGCCTAACCAAGCAGGAGAAGAGAAATAACAAAGATTAGAGCAGAAATCAATGAAATAGAAATCAGTGAAAAGAATAATAGAACAGATCAATGAAACTACAAGCTGGTTCTTTGAAAGAATTAATAAGATTGATTAACCCCTAGCCAGACTTATCAAAAAGAAAATAGAAAGGACCTAAATTAATAAAATTATGAACAAAAGGGGAGAGATCACAACCAACACCAAGAAAATACAGAGAATTTTAAGAAAATATTATTAGGCAGTCTGGAAGAAATGGATAAATTCCTAGAATCTTACAAACTACCAAAACTGACACAGGAAGAAATAGAAAACCTGGACAGACCCATAACCAGTAAGGAAATTGAAGTCGTAATCAAAAACCTCCCAACAAGAGTCCAGGGCCTAATGACTTCCCAGAGGAATTCTACCAAACATTAAAAGAAGAACTTATAACTTATACCTATTCTTCTGAAGCTGTTTCAAAAAATAGAAATGGAAGGAAACCCAAACTCACTCTATGAGGCTAGAGTTACCTTCATCAGAAAACCAGACAAAGACTCCACCAAAAAGGAGAATTACAGACCAATATCCCTAATGAAACTGAATGCCAAAATTTTCTTGAAGATAATAGCCAAAAGATTCCAACAGTACATTAAAAGAATTATTCATCATGATGAAGTGGGATTTATCCTGGGCTGCAAGGATACTTCAACATTTGCAAATCAATCAATGTGATACATCACATTAATAAAAGAAAGAAAAAGAACCTCTCAGTCGATGCAGCAAAAGCATTTGACAAAAATACAGCATCCTTTCTTGATTTAAACTCTCCACAGGAATAGAAGGAACATACCTCAATATCATAAAAGCTGTCTACAAAAAGCCCACAGCAAATATCCGTCTCAATGGGGAAAGACAGAGAGCTTTTCCCCTAAGGTCAAGAATATGACAGGGATGCCCACTCTCACCACTGTTGTTTAACATAGTACTAGAAATCCTAGCCTCAAACATCAGAGAACAAAAGAAATAAAGGCATTCAAATTGTCAAAGAAGAAGTCAAACTCTCACTCTTTCCAGATGACATGATACTGTATGTGGAAAACCCAGAAGACTCCACCCCAAAATTGCTAGAACTCATACAAGAATTCAGCATCATGACAGTATATAAAATCAATGCACAGAAATCAGTTGCATTTCTATACACTAATAATGAGACAGAAGAAAGAGAAATTAAGGAAACTATCCCATTTACAACTGCACCAAAAACCATAAGGTACCTAAGAATAAACCTACCCAAAGGATCTGTACTCAAAAAACTATAGAACACTTATGAAAGAAATTGAGAAAGACACAAAGAAATGGAAAAACTTCTCATGTTCATGGATTGGAAGAATAAATACTGTTAAAATGTCTATGCTACCCAAAGCAATCTACATGTTCAATGCAATCCCTATCAATAGACCACCAACATTTTTCACAGAGCTGGAAAAAATGATCATAAAATTTGTATGGAGCAAGAAAAGACCCTGAATAGCCAGAGGAATGTTGAAAATGAAAACCAAAGCTGGTGGCAGCACAATGCTGGACTTCAAGCTATATTACAAAACTGTAATTATCAAAAGGGCATGGTACTGGCACAAAAACAGACACACAGATCAATGGAACAGAATGGAGAACCCAGAAATGGACCCTCAACTCTATTGTCAACTAATCTTTGACAAAGCAGGAAAGAATATCCAATGGAAAAAGGACAGTCTCTTCAACAAATGGTGCTGGGAAAATTGGATAGCCACATGTAGAAGAATGAAAATGGACCATTTTATTATACCATACACAAAGATAAACTAAAAATGCGTGAAAGACCTAAATGTGAGATAGGAATCCTTCTAAATCCTAGAGGAGAATACAGGCAGCAATCTCTTTGACCTCACCCACAGCAACTTCTTGCTAGACATGTCTCCAAAGACAAGGGAAACAAAAACAAAAATGAACTAATGGGATGTCATCAAGATAAAAAGCTTCTGGACCACAAAGGAAACAGTCAACAAAACTAAAAGGCAACATGCATAATGGGAAAGGATTTTTTCAAATGACATATCAGATAAAGGACTAGTATCCAAAATCCATAAAGAACTTATCAAACTCAACACCCAGAAAACAAAATAATCCAGTCAAGAAATAGGCAGAAGATATGGACAGATGAAATGTCTGTAATTTCTCTTAAGAAATATTACAAATGGCCAATAGACATATGAAAAAATCTCCACACCACTTGCCATCAGGGAAATACAAATCAAAACCACAATGAGATACCACCTCACACCAGTCAGAATGGCTAAAATTAACAAGTCAGGAAATAACAAATGTCGGTGAGGATACTGAGAAAGAAAAACCCTTTTACGCTGTTGGTGGGAATGCAAGCTGGTACAGCCACTCTGGAAAGCAGTATGGAGGTTCCTCAAGAAGTTAAAAATAGAGTTCCTGTATGACCCAGCAATTGCACAACTAGGGATTTTTTTTTTAAAGATTTTATTATTTATTTATTTGACAGAGATCACAAGTAGGCAGAGAGGCAGGCAGAGAGAAGCAGGGGTGGGGTGGGGGGGAAGCAGGTTCTCTGTCGAGCAGAGAGCCCGATGCGGGGCTCGATCCCAGGACCCTGAGATCATGACCTGAGCTGAAGGCAGAGGCTTAACCCACTGAGCCACCCAGGCGCCCCCACAACTGGGTATTAATTGCAAAGATATGGTTGTGTTGATCCAAAAGGACATCTGTGCCACAATGTTTATAGTAGCAATGTCCACAGTAGCCAAGCTGTGGAAAGAGCAAAGATGTCCATCAACAAATGAATGGGTAAAGAAGATGTGGTATACACACACACACACACACACACACACACACACAATGGAATATTACTTGGCCATCAGAATGGATGAATAATTACCATTTATTGACATGGATGGATGGAACTGGAGGGTGTTATGCTAAATAAAATAAGTTAATCAGAAAATTATCAAATGCTTTCACTCACATGTGACCACAGCGGGTCATAGTGAAAGAGAGGGAAAACTGAATGCAAAGTCATCAGAGAGGGAGAAAATCCATGAGAGACTTGTAACTAAAGGAAAGAAAATGAGGGTTGCTAGAGGGGATATGAATGAGGGGATGAGGTAACTGGATTTTGGCCATTAAGGAGGGCATGTGATGTGAGGAGCACTGGGTGTTGTATGCAACAGTTGAGTTATTGTTACATCTGAAACTAATGATGTACTATATATTGGCTAATTGAATTTAAACTTAAAAAACCTAAAATAAGGGAGGAGATATCCCTATCCTCCTCGTTCTCAGAGCATTTACCTTAAAAAATTTGCAATTGTAGGTATTTTTCATCTTCTCGGGTGTATATAAACCCTTTGAACCCTAGATATAACTTTTGCCAGCTCTTTGACCAAAGAATGTCCTTCTCCTGAACCTATAAGTTTTTGAAATGTGAATATCAAGGGCAATAATATCCCTGTCCCCCAGTTTCTCTTGAGAGAGTAGAAGCCTCAGTGGAGCTCCAAGTTGCCAAACTCCTTCCAGTCATAAAGAGATGATGCTTTTCCTCTAGATAAAGCTAAATGGTGAGCACAGATAGTCCCCACAATCACCAGGTAACATTAGGATGACAAATGGCATTTCAAGTCTTCTTATTTGAGGACAAGTTACTATTTATGGTTTATTGGTTACTGGTTTACTTGCAATGGGATATATCTGCTTGGTTCTATAAAAGGGTGAAATTTATCTTTGTCTTTGCAATCTCTTAATCAAATGCCTGTAAAGTACTTCATTCTGGTTTAGCACTCATTCAATAAGAGAATGGTTTCTTTCCCTCTTACCTTGATGGAAAGATTTTCTGGGGTAGGGGAAAATTTGGTTTTTAATTATGTTTCCACAGTACATGATACTGTAAACAGGGTTGAAAATGAACATTTAAAAATTATCATCATAGAAACAACTGAAAATGACAAGAGTAGGAACAGTTAACTGAGAAAGATGGTGTGCGAACAGTTGGGGACCAGGAACTTAATTTTATATACCATCAGAGCTGTAGGACTGGAAGAAGAAGGGGAGTGAGCAGTGGGAATGGAAACCTTGTTTAGTGAAATAATAATAGAACCAATCTGAAGAATAACATTGGAGATGAGGAAGAAAAGGAAAGGTTTTATGGAAGGAACGTTCTGTCTAAAGTCCCTCATGACATGACCTCATATCTATATCTCTGCCACTCTTTTCCTCTCAACATTAACCTCCCATGGAAACTATACATTTAGAGTCTATTTTTATCTCCATAAGGATCCCTTGCCTGGAATCCTTAAATCCCTAAATCAATGTTCAATCCCTAAATTATGTTCAATATGTAAGCTACTAGCCACATGTGACTAGTCCAAATTGAGAAGTACTGTAAGTATAAAACACATGCTAAATTAATGAGTCCAAAAACTTAAATATCCCATTAATAATTTTATATTGATCACATGTTAACAATATAGCATAAAATGATATTTTCAGTATATTGGGTTAAATATTATATAGTATTAATTCCCATTTTTCACTTTTTAAATGTGTTTACTAGAAAATGTAAATTATATATGTGGCTCACATAATATTTCAGTTGAACACTAGTGTAAATGAAACTATTTCTAACAATATATCCAAAAATGAAATCACTAAAATCAGTATGCTTAAGCTCTGGAGAAAACTATGAAGTTTTCTGATATATCTTATTCTATAGATGATGGTTCCTGGGTTAAAACTCAAGATTTCATCAGATTTTTAGGAAGATAGACCTGGAAAAACAAATTGCTTCCTGGCAAAGTTACATAGAAACCATTCAATAGAAGAGAAGCCTAAACGTTTTCCTTTTAAGAGATGAATTCCCAGCATACTCAGTAAATGGGTCTTAAATATCTTAGCCCCAGCATCCCCATTGATTACCTTATAGGTGCCATGAAAATATTTAAAACAGACTTAAGTTTATTCATTTATATTCACTATCATCCATTCATTCAGGACCCATTCACTGAATGTTTTCTATGTCACAGGCACTGTGACACACACAGAGGATACCACACTGAAAAACAAACAAACCAACAACAACAACCAGATTTCTATGCTTACACATCTTATTGTCTAAAAAGCAGAATATAAGCAAGAATCACATAAATAAATGAGTAAATAAGATTATTTCATGTTTCTTTGAGAATTGCTTTTGGCCACAATAACAGAATACCCAAACAATGGTGGTTTAAACTGTAAGGCGGACGAATATTTCCAGAACCAAAACATCTGGAGAAAAGCATCATCAGATATGGTCAGCCAATCAATGACTTCAGAGTACAGGTTTGCTCTTCCTCCCACATCACAGTCCTCAGTGTGATGGCTTTTAATTTTTATGATTGTTACCTTCAAGTGCTTAAGAGGGATGATACAGTTTCAGGCTGAGATTGAGAGAGCTCTTTTCTGTGCCTTTTCCTTTCGACAGGAAGTCAAATATCTTTCCCAGGACCCCTCAGCTATCCAATAAGGGGAAGGTCTGAATTGGGTCACATGGACATGTCCAGCTGCAGGGGAATCTGGGAAAGCAAGTATTTACTTCCCAGGTTCTGTAGTGGGGTCAGCAAAACATAATAGCTAGTTTTGTTTTTCTTTTTCTTTTAATTGCACTTAGATCAGTCTAATAAAATAAAGCAGGGTAACAGGACAGGGAACAACTTGTATGTAGAGGGAATATCTGAAGATTATCTGAAAGGGCATTTAGAAGAGATGTAACTGATAAGAAGGAGACACTGAGCAAAGATGTGGGGGAAAAGGTTCCTGTCTTACTTATAGAGAAAAAGTCAGACCAATAGCAAATTCAGAACTTGTTGACAAAGGGAAGACTGTATAATTTTATGATCAGCCTCTACATCAGTCAGGGTTTTCCAAAGAAACCAAGCAAATAGGATTTAAAATTATTAATGTAAAATGATTTCTTGTAATGCTCACTCACATAAATTTTTGTCAGTATACTATACTCTTCTTTTTCTCTAAAATGAACATTTCAAGCTTTACCGATATTTTATAGTGAATAAATCTAAAGAATCACTTGTTTCAACAACACTCCAGCTAATGAAAAAAGACAAATGCAGTGAATATTCCTGAATAAGATATTAAATTGGCATAAATCTAAAGCAGAGTGAAGTACCTGACACTTTACTTTCAAGTCATGTTGATAATAAAAGAGAGGAAATATAGGTGCAATGTTGTAAGTCACTAGACGGTGGTTTCCCATCATCATAATGACAACACTAAAAAGAGACATATTTGGTAAGCTGAATACCAAAAATATATAAGGGAAATGGAAAAAATTGGGACTGTTTTAAAAGACGATCGGACTTGCCAATTTCTGGTTACAGAATTTCTTATTCCTTTCCCTACTTCCTTTCCCCCCTTCTAGAACAGCTCACTCATTTCTATTTCTCTCCATAAAGAGATTCCAAACATCTGCCTATAGCAAAAACATTCAGAAACACACTCCCACCAAAGGCAGTTGAGAAGACACAGATATTACAGTTCTTACACCATGGACAGCAAGTGCCAGATTTGCCGTGTGATGGCTGTAGGCTCAAAGAGTGGGTGGATCAAAAAGACAAAAGCAGCTGTGGTGAGAATACGAAAAAAGAACTCAAATACAAAATTAACAGAAAAATAAATGTATATACTAAAAACTTACTGAAATATTACAATAGTAACAAGTTGAAAGAAGGGCCAGTAGTAGACTCCAGCATTAGATAATTTACACATTGCTTCTGTTTAAGTGAAAATATTGTCTACATCTGAATAGTCAAAAAATAATAATTAAGACTGGGATTAGAACTCAAATGCTTATCATCCAATATTCAAGTTTACTTTCAAAATGATACATATGTATTTTATGTATAGATATTAATATATAAATAAAAATATATAAAATATATAATATATTCTCTATAAATATACATAATAAATATATAATATATGACATATATAAGTATATATAATACATATACATAAAATATATGTGTATGTACGTGTGTGTGTGTGTGTGTGTGTGTGTGTGTGTAGATTTTTAGTGTTCTAGACCTTGATGGGGTTACAAGTCCAGTGCTGGACTTAATACTGGTTGCAGTCAAGAAGATCATAGTCTAATTGGGAGCTGAAGGTAGGACCATGATGATGGATACTTAAACAGAAACTACAATGGAATGTGACACATGCTCTAACAGAGTTAGCCCAAATGCTACCTCTGTGCACATAAAGAAGTGGTTATATCTCATACAGCAGATGTCCTTCCCATTGTAGTTTTAAGGATGAAGTTATTAAATGTATCATAAATTGATTCACTCATTACGCATTCCCACATCTTTTTTTATGCCACTTTCCCAGAATCTCTTTTAAATTAGTGTGAATAGTAACACAATTACAACCAATGGGACATAAGGGGAAGTTTATTGGGAATCTATGGGAAATAAATTTTTGTTCTCGTGATTAAGGTTATGTCCTCTTTTCCGCTTTTGTTTTCTTTATTCATCTTCTGGTCTGGACTGTAGGAGGAGTGGTCAAGATGCACCAGCCATATGGTCCAACATTAGTAAAGTTAGGGAAGTTTTCCTTGCTATCAAATTTCTATACAACATCAGAACTAACAATCTGACTTACTCTTATTGCATATAAAGAAGTAAAACCCTATTTAATTAAATCCCCATAGATTTTTTTTCTCTTGCATGTGAATAGTTCTAACTAATCTATAGGAGGAAATGAGATCACTTCTAAAGGATATGTTGCAAATAGAAAAAAAAAAAGGTGGAGTAGGCAACAGTATCTGGGAATTCCGCAGATTCGAAGAAGTTGGTGGCAATAGTTTTGTGAACAACAAGAGATGGTTTCTCATAGAATAAATATTTGAATATATCAATGCTCTAAAATGTGGGTGAAAGTGAAAAGAGGCTGTTAGATTTGACCATTAGGGGGCATCATCACTTGGATAGAGTAGATAGATGGTAAGTCAGTCAAGTGTTGATGTAAACCACATTGCCATAGACTACATAGCAAATGGGAAATATGAAAACAATGAGGGTGGAACAATAAAAGTGCATTATTTAAAAGGGCAGAAAGAGTAGAATGATGTTTTTTGGGTTTTGTTTTTGTTTTTGTTTTTTTAGAGAGAGGAAGAGTATGCATGCCCACATGGGTCGGCGGGGGTGGCTGTGTGGAGGGATAGAGGGAGAGGCAGAGAGAGAATCTTAAGCAGGTTCCATACAACCCTGAGATCACAATCTGAGCTAAAATCAAGAATGAGCCGCTTAACTGACTGGGCCACCCAGGTGCCCCAAGAGCAGAGGTTTTTAGAGAAAAGCACTGTTAAGGAAATCTCTAGTTTTGGGGTACGCGGAACATCACAGGAAATGTCAGTAGAGAGAGCAGAAGTAAGGATATGAGATCCGGGAGGGATGAAAGATAAACTATGGCCAAGGGTTGCATGGAGGGACCAGAAGCCTAGCTCCCCAAAAGGAGAGGTATCCACATCCTCTGTAGAAGAAAAGATGAATGTAAATATGGGAAGGAAACATTCAGAGAGAAAACATGATTAACATTATTTCCTTTGTTAAAAGATTTATTTGGCTTGTTAGGGTAAGCAGCTAAAGGTAAGGTATAGGGTTTTAGGGATTGGTAACAGTTTGGAACAACCAACTGAAGAAAAGAGAATGGACACAGAATTCCAGAGGGCCAAGTAAAGGGTTGTCAATGTGAGCTGAGTAGCCAGCTAAGGCTGTCAGCTTCGGTTCTCCAGTGATACCTAGACTCCAGACACTGATTCCTGCCTATTCCTATGCAGATGTGGACTTAGGGCAAATGCCCACATGTGGCTTCTCATCCTCTGTCCTCAACTCACATCTGTATAAAGGAAAACAGTTAACAATTGTTGTCAAGTGGAATTTTGGGAAAGGTGAAGAAATTATAGCACCTGAGTGGGTTGAAGGGGGGGGTGTGTGGGAGAATAGTGTGAGTATGTGGGGGTAGAGGTAGGCATTCTTTTCTGTTATGCTACCAAGGGGCTTGCTTGGGGAAGGATGGTATGGGCTGCCCTGTCATGGCCCTATCTCTTGCTGTTCTTAGGTTCCTCCCACCCCCAGAGTCACACAATTCAGCAAAACCTGCAGTAACAACAGTATTCCATAGTGTAGTTTCATATTTTTCTCTTAGGCATTTGTAAAGGTTTAAAAAATGGTATAGGTTTTGAATAAATAGTACACAATTCCATCAGCTTTTAATATATGTGACACACATATCTATACATGGGTTGTATTTTTCCTAACAAAATTTTTTATGTCACTGCAGAAAGAAGTAAGTCTAAAGTGATATTAGCATTGAATAAGAGTGTTTAAACTTTCAAGGGAAATGATTTGGATATTTAATTATATTAAAATATGATTAGTATATTTTTGAAGTATTATCAAAGCATAGAATTTAAAAATATATTTCAGGCTCTGAAAGGCATTCAGAGTCTATGGCAAGTAAGGGAATTCTCTTTTTTTCTTTTTAAATATGTTCTCAAAATGCTTGGTCATCAGCTTGTGAATCCCTGATAGGTTTCCCCAGGACAGATGATTATTCTAGGGATACAGAGCATCAGCATTTCTGCTGTGGTTTTTCCCTTGGTGAATAACAGGGGAATTTTTTCAAAGACAAAGCAGCTCTTCAGAACTGTATTCCTAAATCTATGATCCCATCAGATGTGGGTAGGGCAGGAATTTCCTTTCCTCAACTCGGAATTAGTGAGACAGCTGTCAGACCTGCTATACTTGCCTACATTCTCATGCTTAGGGCGTTCTCCTTACCTCATCATTCTGCCCTCTTTAAAAAATCATCTGAGAAAGCAAGAGTGTGACTAAGGCCATATTCAGTACCACTAGAGATTTTGCTGGAAACCCAGGAAGAAATTATTATAAACAAAGTTCCTAGTATATCTGCCCAACAAACTGATAATTCAGAAATACTGGCCAAATAAAGTCTCATCTTGCCTCATCTTCCCATCATGTGGAAAGAGTCACTTGGAGGAGTGACTTTGAAATGGCCGAAGGGTGAACAAAACAGGACAATTCAGGATCAGAACAATAAAGAGCTTTCTTCTTTAGACCCAGAGCTTTCAAGCAATGGAAGGATAAACTCTAGATGTCTTTGGGAGTAGTAGCTGATGAACCCTCTGCGAAGGATTACTGTAGGATTGAACTAAAGGACTTCTAAATTTATGTCCAGTTTGGAGTCAATAAGTAGATATGTTGTCCAACATTTTTCCAGTTTTGTTCTCTGTGAGAAGTTAATAGGCTTAAAAAAGTTCTCTAGTTAATTTATCTTTGGGAAACACTGCAAACCATATTTCTTTTTCAGACATATGGTGCACATTAGAATGTTAAATCTTTCGAGGAGGCTTGTATTTTAACCAAATGTTTCTAACCACAGGGCTGGCTTTTTTGGGGGGGGGAGGAGGGAGGAGGGAGGACAGTATTTTCAAAGATTTTAGGAGAGAGTTTTTGTTTTGTTTTGCTTTGTTTTTTTGCAAAGTTATTGTCCTTAACTTGGCGAGGGCACCAGACATATAAAGTTTTTAGAATGATATATTGCCCTAATAATACAAATTTTCTATGCTAAATTCCAGTGGTCAGACAATACAAGACCAGTTCTTACAATGTATGTGTTTATATATCAAGTTATCATGACTTCTAGAATGAGATTCCATATATTATTTATGTTCTAAACTATGGTACTTAATTCAAAAATCCTTTACTGTAAAGCCCATAACTTCCTAAGAGCTGGCATGGGGCTCCACTAAATGCTTTGCTCAGAGGAAGGGTGATGTTTTTTTGCCTACCCAGAATCATTGTACCTGGGAGAAGGGAGGGGCCATTATTTCAAGGTAGCCACACACCCTATTATTGTAAATGCTACTCATGAGTGATGGTGGCATTCATTTCTGTCATAAAGCAGAAATACTGGTGAACTTCATTTTAAGGATCTTATGCTGATGTAGATCATGAGTCATCTGCTTCCTTAAAAATGATTCTTTAAAAACAGTATGGCATCCTGAATTGGATCCTAAAACAGATCAAAGAAAAAAAGGTAAAATCAAAATTAAGGTCTATAGTTTAGTTAATAGCATTAAAATAGTATCATTTTCTTTGTTTTGATAAAAAACCCATGGTCAGGTAAGGTGTTAGCATCAGAGGAGGACAAAAGGTATACATGAATTCTAATATCTTTGTAAATTTTCTGTCAATTTAAATTATCCCAGAATTAAAAAAAAATAAATCTAATCTGAGAAAAGAAGGGTTGGGTTTGTTTGCTTGCTTGTTTCAGTGATGCTGGGAATCATGTGTTTACTTTTCATTTGATTAAATATAAGTAAATAGTATATAAAGAAATCTGAAAACAAAACAAAACCAAACCAAAAATCCTGATGAATTGTTAGTTCTTAAACATTAAGAGATGGAGGGAGGGAGGTAATTTTATTTCTGGCACCAAAATTCCTCTTAGAGAAATCTCACTCTCTCTCTCTCTCTCTCTTTAAGTTTTAAAGTTTTTTATTAATAGAGCTTAATGAGCCTCATAAGATAGAACCTAAGAATATGGTCAAGGCAAACAAACAAAACCGTTAAGGGAGTCTGCATGACATTAAATGAGTTTGGGGTTTTTAGAGGATGGGGAGAAACAAAGAGATACTAAGCAGAGAAGGGAAAGAGAGAGGGTAATACTCAGTGATACCACTTGGGCAGTATATCTCCCTAGGATGAAGCCATCAACGAAAAATTCTCAGCAACAAATGGCCAAATTCTTAAGAACCAAGTGTGTCAAATATTTCACATACTTGCAACATCTTTATTTACCCCATAAATCTCTCATTTATCTCAATTTTCAATAAAATCAGTAATTTGTCTGTTTGGGTATTTGAATGTTTATGGTTGAGGGAAATAGGTTGGGGGGTCTGGATGGGAAAAAATGAAAAGACGGATTCTTTGGTTGACATGGTATAGAACAGAGCCAACAATTCAGTTAATTGTGAGCAGTACAATTAAACATTTAATGTTCATAAGCTCAGAAAAAACTTTACAAACAAGGTTGACTATGACTGATTACATTTTAAGGATAACCTCAGTATTACAAAACCCACTGACAAGGAAAAAAAAAATTACTCTTATCAAACATTTAAGGAACTAGGAATTCCAAATAGCCATTTAGACTTCTTCCTGTTCACAATAAAGTACACTATGCTAAATTAACATGGGCTTGACTGCTAATCTCAGTTATCTCTATTTTTATAAACAATTAGGCTTTATAAATCAGAGTAAAGCATTTTGTACATATTATTCATAGAGGAGACAAAATAGCTGATCCGTTGTGACCAAGGAACACAATGTTTGTTTTTTTGTGTGTCTTAAAATATTTTGGTTTCTGAAGTTGATGAGTAATATTTTTTACCCCCAAAACATTAATATCTGACTTCCTTTAAATAATCAAATTAAGCAACATCGAGCCCACAATTCCAAATGTTAAAATAGATGAAGACTGCACAGAGGATTCTCTCATAAGACCAAGCATGTGCTTTCTGGTTCTCAACCATCCCCACCACTCCTTGTGGCCTTGCACTGAGGCCCACTTCACTCATTGCCCTGCCTCTCCATGGGCATTTAAATTGGCAACCCACAGCCCTATTATAGTAAATCCTCTGTTGAAACAAACAAACTTTAATGTTAGCAATTTGCACATAGTACCCTATCCAGGATATACCATATTATTTAGAAACTATATTAAGCGGGGAAAAAAAAAAGCTTTGTCTTTTAATTTAGACCAATCTTTGCTTTTTTCAAGCTTTGAGATACAATTGACATATAATATTGTCTAAGTTTAAGGTATACAGTGTGTTGATTTGGTGCAGTTATAAGTCATAGAATAAGAACATTGTAGCATGAGTTAATACCTTTGTCATGTCATATAATGACCAACTTTTCTCAAAAAAAAAAAAATTTAGCAAGTAATCTCTATGTCCAAAGTGCAGCTCAAACTCACAACCCTAAGATCAAAAGTCACATCCTCTATGGACTGAGCCAGCCTGGCACCCCCATAATGACCATCTTGATGATTAAAATTTCCACTTAGAAATAGCTTCCATTTTCAGGACTTCTTTTACAATCTTCGTGCTATGCATTTAAATTATAAAAATACTGAATACAGCTTTGCATTTTATTATTTTACTTGCTATAAACTTGCATGAACCTCAGTTTCCTTATCTGTAAATGAGGATAATAAGCCCACTTAGCAGGGATTTATGAAGATTAAATGTGATCCTGTATATGAAGTCATTATTACACAGTAGGTACTCAGTAGATAGCTTCCTACTCCTAGTATTCATTACTACCCCCAATGACATATACGCTAAAATTTTGGTTAGTGGGTTTATAAAATAAACTGACATGGAGGGATAAGGTTCAATGTAACAGAATTTTTTAATGTAAGATTTAAAATTTAGGTTTAAATTATTTTTTCTTCTTGTTTTTAATTTAAATTTAATTAGCCAAGTTATAGTACAGCATTAGTTTTTGATATAAAGTTCAATGATTCATTAGTTGAGTATAATACTGAGTGCTCATTCTTCTGATAGGTGATTCAGGCAACTTTAGTTGTTGTGGCATTGGAATCTAATGCAAATGACCTAATTTCATGATAGAATTATATGTTTTAAATCTGGTCCAGTTCCAAGTTCTGCAGCCTAGAGCAGGTTGAAGTAGGAAGGAAGTTAGTAGGAAAGAAGAGCTGCAAACAAATTAAAGGAGTCGATGCTAACTTCATCTTTTCTCTTTGTGCATCATTTCTTCACATTAGCCTGTATTCTTCAATATGTGGGGGAGGGGACACTTTTGGTTAACTGGTGGGGTGTTTTGCTCTTTGTTTTATCCCTTAAAGACTTTCACTGGCTCACAGAAAATGAAAATATCAATAAAGGCAAAACTTTCCCAATTGCTTTTCTTAGAGTATACCAGAAGAGATATTTCAATTAGAAATTACACAAGAAATTACAATTAATTAAGAAATTACAATTAATTCAGTGAATAGTTCTTGATGTGTTCAAGTGTTAAAGGTAAACAGTTTCATACGTTAAATGAAAGACATGTAAGTTGTAAGTTGCTGTGGACAACGTAACATTGAATGAGTCATGTTCCCTGTCCTCAAGGAGATTGTATTCCAGCAAAGAGGTAAAACAGATAACAGTATGTATGAAATGCATAATAGATTATACATGAGGTGCAGAAATATGGAAGAGAGGATTTCCAGCCTAGGGATTAGAAATGTTACAGAAGAGACAGTATTCAAGACAGATCGTGTTTTTCTGATTCTGATTATAAAAAGAATGAGTGTTTATTAGGTAGATTTTGGAAATGCATACAAATATTTTCTAAAGTAATTAAAAATAGTTCTTACTATTCAGGGATAACTATTGTTGCGCTTTCTACAACCTATATTTTTTCCTATATTCATGTATATCTCCAGTAATAAGACATACCCACATCCTGTACCTCCAAATGCGTATCCTTTAGCTAATTATGAGTAAACATCAGACAAAACAAAATTAAGGAACAGCCTGCATTATAACTGGCCAATATTTTTTTAAAAAGTCAAATTCATGAAAGACAAAGAAAGATCAATGTACTGGCCTCCATTGGAGGAGACTGAGGAGTCATGGCAACTTACTACAATTTGGGATTCCAGAAAAGATCCTGGGCCAGAAAAAGGACATTAGCAGGACAATTGATGAAACTTAAACATGGTCTGTATATTTTTTAAATATTGTCATACAGTGGTGAATCTACTCATTTGGATAATAGTACTATAATTATATAAGATGTTAACATTAGCGAAGTTGAGTGAGAAATATACAGAAATTCCACATGATATTCTTGCAACATTTTTGTTAGTCTCAAATTGTTTTGAAGCAGAAAGTAAAAGTGAGAAATGGACATGTGGGGGTGCCTGGGTGGCCCAGTCAGTTAAATGTCTGATTTCAGCTCAGATTATGATCTCAGGGTCATAATATTGAGCCCAGTGTCAGCCTCCCCCCATTTCCTCCCTACTTGCCCAGCTCCTTCTGCCCCTCCCCCGGCTCATGTTCTCTCTCTCTCAAAAAAAAAAAAAAAAAAAAAAATTAAAACAAAAAGAGACAAGTGAACAGTACAAATCTAAACAGAAAATATGATTTTATGACAGCATAATATTCATCATATGGAAATATCTTAACTAATTATCATTATTGACATTTTTGTCTTCCCTTTTTGCTAAGTAATGATGTAATGATTAATGATTTCTTGACACATTTTTCTGAAATGAAATGAAGATATTCCAATAATATAAATGTGATTTAGAAGAATAGGTGATTTCATGCATGAAAAAAAAAATGGCCTGAGAAAATGTGTGAAGCAGATACCCAAGCAGGAGCAAAATGCTACATAAAGTCAGGTTTCATGGAAGAACACAGTCTCCAGGAGAGAAGTTCTAGATCAGGCAAAAGTGGTAAAATGGGGTCGTGCTGTCCTGGGCTTTGAGGCCAGTCTGTTCTTCAGGTGCTAGTTAATAGGTTGAAAGTTGACCTTCAGATATTCACTTTTTTTTTTTCCACCTGACTCCCTCTAATATATAGAATAAAACTTGTGTTTTTTTTCAAATGGTTACCAGGAGGGTTTAAGAATACAAAAATGTTTGTGAGCCAATAACATTATATAAGGAATTTGAATTTTGAAAACAAGATCATTTGCTTGAAAAATAATGATCTTACTATGCAAAAAATAGTAATTACTCACTTCAGTTTAGAATGGGAAATATTTGGAAATTTGCCTTTAACAAGTTGAGGACCAGCTGAGAGTAAGGGCCAGAAATAGACCGATCTACAATCATTGGACTTTGACAGCGTGTCCTGAAAATTATTCTTTTTAAATAATTTACTATAGATAGCTGAAATGATAACAGACAATGCCGTTTACATATATGAGATACATTTAATAATCTTACTTATCTTTGATGAACACTTTGCATACTATAAATCATAAATTTGAAATGTAACCCAAACTTTGAAAGACATGAATTTTATGATACTATTTTGAAGCCTAGTACTCTAAAAGATCAATCTTTAATTAAAATTCTATGAGCCTAGGGGCACCTGGGTGGCTCAGTGGGTTAAGCCTCTGCTTTCAGCTCAGGTCGTGATCTCGGGGTTCTGGGATTGAGCCCCACATCGGGCTCTCTGCTCAGTGGGGAGCCTGCTTCCCTCTTTCTCTCTGCCTGCCTCTCTGCCTACTTGTGATCTCTGTCTGTCAAATAAATAAATAGAATCTTAAAAAAAAATTCTATGAGCTAGTGTCAAGTCATTTAAGTCGATTATCTATTATATAAATATTATATAAATACATTATCTCTCCCATTAGATTACCCTTCATTGAATTTCTTAACTTATAACTGGGTTTCCTATTCAATATTAACTTCTGAAAAATAATACAGGAAATTAGCTTATTAGTATTTAATCTACAGTTAACACTTCAACGATAGGAGATATAAAATATCTATATTAATCAATAGTCCCATAGTGCACACACTTACTTTTATTGAGCTACTTTCTTTCTATTTACAGGCTGTTTGAAAGTCTGATTGAAACAGTAACAGGTGAGGTTACTGGGTGGCTCAGTCAGTTCGGTGTCTGACTCTTGATCTCATCTCAGGTCTAGATCTTAGCATCACGTGTCCCAGTCCCCACACTGGGCTCCCCACTGAGCTCTAAAGCCCACTTAGAAACAGAAATAGGTGAACATCTCATATATCTTTCCTTACATTTTCTCCATCTTTTTCTTCAGAGGGAAAATATTTAAACATATAATTATCTTTATATAAATAGATTAGGGGAATGCCTACCTAGTTGGCTTTGAACACCTCTGAACAAAACTGCTGCTGCCTAAAATATTCAACAAAGGACGACTTTTAAAGGTCAGTCAGTATCCATAAACTGTTGATTTCTGAAGTAGCATTCCCCAGATCATGGTGCATGGTGGTGTTAAAGCCCCAGCCAAACACCACTACAGTGTGTCCTCCCTTAGTGCAAGATGATGAACTCACCTTTATTGACTTCACAGGGATGGGGATTGCTGTGGTCTCTGGCTGATGGGCATTGACTTCCGCTAGTTATTTATCAGAGATTAGTTCCCTAGCAGTTTAGACCTAGAGAGATAGATGGAGAGAGAGAGAAGGCAGGAGTTAAACTCAAGTTAAATTTCAATGTATCTTGACCTATAGCTCTTCATGTACAAAAAGGATAAGTTAAGGAGAGAAGAAACTCTCACTTTTGACCTGGGTAATGACAGAGGAGATGATGTGCTAAATTAAGTGACAGCAAAATTTGAGAGAGGCTTGGAACAACCAGACAACTACATCGTTGTTCTCTAGACATCCAAATGATCAGTACAGCATTGTGGAGTGTATATGAAAATGAGTGTCATGGTCAGTGTGCCAGTGTCAAAGAGCACAGCTGATTGAAAAAGACACTAGTCTTGGATTCAGAAGAGAGTGATTTTATTCCATGCTTTCACATAAACTACTTAAGTGAACTTGGGCTAGTAAATTTCTCCCCTCTGCCTCTCAACAGTTCTATTGGTAACCCAGAAAAGGAACAGGGGCTTGCCTAATCTTAATAGTGACAGAGTGGTTTATTTTTGTTTGTTTGTTTTGTTTTGTTTTGTTTTGTTTGCCCCTAAATATTAGCTGCTGGTGACAATGCATGGGATGTGGCTTAAATACCAAGGCTGGTAAGTGGAAAATAGGTAGTTTGCTAATATTCTTGCTTTCAAACCTGAGGCATAACAGTGTTTTAAGTAGAAGATTCCCTTCCCATGCTACTGCAAGTATGGCCATCAGCATTCCCTGGAAGCTTTGTAGAAATATGCAACCTCAGGGCCCTCCCAGATTTTCAGAATCAGAACCTGCATTCTCAAAGAGCCCCGGGTGACCCGAGTGCAGAATAATGTTTGAGAAGCACTGCCCTATATCCTCTAGCTCTTATGTCAAGCTCCCAGATCTCTCAGCAGTTACCCACAGGCTTGCCTGCAGTGCTGGGCACCTTGCAGGGAGGACTGCATCATTTGATGCTCAGGAGAATGGGTGTCCCCCATTCCTGATCTTTTTTTCCACATGGAGATGTGACTCTTCTGGCTTCTCTTTGCTCCTTCGTGCCCTCTTCCCCAGGAGTGGAAGAATGTCATTGGTTAGTTTTGACAGAAAAACTGGGAGTGCTTAGTTTTGTTTCTGCCTTCTTTCTTTTGGTAGCTAGCTGACCACAGGGAGCATGCATTCTCTGCCATCCTCCAGGGGCCCACCCTTTCCTCCTGGGGAAGAGGTGCTCTTGGGTCCGACACTGTATGCACCTCTGACTGGCTGCTTGAGCCTGCCTCATTCTGGCTGAAGTTATGAGGCCTATCTAGTGCTCTAGGTATGCTACCTTCAGCAATCTAGCTGTTATTGGTAAAAAGGTGATTACTCGTTTTTCTCGTTTTACTCTGTGTTCAGCAATTGGGTATGGAGAAGGTGATGCTTTATTAAATGCCCTCATTAATCCCAATACTTACAACAGACCTGAATCTTGGTGCAGGTGTTCACTAATAATTAAACCTCTTCATCTGCAGGAACTGCATTTCCTTCTCTGTAAAGGAGACATGTGGTTGGATGAAATCAGTGGCCTCCAAACCTGAGTAAGCTATAGAACTCCATGGAGTTGAGAGGATAGTCTGAAACAAAATCTCCAGCAGTGGGACCCACAAATGAGTCCTGTGAGGAGGTGACTCAGGTGAGGCAAATCTGGACATGGGGTTTTCGAATCTCCTGGTTCTTTTACTCCCAAGTGTGGTCTATGAATTTCCAGCTGCGTAGACACTCCATGGAATCTTGCTAAAAATGTAGACTACTTGGCCCTGCTCCAGAAGTGCTGAATCAGGAGCTGCATTTTACCAAGATTGCCAGGTTTTCTTGTATGCACATGAGATTGAGAAGCCCTGCCTTGACCTGTATTATCTCAGCAGCCCTCCCCACACTGAAACTGCTATGATTCTATTTCTTTTTCATTGCTCGGTCTCTGGTTCCTGGCATATAGCAAGGTACTCAATAAATATTTATTGAACAAATTAATCCATTCTCTGTTCTATTCAGTGGAATGTGGCAACAGCTTAAACCTCTGGTCATGATCCCATGCATTTATCCCTTAATAGACACAGCAAACAGAGGCACCAATCTATCTCTCTGGCCACTGATAGCTAGAATTACCAGGGATTCAAAATCTTGCTCATGATATGCTCCCTACCCTTCTGAATTCCAGTAATAATTTGGTGAGAAAAATCTTCTAGGAAGTTATATTGTTCACCTTCTAATTCTTTCCCTTCCCATTCTTTCATGAAATTCAAAGCCCATTCAGATTTATATGCCTTGATCTCATTCTGGTGTTTAACAGAATTTATTGCTGTCTTCTGGAATTTTCCTTCACTTGGATTTCACAATACTAAATTTCATGGTTCTGTTGTTTTTGATCACTACTTCTTTAGCTTTTTAAAATAGTCCTCTCAGGTTGCTTGGGTGGCTGAGTGGGTTAAGCCTCTGCCTTCATCTCAGGTCATGATCTCAGAGTCCTGGGATTGAGCCTCACATTGGGCTCTCTGCTCAGTGGGGAGCCTGCTTCCCCCTCTCTCTCTCTGCCTGCCTCTCCGCCTACTTGTGATCTGTCAAATTAAAATAAATAAATAAAAAAAATAAAATCTTTAAAAAAATAAAATAGTCTTCTCTTCTTCTTAATCTACTCCATATATATACACACACACACATATATGTGTGTATATATATATATTCTTATACATATCTTATAGCATATAAGATATATATATCTTAAAATATATATTATATATCATATATATATACATATATATATGTATATATATATATCTTAGAGCATAGCTTGGTTATTACTTTCAGAATGAAGTTTGGAAGTCTCCATCAAGTTTAAGTAAATTAAGAACAAATCATTATTTAATCTTCATATATTTATTTTATATATGTTAGAAAAGATCAAAATGAAAGCATCTTACATTGAACAATGGAATTTTATAGTCTTGCGCAATTTTACAGACACAGTAAATGATTAGTAAATACAATTTTACATAATTGGGACCAACTTTGTTATATGGGAGGAGGAATTGGTGACTAGGGGTGGTCTAGGGCAGGGAATTATCCTACTAGAACCACTAAACGAACTCCAAATTCCTGAGACTTGCTCTTCCTCCTGATGTTAATTCAGGTGGTATGAGAAGAGAACCTAGAATTTGTATTTAAAAATAAAATACTGTCAAGGTGAGTCCAAAGCATAGCTAAGGTTAGTATCTACTGATCTCTCCAGTTCTGTAGATAAGAATGTCCTTTTAGAACAGATTCAAAAATATAAGGACCATTATAAAGAGGCTCTTCTATTTTATGCTGTTAGCCAAACATTGAGCAACCCAACATAATATCTGATGTTTTTTTTAATAAGGAGAAATTAGAAAAAGGTACAAAGCTGACAAAAATTATAGTGGCACAGTCCAACTATTGTTTATTACCACAAGGATGGGCCTTTGCTTTAACTCTGAGAATGAAAATTTGATTATAAAGTTTGTCTGGTCTAAAATAAGTGAGTTAAACATGTTTCTACCATTTCAAAGATAATTATTGCCCTGTCATAGTATCTAAAGTTAGCATTAATAAAAAAATAAAATTTCATATAAAAGACTAGAAGAAAAATATTTTTTAAAATAATCTGTTCTTCATTTGGGTTATTATGCATTATTCCTGAAATAATTTCAAGCCATACCATCATTCACAATTAGGCTCAGATCATCATAAAAAATGTTACTTACATGAGGTAACTGGGACTGAATCCTGCTATCTCCACTTGTCTGTGGTGTCCAGACAAGACAGGTGTTCTATTAACTTCAACAGGTGTTCTCAAACTTTGTTTTGCAAATTTGTTATCAAATAGGATTTCCCTATCTTGTCAATTTGTATACCATAACAGACACTATTGTTCCTCATGTCTAAAGAAGAAGCAATGAGTACAATTGCTTGTCATGTGTGGGAATACATGTTTTGTGACATTTGCTGCTGGACAGGTTGTACCTGTTTACTCAAAGACCAGTGGAACATTCAGGCACTCAATCCATGCTCATTGACTGTCTTCCTAGCTGTTTGTTCAGGAGATCACCATTGAGCTCCATTATTTAAAAAAAAAAAAAAAAATGTGCCTCACTGTCTTTCTGTTCATGCCAACCTGTATTTGCTCCACTTCTGTCCTGAATTCAATATTCTGTTGGCCAACTCTATGTCATGTCAATACATCTGGGAGAAAAAACCTTGGGCTTGTGTTCTATCTATGATAAGCCTTTAATTCACCTAACTATAGTATGATGGTAAATAAATAAGTAAATAAATAATGAAGGATTGACCCTTCCCCAATCAATTAACATTGCATAGAGCAGGGGCTCTCAAAGTGTGCTCTTGGACCAACAACATCAGCGTCACTTGGGAACTTGGTGGAAATGGAAATCCTGAGGCTCACACCAAATATACTGAATCAGAAACACTGAGGGTAGGGTTTAGAGCTCAACTGTCTGTGGTTTAACAAGTCCTTCAGGTGATTGTGATGAATGGTCAAATGTGAGAACCCCCTGAAAGAGAAATATTTATTAACTAATTCTTTTGATAATTTCTTGATAAACACTTATTATTTCCCACTGTAAACCAGAAACTGCCAAGATATCAAGGTGCTGGAGGCAGAAAGAAAGTAAAACAGGATCCCCTAATGGAGTTGTTCTAGAGCTCAAAGCTACAATATTGTTTCTAACACTGCTCTTTGGATCAGAGCTGGTGACCCATAAGAATGAGGGCAGTTGATTAGTTTGATTGGCTCAACCCAAAATTACAATAAAACTATATCACTACACCAAAAAACATTCTTTTCCATGAAGGAAGACAAAACACTTTTTTGACTTACAGTAGGAGGTAGTAATGTCCAAGCACCAAATGTAGGATTGCACATAGTTCCATCAATGAGGATATGGAAGTAAATATTTTCCAGAAGACCATCTTCCATTTTATAAAGTCTAACATGTTATAAGTCTTATTACATATGTATGAATTTATGTGCATGCATACCTACACACATACACACATACACATTCTACTTTTAAATAGTAGGCACTGTAAGGATCAGAGACATGCTGCTTTGGGCCACACATTAAGTTAGTGACAAATCAGGGTCTAGAACAGAGGTACTGCAACTCAACAATGATTCCTAGATTAGTGCTTTTGAGATAATATGCCTCTCTGTCCTAGCCCCCAACCCATGGACATTCGCAGATGAGAAAATACATCATGCTTCTGAAATAAATTTATCAATTGCTCAAAGAACTCTTGTCAGTTTTAGGAATTAAGATTCTAAAACAATATCTTATTTGATAACATTTTTTTTTCTGCTCAAAATTTCAAATACGGCACTACTATATTGCCTTGATTAGGGGGGATTGTTCCGTGCACTTGACTGAAATTAATTTTGGTTTAGAGCTTTTAAAAAAATAGTGAACAAAGTACATTCACACGTGTGAGCCCATTCATAAAGCTGGTTACTTAAGATGGGACTAGAAGAGGGTGGCTATTGTTGTGCCACTTCTTTTCAGTACCTATGTCCCCTTGGCATTCTGGTTTTTTAAATATTTATTTATTTATTTATTCATTTAAGAGAAAGAGAGAGAGAGAGCACAAGCAGGGAGAACAGCAGGCAGAGGGAGAAGCAGGCTCCCTCTGGAGCTAGGAGCCCGATGTGGGGCTCAATCTCAGGATGCTGGGATCATGACCTAAGCCGAAGGCAGACACTTCACAACTGAGCCACCCAGGCATCACCTTCCCTCAGCATTCTAAAAGCACTGAGATCTTCTGGGAGCCTGGCTCCTCCGCTGCCATTCTCCCATGCATAGAGGAGTATGTAGCATGGCTAAAGGTGGCAGAGGAGGAGAAGACTCCTGACTACACTGTAATGGAGATCAGAGTCAACCACTCTACTTTCTGTCTTTAGATGCTAGGTTGCAGAAAACAGGTGATCTGCAAAAATTAGAGTCTTTCTTCCTTCCTTCCTTTCTTTCTTTCTTCCTTTCTTCCTTTCTCCCTTCCTTTCTTTCTTTTTCCTTCCTTCTTTCCTCTCTCCCTTTCTTCCTTCCTTTCTTTCTTTTTTTTTTTTTACTCATCCCAAGCACTGAGAATGGGTAAACATGCTTTACCCACCAAAAAAATGTAAACTGACTTTTCAGAAGAAATTATGCTGAGGCTGTTTCAAGTGCTATTCACACAGCTTTCAAAACAAGTTACAATTACTATTAAAAATATATTGTTATGTTTTGCTTTAAGTGCTAAGCTTTTGAATTTGTAAGTGGCTACTTTGGCCCTTAGTAAATCACAAACTTCAGAAGGCTCCTTATAACTTTTCCACTTTCCCCAAGTCCGCTTGAAACTTTTACCCAGATTTCCATTTACTTAGCTTTCAGTTCCTAACAAACACATTTCTGTTGGAGATTCTGTTTGTGTGGCAAGGTTGAGTGTGCTGTGTCAGGAATAATAGCATCTCAGTTTAGTGAACAGGAGACAGGCATACACTCTCCATAAGCAATCTCACATAACTGTCATAACATAACTATTGTTTAATCCATTTTGGTGATGTCCCAACCAAAAGACTCCCAAGTAACTGTCCCAAGGTGAAATATTTAATAAGTGACCATGCTCTCTGAAACCAAATCTGTGTGGTACAAATTCTATGTACTTAACAATTGTTGTAATATCCATTCCAAATATTGTTGAGTGATAGACTAAGAAGATCAATAATCGAGGGAATAATAAGGACAAGTGACAGTTTTTCCATAATTCTTTTTTACAGTGTAATCAGCATGTGTCAGACATGTATTACGTGACAAATAAATGGGAAATTAAAGAATGAACAAGAGCTCATCCTCCACAATGCTTTTAATCTAGGGCTGTGCAGTCTGACATAATGGCTAGTCACCTGGGACTATTGAAATTTAACTTTAAAATAATTAAAATTAAATGAAATATAACATTTCATTTCTCACTCATACTAGCCACATTTAGAGTTGAATAGTGACATGTGGCTAAGAGCTCCCACATTGGACGGTGCAGAAATAGAACATTTCCATCATAACAAAATTCTGTTAGCACTGATGAGTTGGAACTTTGTGTAATCAACTATATGAATAAAACTATGGCAAACTAAGACAAGTTCTTTTTTGCGTTGACATAGTTGAGGAGAGATAGTCGTTCTTTGCAGTACTGAAATTGTGACCAAGTTTATTAATTACTTCAAAGTAAACACTGTGGTAAAGAACAACATGACTAAATTTATTCCATTTAAAAGAAGCTGTAGAGGCACACTAGAATTCAGGGCAGGCAATTATTATTATAGTACAAGTCTTTCCAGTAAAATTATGGTGAAGCACATGGAAAACAATCCCTGCTGTATATTGCAATGGGTTTGTGTGAGTATGTGAGTGTGTGTGTGTGTGTGTGTGTGTGTGTATGTCATTTTCTTTGTAAAAGTTCATCAAAAACAAGATCATAAAGTATTCTAAGTTAAGGACATTGCTCTAAACTGATCTTGGACAGCCATACAGGGCTAAAAACAGCCAGGAGATATCAACTGCCACAATTCCTTGCTTGGCAAACTGACAGGCATAAAATCAAATCCAAATACATGATCTCTGCTGTTGCAGTTTCTAGTGCTATACTTTCGGGAACTTTCTTCTCTAAATTTGAATTTCTCTTGCTCTTTGGTGCATGATGGCCGCTCAATTTGATCAGAAGTTGATTTTTAAGGCATATTTTGAAACTTAGGTTTTATTTAGATCTTTATTTTCCCCAATCAGTATATGAAATGGGTGGGGGGAAATGTGCTGCAAGGGTGCCTGGGTGGCTCAGTCATTAAGTGTCTGCCTTCAGCTCAGGTCATGGTCCCAGGGTCTTGAGATCGAGCCCCACATCAGTCTCTCTGCTCTGCAGGGAGCCTGCTTCTCCTTCTCCCACTCCCCTGCTTGTGTTCCCTCTCTCCCTGTCTCTCTCTCTCTATATATATATCAAATAAATAAATAAAATCTTTTAGAACAATTGTGCTACACAGAGCAGAGGGATCTATTATAATGAGAGGTCATTTAGTTTTTATGGTTATATTTTGCTACTAATAAACTATGAAGTAGTAGCTAGATGAAATGAGAATGAAAAGGTTAGAGGCAAGGAATGCTTAGTGGAATTAGAAGTGCCATGTTCATCTTTACTTAGCTTCTTGTTAATAGGCTCCTACGAGAAGGCTTGAGAGAGAAGTCTGCATTTGGATATATACATATAAGCAAAATAAGTTCACCTAAACATGTATGTGATCTCAGCTTATGTTTGGATGGGCCTGCTGGGAACGGACAGTACTCTACCGATGTTTCTTCCTGTTTAGGTTGCACTTCGATAGCCAAGCAGGCTCCTGTTCCAGTTTGTCTGGCCAGCGCCATGGGTTTTTGTTGTTGCTGTTTTATTTGTAGAAATCTCCTTTCTCAAATTCATATTAGTACGTTTAGCAGGGAACAGACTCTTCATTTAGACATACATCCCTCCTTTCCCACCCTTTTCATCCTAGCCACTTCCTGCATTTGTATAGCTTACCTATCTCCCTGAGGCATTTGCATTTGCAATCCTTGAAGTCTGACACAGAGATCTATGAGCCAATTACATCTTTGCTTGAAAATAAATATTTTTTAAGTATACATACAAACAACTGCGGTAAAATTTTTAATTGAAATATCCTGTATAAATGTGTCTATAATCATCAGGACGTGTTAAATATCAAAAGTTATAGCAAACTAAAGACATACCAAATTCATGCGAACTAGATTTAAGCCAGAAATCCTTGAGCAAGCCGAGTCTCCGTATGGGGATGATTAGGTGTCTACTCCTTCAGTCACTTACTCTCATTCCCTGCTATATCATCCTATCAAAGGATACCTCAGGAGACATTAGGCTCTGCCCTATGACTCAGCATCAAATAACGATCATGTCTATGAAGGCTTTGCTATCTGCTCTGCGTATCAGTGTAACTCTCCTTCTCTGAGTCCTTTCCTGAGTTCTTTTCTTGGAGGCACATTTCTCCCGTCCCTTCTGACTTTCCCTTCTCTGGCTGACTGCTCGTCTTGCTTCTGCAATCAAGTGGCTTTCTATTCTCAGCCTGCTCACACTTCTGTCTTCACACAGGTTTCTGCTGTGCCTGTCACTTCCTGTCCCTGAGTTCACTCTCCACAGCGGTCCTCTAGCTACCTGGACTGGTGCTAAAGTTCTCATCTTTGCTCATTACACCACGGAGAGGCTGTTTATCCATCTTTCCAGATGGACAGCCATTACTTCCTGCTCTCTCTTCTTTGTGGCTCCAGGAATACCCAAAAAAGGGATGTTTTTCAGTTCTAGAAGCAGTCTTGTGACTGAGAAGAATAGGAGAGCAAATACAATGCATAGGGGTGATGGGGTGAATAGCAACATATGGCCTCTATCTGTAAGGAACAACATGTATTAGCCCAACCCCTTCACCAGTAGAAAATTTGGAAAATTTCCAGTTCTGTGGATTTAATAAACTTAGCTCCTATTTTACAGGAAAAGGTAATGTGACTAAGTGGAGGGCTATATGTATCTTGATTCTTTTATATAAACTATCTGTATTTCCTGGTTCCTTAGTTCTATGATGCTCCTATTTTGCAATAGGTAATACACTGCTCCTAAACCGTTAATAAGAGATGCTTACTCATTAGCCGAAATATTTTTATGCCTTTGTTCCCTGTTTTTATTAGTTTCTTCTACACTGAGCTCAAATTGCTTCATGCTTACAGTCAGAGTCTCCACATTTTTCTTTTCAGTAGACTATAGCCCCAAACTACATTAGTGTTAACAGAATTTCAGATTATGTTTCTAATTCTAAGTAAAGAATATGCATTGGCTAATATCTATGAATCTCAGATTCATGAATTAGAACATGTTTATGTCTTAATCTAATTTTTATAGTTTTATTTATCTAATGGGTAGCTAGCTATTGTCTCAACCCAGTCATTCGCAGCTTTAACTTAGTAACTAGGAAAGAAGTAAAGAAATGACAATGCAAATTCCAGGCAGCATCATTTATCCTTAATAATTTCTCCCCCCCAAAGCACATTCTATTGTGTGTAACCTTGTATTTGTTACCTTACTACTATTGTTCCCCTGGGTTATCTCAGGGGCTCAATGCAGGTAGGGTGTGCGGAAAAACCTGTACACATACCACCCACAGATGCAGTTTGAAAATTCTAACACCAGGTGGCACTATTGGTAATTTATAGCAGATCATCTTGAGTCACACAGGTACCTTCAAGAAATTTTGAAACATCCTGTTACCCTCTTGTCCCTTTTTCCAAATCACAAAACATCACATTTTGAATTGCTTTACAGTATCTATTAAGTACCAACCAGAAACTACCTAGTCATTTAGAACACCATGTTCTACAACAACCGTGTCTAATAGTTTCTCCCAATTTACCGTTTTAACCAATATTGTCCCCATGAATTCCTTTATACCTTATATCATCTACTGCCATCTCCTATATTTCCCTTTATTTGGATATCTGCATCTCTCTGTATCTCTCTGTTGTGCTTTCCAGCATTATTCCATCTGAACATATAGGAATACCACTGGGACTATTTTTAAGTTAACAGAATTGAGCTATCTCCCCACAATTCTTGAGGTAGTGCATTTTGTCTAAATTCTTTCTTTTTTGCAACTCTACTTTCTCCCCCACCTTAATTACACATCCAATATTTAATTAAACCAAGCCAAACTGATTATAAAATAATCATTCCTTTCCCCTTTTCTACACATAAATGGTCCAATCAGTAGAAGCCTTTGAGGGAGATTCCCAGTGGAGTAGGACAAGCCTGGGCAGTTTAATGGCCTTATTGAGAACACAATGGGGTAATTGTTTAGTAAGTCTACCACTGGGCAATCAAAAGCTGTCAATCAGCTTGGCTTTCATAGACAGTATTGAAATTTACTCTCTAAACATTAACCGATATAAATTACCTATTTTAAAATAATGCTCTCACCAAGAGGCCAAGCTGTGAGAGTAGTATCAGACTTTGCCAAGCTTCACACATCAGGGAAACATAATAATGAACACGGTGGGGGTGGGGGGTTTGCCAGAATATCTTTTCCCTTCATACGATTACTGTGTACTTAAAGCTTAGTTGCACTGATGGTGGTTCATAGTACTTTGAATAAAAGGTCAAGTTATAGCAAACAAACATGGACAGTGGAGCTAAAGACATGCATTTACTTGTCCCATCACATGAAGACTGACTGGTTCTTTCCACACAGGTTGAATGGAGAAGAAAGATGCACAGAGATAAACAATAGATGAAGTAAAATCAGTTTTTAAAAGTTGCTGATTTATCTCTTTCTTTTATTACCTCTCTATTCCATGGTTGTCAGAAGAAGAAGAACCTCAAATATTCAATTTATAGGATAGTGTGTTCTTCAATCTCAGGGGGAAATCAGTGTTTGTTTCACTTGATGCTCAATAGTTGATAAGCCTTAAACAATTTGGTAAAAGCATGAACAGAGATTTTATTTCCTTGACATTTTCTCTGAGGCCTCATAAGACCCAGTCTTCTGACAATTTTTAGAAAAATTGACAACCGTTTTAGAGTCCAGTACTTGGGCATTAAATATCTCTTTTTTTTCTTATTTGCATTGATCTGAGCTTAAAAATTGTATCTGATTTATGTCACTGTATATGATAATAATAATGGCTGATACGTATTGATGGCTTCCTATATGCTAAACATTTATTCTCAGTATTTTCTCGTAAGCTATCTCATTTAATCTTTTCAAAAAACCTGTCTTGATGATCTCTACTTTCACAGTTCACAAAATTGAGACTGAGATAAGTAAATAATAGATTAAATATAGTATGTGTCAACATTTTCTAATAAATTAAATGAAGTACATTCAGGATGGGAATTTTAAGCTCTGATTTATTTGCAGAGACCAAGGAGAACACAAGCTTAATCTGGGAAAGAAAATAGAGTAAACTGATTCTCTGGAAAGATAACTTTCACATAACTAGACACTGAACTCACAATATGCAGAAGAACATTTTAATCCTCTGTAGCTTTTTTTATAACCATGGATGCTAACTAAAAATTAAAATACTTTCCATCATGCCCAAATATTCACACAAATACACACATGTTCATGAAAATGTTCTCATTACATAATACATACTCTCACTGTATGTGATAAAATTTGATATTTTTTTATCCATTCTATATTTTAAGAGCTGATAGAGGCACTTAAATTTATTTCATAACTACCAATACATTATAATCTACATTTGAGGAATAAGCTTGTTTTATACCAAACAGCGGCATTAGAACATTAGAACTAAGGCAAATAACATTAAGAACTAAATAGGTATAAAGAGTCATATTACCATTCACTACACTCTGATGTCCTCCCCTACACGTGAGTAATTCATGATAGAAATGAGGAAAATTCTTTGTCATGATATTTCTTGACTACCCATCTGACTGAACTGGTTGTGAGTTTCCCTGTGGAAATATGGAAATGTCATCATGTGATCCTTCTGGTAATGGGCAGCACTAAACTGCAAATGCCTATCTGCTATTGGCTGAAGGAGAGATTCAAGGGACAGAGGGAATCTAAACACTAGAATGGCAAGAGAAAGAGGAGAATTGAAAAGAGGAAAAGAAGAGTGGATTGGGGAAAAGAGCATCAAGAGTTTCAAACTTGGGCCTACAGAGGCTTTGATAATGCTGATGAGTAGGCAGAAAGGGCTGGCCCAGGAGAGACAGTGGGTGGACAGGTTAACAATAGATTACTCAGAGGTGTGGCTAATTTGGGATTGATTCTAGACACAGATTCTAGAGTATCTAGAAATGGAATCCAATGGATCACTGTTGATGGATCCCAGAAGAGGGAGACTCCAAATAGTAGTGATGCTCAACGTTAGACAAACAATGACATTGTGGATCTGAAGCAGTGGTTTCGAGGTATTGGGTACATAAGAATTACCTGGGTGAGTTTGTTGAAATTCAGATTCCTAAGTGGCATCCCCATGAATTCCAATTATATAGAGGATTCCTTGCATTTCAATAAGGACCTAGCCTATCAATGCCTTGAGAAATGCTTCTTTAGCACTCAGAAGAAGATCCAAATGGAAAAAGAAATGATGACAGTAGACACAGGATAAGAACTTGGCAGATTCTGTAAGTTTTTGAAAAGCCTAAATTTCAGTAGAATCTCTTTTTCTCAAGGCTTACCAGGCAGATAGGATGCCAGGTCTTGAGTTGCAAACCTGATCCTACAGAATGATGCTTCTAAGCCCAAGAATAACCTGCCAGCTATGTAGGTAGAGCTGGCTCAGAAACTTAGACTAGTCTCCTGGGTGATAGACATTGTGATGATATGGGACTGGATTCTGCAGAAACATAAATCTTATGAAAACCAAAAAGAATGGCTTCTTGGGGCACAGGATAAAATTTAGGGAAAACTCTAGATTATCCCAAAGCTAGAGTTTGGACAAAAGTAGGGCTCACTGGGGCTGGACTAGGAGAACAAGTGTTTTCTAAGGTAGTGGAAGAGCCATGATAGACTTTTACTCACTTTGTCATTTCTTACCTCTATATGACTTGCCTCTTTTAATCCTCATTTCAAAATTATCAATAATCATGATCAACAAATGCACACTAAATGCTTTGTTTTATTCTATTACTTGATGAGGCTAGGTAGTTTAAAATTCAGCAAGTATCTTGGGTTACTCACAACCATAAAGCCCTTATAGGATTACCAGTAGATAGCGTATGATTTGGAATTTGATTGAGTTTGAATTCCCATTCATCTATTTTTAGTTATTTGACCATGGGCAAATTGCTTGACCTGGACAAGTCCTAATTTTTATGAATGCAACATTGGAATAATCTTATGAACTATTCAGGAGATATGGTAAGAATTAAATGAGACAAAGCATGTATTTTGCACATTGCCTTTCTTCTTTTTTTTTTTTTTAATCTGAGAGAGAGAGAGAGTGAGTGCACACATGAGTGGGGGGTGGGGAGGGGCAAAGGGAAAGAGAGAAACTTAAGCAGGCTCCACGCTCAGCACAGAGCCTGACAGGGCTTGATCTCACAACCCTGAGATCATGAACTGAGTTGAAATCAAGAATCCAACACTTAACCATCTGAGCCACCCAAGAACTCCACACATTGTTCTTATATGAAGAGCTCAGTAAAGATTAGCTATGATCATTACAAATAATCTGTGAGTGTATTTTTAGGAGCAATCTGAGACTTAAGTAGTAATTATTTATATCTGTTCTGGGTCTGGCACCATATTTGGCACTCAACACATATAATATCTAATTCTCACAGTAACATGGCAAGGGAAGTGTATTAATTCCATCTTTCAGATGAAGAAATTGAAGCTTAAGATGTTAGTGACTGAAAAAACACAGCGCTAGAAGTCAGTTGCTCTGAAATGCTTTGCCATTAATATCTACCCCTAAATTTGGCATTTTCTTACTAAGTTATGTTTGTGCCTTCATGCCTTCCAATATGATACCTTCTCCTTATCTTCATCCTTATCCAGGTATGTATATGCTCTAAGACACCAGTAGACAAAAATGTGCTATCATTCCCATCTGTAGGGTGAGATAAGGTGTGAAGGGAGAAAAACTTCTCTTTTTGTAGCTTCCCTGAAGGTAAATCCAGAATACAGTTTACCCATTTTATAAGGATGAGAAACGTTCAACAAAACCTGCTAGATGGTTAAAGGTTTGAAGTTATTTCCATAAGTTCAATACTGCATTACTTAAACATGAAAGTGTGGAGAGCAGTGACATACTTAGATGGACGCATTTCTGAGAGGAGTTACAATCTAAATTGCCACACCTACTCTACCTGGCTTTTCTTGGCATTACTGCCAAAACACAGACAAAAACAACACCTTATCTGTTTCCTTGTGGGAAGGAGGGGAGTTGGAACTTCAAGTCCAGTCTTAGGAATGTTTGCCCCACCTGATCTGGGATACATGGCATTCATACCGTCATAACCTACTTAAGTGAGATTTGGAAATCCACTTTCCTGGTCATTTGAGCACAATATGGGAGCCAACATTTTCTTTTCTCTTTTCAAGTTCTTCTCTACCTGACTGAACAAGTGATCTGGGTGAGGTTTTGATGATTATTTCTGGAGTTTGGAGCCAAGAGAGAGGTGTAACATTGCAGCCTGGCTTTCTTGCCAGCTTCTAAAGGAATGAGGGAGACATGCCAATTTCATTGAATTTTAGTCCAAGGATTCTTGCAAAACAACACATTACAAATGTCTGCCTCTTTTTAAAAGAGCATCGTTTACAGAACATGTCTTCATGTTAATGTCAGTAGTTTCATAAATTTAGGAAAACTAAACTTATTTTCTCTGATGTGTTATGGAAATTTAGGATTGGAAATTTTTAAAGGACAACATTTTTAGGTCATGCAGAGTTATCCATTCTAAACGTTTTTCAAGGAAAAAGACTTTCCATTGTTGAATGTTCTTATCTTCCATGTATCTTTGCCTTGGATTGAAATCTGTCAGACATTTTCATCATAGAACTCTCTGCCAGTCTAATTCTAGGAAAGGGTAAATTTTATATGTGGGTAACAGTGAGAATTATTACTTCTTTTATGAGTAAGTGAAACTAGAGCAGGTTATCATTTCACAATACAATTTTGCTTTCTCCCCTTGCCTCTCAGTTCAAAACTGAACTTTACACACTAATAGAAAGCAGCTACTACATTGAACTCCTTCAAAAGCTTTTTCACATCTCTTGAATCAAAACTCTGCTTTTCACAAGCTGAGTAGGGTGATTGTGGCCGGCATGAAATCGATGTATTAAAGGCTGAAGTTCTTTTTCCATAACACAAACCCAGCATGTAGAGCTGTGGCTAAGCCTCCATTACTCTCCCCTACTGAGGTGTCTCAAGCCAAATGCATAGGGGACCTCCTTCAGCACTTTCTGAGTTTCCACATTCATATGATTTTTAGACTTTCATCCCTGATTGTCAGAAAAATATTTTTATCAGCTGTGGACACTTGCCCTTCAAACACACAAGCAAAATGGGCTGCAGCATTTTGCATAGGCAGCTGCGGGCAGAACATCTGCTGAAAGGTAGCGCTTCTGATTCCCGCTGACTCAAGTCAGAACTTACACTGACGACCTACCTCCACCTTAAGAGTTGCAAGCTGTCTTAATACCAGTGCATTCACAATCCCAACATACCACTTATAATGAACAGTGACCTCAGGAGAGAATTACATGACACTGAACAAATAATGCCTATTTGTAAAATTGTTTAAACAAGTATTTACACGAGTGATTCTTGACCCAGAGGGATTTTTTACTATGTGGACTCATTCCTTGGAGGGTAAGTAATTACTTTCCAAAATGACTGTTATTAGAGAAGATCTGCAAAGACATGTTTAGAGTTTTATCTTAAATTCATCAAGACCAGTCCTTCCCTAGCTACATCAAGTTATTCCTCTCTACTGGAACGCTTTCTCCAGTTCTGAGGGAGCTTAGTTGCTCTGTCCAGTCTCTCCTAGGCCATTGCATATGTACTTAAAAATATGCTCCAAGGACAACATGTGAGAAAAATGAAAAATCCTTGGTTCAGTACGTAAGTGTGTTCAGTAAATACACCATAACTTGTGAGCCTTTTTATGAGCTAATGTTTCTAAAGAGGATAGAAAGTATCATATTTTATGTAATTGCACTGATGGAAAACTGCAAAGCTGAATAGATTTTGAATTTTTTAGAGTTAGAACTATGTGTTAGAAATCTCTGATCTGGCCTTGGGTCTCCATTTATTAATTGTATGACCTTGGGTAGTCACATAACCTCTCTAAGTCTAATTTTTCTTTTCTTTCAAGTGCAATTTATAATAAATTTCATTTACCTCATAGAATTATTGTGGATAACCCATGATATAATGTTTCTAAAACATTGAGAAACAGCAAAGTTCCATAATTATTGGTAGGGTCAATCTTCTCATTTTACACATGACAAAAATGAAGCTCAGGAAAGTTGGTGGCAGGGCTGAGACTAATATCTGAGACTCTTAATGAAATTGATGTAACAGATGAATATATATTCCCTAATCTGGACTTTGAGGTGAGTATGAGGTCTTATATTTTTTTATTCAATAAATAATTCATTGAATATATTATTTTATATTATCAACAGAAAAGAGAACGCTGTACGATGGTTGTCCCCTGAAGGAATGTTCAAGTGTGAATGACAGGTCTGCAGAACTGGGGTATGGGTTATACGAATATATAGCTGTTCATTGAATGATATTACCAGAGAGTGATATTATTCATTAATCTGAGATGGCTACCCAGCCAGTTCTTTGGGATGGGAGAGTCTACAGATCCCTGGAAGTTTCCTCTCACATAGTACTTATCGGGTAGCCAGCCAGATGAAGGGAATCATTCAGTGTTGTACCTGAGGAGACAGGGTGAAGAGAGTTCACACAGCTTGAAGGATTGCAGGTAGCATTTTTAATGTTTGGTGGATATCTATAAGTGATTCTTCTTACCAAAATATGACCTGTTACTAAACTGACTGACCATGTGGCATTTGAAATTAGTTAAGCATTTCATAATTTCAATTTCTTTAGCTGCAGAGTGAGGACAGTAGTTTTCCTACCTGCCTTCTAGGGTTTCTTGAGACTCAAATGAAATAATATTTGTGATAGTGTTCTAGACACTATAATATGCTATAAATATAAGGATAATTTTTATACCAAAGCCCTTCTGTTAGGAAATTTCACCTTCTCATTTAATGTTTTATTTTCCCTTAAAAATAGCAAAAATATCTCTGTTGGGATATTTTCTTTTAATATCCTGTCTGGACATCTTGAAGAGTTTCTCTATTTTTCTTAAAACAACTTTGAATTTTGATGAAGAGGTTTAACTACAAGAGGCCCCCAGAATGAAAGAATCTGATTTCAATATTTCTATTGATTTTATCCTACTAACAGGAAGGATTACAGTCTCCTGGAAATACTTGTGCTATGACCTAGTCTGTAAATTATTTTTAATCATCTATATTAAAACTTACTTACTGAAATACTAGTGGCAAGGTATGGAGAGCTGTGTTTCTGCATGAAAAAAAATATCAAAGGAAATGGAAAATGGCAGTCATGTAAAGTGAAGAAATATGATTAAAATTGCTGGTCGTGCTTAAAGAGTATATTTCCTTTTGTAAACTTTGTATAGATAGGGTTCCTTCTGAGGCTGTTGGAGAACCAGCCAACCCTAGCCCTCCACCATGTGCTAGTATCATGTCCATATACCAAATGTCAAATTGGTGTTCCATCAAAAATGATTACCAAACCACTGTATTATTTAATTACCCTTCTTTCTTTGACACAGTGAATCCCAACTCTAAGGGCTGTTTCATTTATTCATTCAACAAATATCTACTGTATAAGTGCCTTACATCTATTTTCTCAAGAAACTTGGAACTGCATAGAGAAGCTATCAAAATGCTTAAGTGTGGATAATAAATACCAGAAGGCAATTACAAAATTGCAAAATATATAAAGATAAGCAGAAGTATTTAGAGGCAGTAGTGCTTGGGTTGGGCCTCAAAGGATGGAGAAGACCCTAATAAGTAAATACAGAGGAAAATAAAGCAAATGTTTAGCAAAACACATAAAGGTATAAAAAGGGAGGAGGATATAGAGTCGTTGGTGAGCAAATACTAATCGTTAGCCAATAATATGGAGTGGAATATAGGGCCTAAGTGTGGCCAGTTTGTTCTATAATTCGGTGTAAAAGGTTTTGAATAGGAGCCTATCAATTTGTACTTGAACTACAATAAAATGCAAGCCACTGCACCTATTAAACCATAGTGTTGAGATAACCAAATGATGCATTTGCAAAGATCAGAGGGATTCATCTCTCAGTAGCTGCAGGCTTGGCCCTGATCTCTATTGCAACAGTGGAAAAATAGTATGTGGTTATGAGTGGGACAGAGAAATAGATAATTCTACAATGAGGAACATAATCCAAACCCTATGTATCTGATGGAACCCCTGAGCTCCCCACTGCCATCTGGGGAAAGTGACTTGAAAGACAATGAAGCAATAGTCTGCTTCAGCTCAAAGACTCTCCACAAATATTTGTCAGATAAAGGACATGGAGATTACTCATAAGGAGAGAAGAAGTCCTTTATTTCAAAAACAGGTGTTCTCAAAGAGAAGGAAGTAGAAGTGGGGCTATAGAAGGAAGTCATATTTATAACAATTTTTTTAGAAAATAAAAACCATACCCTGCTGTTTCTCCATATTCTCCAAATATGTATATATATATACATATACATATGTGTATATCTATTTGATAACAAAAAAAGGCTTCCACACCAGAGAGTTCCATGCAGCCTCTGTCACAACACTAAAAAGACATATCAAAGCAGAGTAAAAAAGTAACTTCCAAAGAAGGACAAATAATATGAGTGAAAGGGGCTGAAAAGTTCAGAAAGCTTCAACTGCAAAAAAGGAGGGATCAAAAACTCTACTACTTAATCATAAAATTCTAAAGTGTATGGCTAATATGCCTGAAGACTTGTTTGTTACTTGGCATACAGGAATCAATCCCTGGAGTACTCTACATAAGCCTTAAAAAGGAAACATTAGGATAATTAAAAAAAAAAAAAAAAGATTCTTTCAGACCAAGAGTTCCCTACAACCTCAGAGTTACACAGACTGACAACATTCATAGGCTCATGAAGACTATTAAGTGCCATATGCCACTATGAATTAAAGCTAAGATGTTCTCTATGAGAAAGGGAGCCATAACCTCACTTTTCTTGGAATTGCTGTTAATAGAAGGAAAGGATGAATGTTTATTCAGTGAGAAGAATTTTTAAAAGAAGGATTATTACATGCTTACTGGGTATTATGCACTCTGAGCTTTTATAAAAGTCATTTCCTTTATTCCTCATAGTAACTCTGTTGCAGATGTGAAATATGAAAGTAAGAAACTTATTCATGTCAACCTGGGCATGAAGAAACAGATCCGGGATCTGTCCACAGATATCAGTGCTCCTATTTCTCTGCTGTGTCATAAGTACTTAGTCAACAAATATTTACTGAGTCCCTACTAGGTGCAAAGAGCTGGAAACACATTATCGAACAAGGCAGTGATCTCCCTCTCATCATGAATTCCACCATCTAGACAAGCAAGTAAGCAAATCTATAATGAAATGTGAGTTAGAGAAAGCTACTGTGAAGAAATACAAAGGAGACAGGACAACAAGGTTAAGGGGGGGCGGGGGAATTTATGATTTCGAGCTAATCAAGCAAGGCATCTATGAGAAGGTGGTATTTTGGAGAATATCTGAATGCAATGAGGCAGTGAAACAAGGACTCTGCTAAAAGTGAATCCCAGGCAGAGGGAACATCAAGTGCAAGGGCAGGGAGGCAAGAATGAGCTTGACATCTTTAAGAAATAACAAGACAGTGTGAGCAGAGGGCTTTTAGAAGCAATTTTTTTCCTGCAGCATCAATATGTAGATGTAGTTGAAGCTATGTGTTTCTTCATGTAGACAGGGAGAGAATATCTAAAAGACAAGTAAAGGAAGATAAACTGGAAACAGGTTGAAAGAATACAGAAGTCAGTAAAATCTGCAGAGGACAGTAACACTAGTGGAAGAAAGAACAGAATATTTCAGGAAGGACAAGATTGATCATGTCAAATACAGCTGAAAGGTAAGGTGATGATCAAAAGATCACCATTGAGTTGATCAACATGGAAATCATTATTTTTGTGATTTTACTGCAATCCAATGAAGGAAGAATAGCATTTTCAATATTGGTATTGAGATCATTGGACACTCATAAGCAAAAAAAAAGATGGAATTGACCTAAATTCACACCTTCTAGAAAAATTAACTCAAAATGGATCATGAACTTAAATATAAAACACAAAACTAATAAACTTCCATAAAAAAAAAAGAACAGAGGAATTTGGAGGGAATCTAGGGAAGCAGAGTAGTCAGATTTGACACTAAAAGCATAATCCATTAAAGGAAAATTTAATAAATTAGACCTTACTGAAATTAAAAACTTCTGATATGTCAAAGATCCTAGTAACAGGAGGAAAACAAACTACACATTGGGAGAAAATATTAGCCAATAACATATCTAACAAGATTCTTTGTTGGAGAAGGTCATCGAGAAGACGTGACTGCTAGTTGACCCAGGAGCAGGACCCGGGCAACTGGAGGCTCCTCACCCTATCCTTAGAAAGTACATTATGTCCACATTATGGCAGTGGAACCATTCTAAGAATACAGGATTGAGAGAGCAAGGTAATGTTGAGGCCATCTGGATGGTATATGTGACAGAATTGTTAACATGTCTATATAAATTCTGAGATTCAGGCAGGCAGGTAGGGAGATCTACTAGTCTTCTAGCCACCCAAGACAATCCTTCTATATAAGTTCCCTTGTTTATGAAAACTGCCACCTGCCAGTACCAAACAGAGGTAGACTGCCTCTTTGGCCTCTCTTTGCCTTTCCATGTATGGGGCCTGTTTTCAAACCAATAGTCTTATATTAGTATGTAAAGGATTCTCAAAGCCCAATGGTAAAAAAAAAAAAAAAAAAAAAAATCCTAATTTAAAAATGAGCAAACACTCATTCAACCAAAAAAGAGATATGGGTGGTAGATAAGCAAGCAGTTAAGTATACTATATAAGTAATAAGTAGATAAATATACAGAAAGATGTCTAATATCATTAGCTATCCAGAAAATGCAAACCGAACCAGATGATATATCATTACACACCTAAAGAACAGCTAACATAAAATATATATAGACATATATATATATTGTAGTTTTTTATTAAGTATTTATTAAGCACCAATATTTAACATTGATGTTTATTGGCAGGTATTTAAATGTTAAATGTTATGGTTTTAAAAATGAACTTTTTTTTGAAGGTTTTATTTATTTATTTGACAGAGAGATAGAGAGCACAAGTAAGCAGAGCAGCAGGGAGAAGCAGGCTCTCTGCTAAGCAGGGAGCCTGATGTGGGGCTCAATTCCAGGACCCTGGAATCATAACCTAAGCCGAAGGCAGCCACTTAACCAACTGAGCCACCCAGGCACCCCTAAAAATGAACTTTTATCTGAAACAATTTTGTATGCATTATATCAAGTATTACTTTAAAAAAGGACAGACATTTAACATAATTAAATTGTCTAATTTTCAAAATAACCACTAACTGGAAATATATTATTAACATTATGTACCTAGCTAGAAAATATTGAAAGCAAACATTAAAATCAACCATTGCAATCTAATATATTTTAACTATTATAAAATATTATCGTTACTTTTTTGCCAATGCCTCCCATTCCATTCAGACCAAGTGTAGACAATTCTGACATGGTATACTCAGTCATACACCGCCCTACAATGTGAATAAGTTTTTTTTTAATAATTGTAAAATTCAAACATTTAATTACATTGTGTTAAAATGTCCTGTGACATTGCATTACTATGTGCAGAGAAGACATCTAAAATAATCCTATATGCAAACTTGTTTTTAATTTTTTAGTTTGGCAATGGACTTGGAGAAGCATGAAAACGATAGACGTTTTTAAGAATTACTTTAAAAATATTTACAACTTACAACAGTTATTTTTTTTCACTGTTTTATCACACTGATTGTTAAGCATTTGAACTTTTTTATGATGCCAATGGCAAAGCATGGTAAAGTGTAAGGAATAATATAATAAACATACATGTACTTACCAACTTGTTTTGATACTTGTTACTTGTCAAATTTGTCTCACATATTTTAATTCTGAAAGAAGCATTAGAGATTCATTTGAAGCCCACTGTGTATAGTTTCACAATTTCATTTCCCTCCCTCATTCTCTCTGTAGACATAATTACTAGCTATGTTTGAAATTTATCATTCCCATGCACATTTTTATAAATGTACTTTGTATGTATATTTCTATAAACCAAATATAGTAGTTTTTAGCAATGGTTTACATTATTTTGAACTTTTTTTTTTTTTTAAGTTTATTTGTCAGAGAGAGAGAGAGCACAAGCAGGGGGAGCAGCGCGGGTAGAGGGAGAAGCAGACTCCCTACTGAGCAGGGAGCCCTATGCAGGGATCCATCCTGGAATTCCAGGATCATGACCTGAGCTGAAGACAGACTCTTAACCTACTCATCCTCCCAGGTATCCTGCTTTTGAACTTTCTTATATAGAGTACTAACACAAGTTCTTTCTCACTCAAAATGATGTCTGGTGACAATATCAATTGTCAGAGAAGTAACTCTAACTCAGTTTTTTTTTTTTTTTTAGCTGTTAGGGTAGTCTTTTGTCTGAATATATTATAATTTATTTATTTATTTTCCAATTGACTGAAATTTAGTTGGTTTCCAATCTAGGTTGAGTAAGAAATGTTATGTGGCTACAGATGAATTTGTTGGCCTAAAGTATATACTTTTGGGGTTTACAGTCTTTAAATTTTTAAGATATCTCTTTAAAGTGGTTATCTCAATTGACAGCCCAACCAGTAGTATTTGAGAGTTTTAATTTCTCCATATTATCACCAAGATTAGTATTGTATAACCATTTAAATTTTGCTAATCTGATGAGTGCACAATGATACTTTGTTATTACTTTCATTTCCATTTCCCTTATATTTTCCTGTATCAATATATTGATATATAAAATATATATTTTGTTATATATGTATATAATATGTATATATATATAATACATATATAATAAAATATATATATTATTATATATAACATATTTTTGTATATCAATATATTGCATGTATTAATGGCCATTCATATTTCTTCTTTTCCGAATTGTCAGCTCCTATCTTTTTCCTGCTTTTTTTTTATTGGACTGTTCCTTTCTCTTACTGAGTTGTTGGAGTTCTTTATACTTCTTGAATATAATGTTTTTGTTAATGTTTTAGGCATCTAGAATGTGGTTTTAATTGTAATTATTTCAAATTTAAATATTTAAAGAAATACTTTGTACTCAATTTGCATTAAGAAATTGGCATCTCAAGGTCATAGATATTCTATAATTTCAAGATTCCAAAGTTGTGCCTTCTATGTTTGTCTTTCTTAACATGGAATTGATTTTGTTTGGTATGGCATAGTGTTAGAATCAATTTTATATTTTTCCCTATGGATAACCTATTTTCTTAGTACTATTTTTAAAATAGTGTGTCCATTACTCAGTTTTAACACTTATCAAGTTTTCAAAAGTTGCAAACATTAGAAATATTCTGCAGCATCTGGGGGGATTGTAGCACATCCTTGGGAAGGGGGGTTACCTCATTTATCCTGTTTTCGGTACCACACACTACATCAATTATTAAAACTTTAAAATAAAATGTTATTCTCTGATAGTTCACTCCTGCCATCTATTTCCTTTTCCCAGATTGTTCTGGTTTTGGCTCTTCCTGATGAATTTTACTCTTCAGCTCATTATGACCTCATTACTCCTACAGGGGCATGAATGTGGAAGGAGTCATTCCAGTTCCCTCCATGATCTCCACTCCCACCACAGTGGTTATCACAGGGCAGTGGTACAAATCCTTATTCTCCAACAGGCCAGTGTGGAGGGGAAGGAGTACTTCATTATGGCCAGGTAGGGATGGAAGTTCAGATTTCCCATGTGGTCTCCACGGACATCGCAGGGAGAGGTGGGCCTTGATACCAGCAGGCAGGGATGAAAATCCTGGCTCAGTACTGGGTCTTCTCTGACATGATCCCAGCAAGAGTGTTGAGTGACTTTGTTACTACCTTGCAAAGATGTAAGTGGAGGCTTCTCATTCAGCTGTTGTTGGCATGGGCGGAGTTGGAGCCACAGTTTTTCTGTGGTGTTTGGCTGAAGGAGAGCAATTGTTTAAAAGTGTTCTGACATGCTAGGTTGCTGCTTTCATGGTCTTTTAGTGAGACAGAAATTTTTCTTGGAGTGTTTTGTCTGCACCTATTGGCATTTCCAGATCACTGGCTTCTTGAGCTCAAAGTCTACGATAAATGAGGCAAGAAGAAATTCCAGGGAATTCACCTCCATGTTCTTCTTTAGGTCAGAATGTTCTGAGTCAGTCTGACTTCCCTCCATCTTTCAGTGTCTACTTAAGTTTGTATTATCTATAATATCCAGAAATGTTGGCTGTACTTAGTGGAAGGAACAGTTGTACTTTACAGGAAAAGTACATTTATGACATCTTCTTGGACTATTTTACATTTTTTAAGTAGTCCTAATTGATGTAAAGAAAGGCATGGATTTTTGTACAATGTTCTTATATGTAGTAATGTTAATGACTACTCTTTATAGTTCCCATAAATGGTCTGCTAATTAAAATAGATTCTTTTATTAGTGGACAATTATATTATCTACAAATATGAAGAGATTTATAACTCATTTTCTTGCTTATTTCACTAGCTATGGTACATGATAATTGGTTGAACAGAAGTGATTTTAATTGACATCCTTGTCTTTTTCCTTAATTTAATAAAAAATGGGACGAAAATTTTACCATTGAGGACTATCATTGCTTATGTTTTTTATAAGTAGAGTTATCTAGTGAAATTTTCATAATAAGGCCTTTCTTATGACAAATGAGTGTGGATTTTATTTTTGTTGATATATTGCATTAGTAGACTTCCTAGGATAAAATAATAAAACTGTTTATATTGTGCCAAACCATCTTCAAGTACATTAATTAACATTCATACATATATGTTTCATGTTTAATTTTTCTTGTGTGTCTTTGTTCCAAATACTAAGAGAATTAAAAAAAATATTGGTGACCATGGAGGTTTGCAAAACAATTTCCTTTGAAAGTGTCTAGGTATGTTGCCTTTTGGCAGAGGAGTTTGAGATCACTTTGATATCTTTAGTAATATGTGATCTTTTATGTCTCTTTTTCCATATCCTTTGCTACATATCCACTCATCAACTTCATTAATTACAATATTCAGATACTCTTCTGCTGCTCTCTTATTATTAAAAAGCTAACAGAAATTGTAAAGTCTCTCACGTTCACTCTGTTTCTTTAAAGTTTTTGTTGAGGAGATTTCTCACAGCTGCTGTTCCATATGCTTACTAATGATTATATTGGTCTGTGCATAAAATTCCTAACTACTCCATTTTCTTTTGATCTTGTTGGCCTTACTAATTTAAAAATACTCTCTTAGTCCTTACTCTCTTACTCCTGAAAGTAATTTTGTATAAAATGGCATAACCACACCAACTTCATTTTCATTTCTTTATGTTAAATATTTTTATCTGTACTTTTCTGTTTTTCTGTTTTGTGTGTTATTTGGTTTATGTTTTTGCCAGTAGAGAACAAGTTAGATATTTTTACTTTTTTTTTTTAAGATTTTATTTATTTATTTGACAGACAGATAGAGAGCAAACACCAGAGGGTTATGGGAGAGGGAGAAGCAGGTTCCCTGCTGAGCAAGGAGCCTGATGGGGGAACTCATTCCCAGGACCCTAGGATTATGACCTGAGCCAAGGGGCGATGCTTAACCAACTGAGCTACCCAGGCACTCCAGTATTGTTACTTTTTATGTGATCTGAATATCTTTACATTTATAGAAGGAATATAGCCTTACATATAACAGTCACCACTTTAGCGGACATACTTGCCTTGGTCTGCCCTTCATTCTTTCATACTTTGCTTTGGGTTGCTTTTTGTTATTGGAAATAGCAATATTTTGTATATGTGATTTTGTTTATTCTCCCTGTTCTTGCCACACCCACTCACCCATCCTTTTTCTCCTTTCAGCATTTTTTTAAATTTCTTTTTTAACTTTGTCTATTTTAATATGAACAGTGTTTTTTTGTTATCATTTATTTTATCTTCCCTAATAATTTATCATGGATATATACATTTGACAGCTCTACTGCAAAATCCATATTTCTGTATCTTTCTCAGAAGTATCCTTTAGTCCATGATAACCAATTAAACAATTAGTAGCCACTTTTTGACCTCACCTCACATGCATACTCATGTGATAAGTAGGATAAGGAATTTTGCAAGTAGAATATTTTGAATTTCTCCTTTATGACTAATTACCAAGTCTTGTTTAATAGGGGTGAGTCCTTGAATCCCAAATTGTAATTAAATTATTGTATTTTTCACAAGATATTCTGTGATGATAGAATTCTAATTATTTCTGCTTGCAGGTAAATCTACATTTCTAAAAATTATTTACAATTTGCTTCCTTCTTTATGCAAGTCTATTCCTTTGTATTAACTGTCATTCTGGAATTGTAAGTTTTGTTTTACATCATTAGCTAAATTTTATTTTTGTACCAGTTTTGAACTATTTTAAGTAAAATATATGTACATAAAAGCACATAATGTATGAATTCACAGCTCACAGGGCAAACACCCATGCAAGCACTATCCAGATCATGAAAGAAAGTACTGCCAGTCCCCCAGAAACCCCAGTGTCCCATCTCACTACCACTCACTCTCCTCACCCAAAGGAAGCAGGGTCTTGACTCTCAAAAATAGATTGATTTAATCCTTTTAAAAATTTAGTTTGTACAAATGAGGTCATGCGGCAAATCTTCTTTTGAGTCAGTCTTCTTTTATTCCATGTTATAGTTGTAAAATTTATTCTGTTTGTTGCACACACCTGTAGTTTGTTTCATTCCTGTGTGAATATACGTAGCTTAAATATGCCACAAATTATTTATCCATTCTACTATTGGTGGACAGTAAGGTTGCTTGTAATTTGGTGTTACCTGAATAATGTTGCTACGACTATTCTTGTATATGTCTTCTTGTGCTTTATTTATGTGTGTCATTTATGGATGCTGTCACACACCTTTATATGTAAAGTGTGTGTGTGTGTGTGTGTGTGTGTGTGTGTGTGTGTAAAACATATATACATCTAGAAATAAAATTGCTTCCAGAAGATTTTGAGAGTTCTATTTTTCCCATATGCTCAGCAACATTTGATTTTATCAGCTTTTAAAATTCTGTCCATTCTGACAGACAGGTAGTACTTTTTCATTGTAGTTTTAATTTGCAGTTTCATGATGACTAATGAGTTGATCAGCTTTCCATACATTTGTTGGCCATAGGGTATCCTCTTTTGCAAAGTGCTTGTTGAAATCTGTCACTCAATTTCCTAAGCTATTTGAATTTTTCTTATTGGTTTGAATTGTCTTTAAATATTCCAGACATGGCTGTTTTGTCAATTACATGTGTTGGAATTATTTTCTTCCCACCTTCTGGCTTCCCTTATCTATTCTTTTGATGATATCTTTTGATAAACAGAAATTCTTTATTTTGATGTACTCCAATTGAATTTTTTATGGTTTAGATTTTTGGGAACTTCAAAAACATGAAATGCCACATGCCATTAAGAGTTTACATCCAGGGGCGCCTGGGTGACTCAGTGGGTTAAGCCTCTGCCTTCGGCTCAGGTCATGATCCCAGGGTGCTGGGATCGAGCCCCGAATCGGGCTCTCTGCTCCGCGGGGAGCCTGCTTCCTCCTCTCTCTGCCTGCCTCTCTGCCTACTTGTGATCTCTGTCTGTCCAATAAATAAATAAAATCTTAAAAAAAAAAAAAAAAAGAGTTTACATCCAAACTGAGGAGGTTTAATTATATATTTGTAAGAATATGTTATATAGGTAAGTATGGCATTGTGCTTAGGTTTAGATGTTGTATAAGGCAAATGGGAAAACCCAGTTGTGTTAAGATATGGTGAAAGAGATGAGTTTTAGCTAACATTGAAGAAAATATAAAATTTGGGTTTTTTAAGATTTTATTTATTTATTTGACAGAAAAAGAGATCACAAGTAAGCAGAGAGGCAAGCAGAGAGAGAGGGGGAAGCAGGCTCCCTGCTGAGCAGAGAGTCCCAGGTGGGGCTTGATCCCGAGACCCTGAGACGATGACCTGAGCCTAAGGCAGAGGCTTAACCCACTGAGCCATCCAGGCGCCCTTAAAATTTAGTTTTATAAAAAGAGAAGACAGAATATTCAGGAATATTTCAGAAAAAATAAATGTGACAGAGAACATAGAATAAGTGAATCTAGAAGAAGGGAGCAGTGTTAGTAGTAAGTAAACATGCAGACTCTGGGACCACACTGCCTAGACTCAAATTTTTGCTCTGCTATTCGTTTTCTGTGACCTTGGGTAACTTACATAACCTTTCTTCAGCTTGTTTCCTAATGTATAGAATGGGAAGGCAAAAGTAACCTAACTTTTGACAAGATTAAAATTGGAACTAAATTTTGGTACATTTTTTAAAAAGATTTATTTATTTATTTGTTTGTTTTAGAAAGAGAGAGAGAGTGAGCAAGTAAGGGGAGGGACAAATGGAAAAAAATCTTCATGCAGACTCCCTGCTGAACAGGGAGTCCATCTGGGGCCTGATCTCATGACATGGAGACCGTAACCTGCACCCGAACCAAGAGTCGAATGCTGAACCAACTGAGCCACCCAGGTGCCCCTAAATTTTAGTACATATTAAATTGTCAACAAATGTCTGTTATTATAAATAGAAAACAGTAATACATGAACAAAGGTCAGAATGAATAATTAGAATAACTATTAACCTAAATGTCTTATATCCCAGACATCAGTAATGAATGTCCTACATACAACATCTCATTAGATCTTCAAAACATCATTGTGAGAATAAATATTATTTTCAAGATGAGGCCATAAGCTTGTTGAAGAACTATATAAAGAAAAGCATCAAAAATAAGGCAGCCTCTTTATGGAGGGTCGTTTGAAAGCAAACTTGAATGCCCGAATGAAGAATCTGGATATGACCATTGTATGTTTAGGATTCACTAGAGGTGATATAATGATTAATGAAAATTAAAGTTTAGGAAAATTTAATCCAGCTGTAGTTTACAGGATGATCAGGAGTAAAGAGATGCTGGAGGGGGATATGAAAGGTAAGATCTGATATGAAAGTCAGGAAATAAGCCTTAATTTACCAATGGCTTTTAGGTTAATGAGAACATAATTTGGTAATGTTAAAGACACTGTATGTGACCTGAATTTCCTGTCTGACTGATTGTTTATTCAGTTGGGCTTTGGCCACATAAACAAAACTAAATGAAAAAAAAAAATGTAATGCCTTTTCAGTGAGGTGTGTGGTCAGTGTCTTGGTCCCCTGGGACAGCTATAACAACATACCATAGACTAGGTGGCTTAAACAACAGACGTCTCTTACCAGGTCTGGTGGATTGGGACCCACTCCCCCCCGCTTGGACCCTCATTTACTTTAATTACCTCCGTCTAGGCCCTGTCTCCTAATACATTCACATTGGGAGATTAAGACTTCACCATATGAACTTTAAGGAGCCTCAATTCAGTCCACAGAAGTCAAGATAACCTGGTAATTATTTTATGAAGGGCTTAGGACCCTCAAAAGAAAAACAGTAAGAAAAACATCTGAGGTTAAAGCTGCTTTTAACTCACTATTTGTACTTGATAGGGAAGACCTCGGTTAGCATAAAGGGAGAATCAAGGTGTTGAGACAATGGTTAGAATTAGAGCAGAGGAAGAATAGTGTCAAATAATTTTCTGGCACTTCCCCCATAGGATTTGTTTCCAAGGGGCCTAGGGAGAAAAGCTATGATAAAAAATTGAGACATCTGTTATTAGGGGAATAAAAGGAAATTGACTTCTTAAGGTAGTATATGATTTTGACATTCATGAAAATAATCATAACCACCATTTATGTAGCATGTAAGTATATGCCAGAGAGAACCGTAATGTTACTATATATTTTTTCATTTAATTTTTATCACTTATTTTCTTTTATTATTTTATTTTATTTTATTTATTTTTTATTATGTTCAGTTAGACACTGTATAGTACATAATTAGTCCTTGATGCAGGGTTCAGTGATTCATTAGTTAAGTATAACACCCAGTGCTCATCGCAGCATGTGTCCTCCTCAATACCCATAACCCTGTTACCCCCCTTCCCCCACTCTCAATCTTATGAGACATATATTAACATCCCAAATTTCAGACTTTGGAGAGGTTATACAACTTGTTAGAAGTCAAATGGTGAATGAAGGGATAAATTTAATCCTAAATATGTTTATCTTCCTTGCTCTTAATCCCTGTGCTGTCTTGTCCCAATAAGGGACTGAGCACAACAGGAGTAGAGCATTGCACCCATGCAAGGCTGGATAGAATAGAGGAGAATCTGCAATGGTACCAATATTTTGTCAACTATCTATTAGATCAGCAGCCACCATTAGTATCCATGACAAATCCAAGAGCTACATCCTGGGAGCAAATACTCTAAGTGGAAAACAAATAGCAGGGCATGTAGGCATTTCAAGGACAACAAAGGGATAGCTGAACAATGCACTTTGAACCAGGGGATCACTTTTGTGTGAATACCCATGAATTACGCTGAGCATGAGAGTTGTTTTGTGACTCGCTTGTGTCCAGCAGCTTGTTATGCCTGAGGTAGAAATGGTCACAAACAGACCTAATGATCCTCTTCCTATTATCTCCATTAAAAAAAAAGAATATCATTTATATGAGCTATGTCAGAATTTCAGTAACAAGAAAGAAAACCCTCCTTTATCCTTGATATGTATTTCTGATATTGCAGAAAGACTTTATTCAGTCCATGAATTCATGTACAACAAATTGATTAAATCATTGTAATTTCATTTAAATTTAATTTTATTACTGCTTGATTATAAACACTACAGAGATATTTGTTCAGCTGTAGTAGGTATCATTAGAATAGAAATACAATTTCCTAGTATACACAGATAGTGTGACCAATATAAAAATATATTTAGTGAACACACTGGATGTGAGTGAGTTTTGAGTCACAATTACATTTCCATAAAAGCTTAAGTCATGATAACAAATGGTACTGCCACCTGAAATTCACCTAAACCTGAATTACCCAACAGGTCATTTTAAATACCAGTAAACTGCTGATTTATATTACAGTTTAGGAACTTTTTGTAGGAAAATCCTAAAACTAACTGCATCGGTGGAGAGATAATATATGACCCAAACAATGTTAGATAATCTACTAATCTTAGAAAGAATACCTATTTCAATAAATTTAGATTTGGTTAATTCTATTGCTTTTTAAAGAATAATTGCACAATGTTTCAGTTCAAATATATAAAAATTTGTGAAAATAATATATAAAAATATCATTATCTCATTATATGCAATACTAATGTATGATTTTAAGTATGCACTCTGCTTTGTTTTCTATATATATATATATATCTTTTTTTAAAGATTTTATTTATTTATTTGACAGACAGATCACAAGTAGGCAGAGAGGCAGGCAGAGAGAGAGGGGGAAGCAGGCTCCCTGCTGAGCAGAGACCCTGATGGATGTGGGGCTCGACCCTAGGATCATGACCTGAGGTAGAGGCTTTAACGCACTGAGCTACCCAGGTGCCCCATGTTTTCTATATTTTTAATAAAAAATAGATTGTCAGTTGTTACTTCTCAGTTTTCCATAAAGTTATGATGAATGGCTTCATGTTTATTGAGCATTCATATTATACTAAACATAGCAAAGAACACACGATGCCTTTCATTAAAAATAATAAGAAAGTATGAAAATCTATTTTTACATGACCAATTTCCTTCACTATAGGATGATGGTCTCTATAGTCAATAACAGCAGAATTCCAAGTAATTTTCACATAGTTGTCATAATAATACACTGAATCGTTTCCTATATGAACCTGTCATGTTCCTACTTTTTCATTTTTAAGCCATTTTAAGATATTTAACTACATGACTTCCAAGTTTAATTCCCAGCAAAGTAAATCTAAACAAAGGTTATATGAAATCCAGAAGAGGACATCTTCAGTTTCTTTTAGCCCACAGTTTATTTTGTAGGCACAGGTTAATTTTTCCTTACTTTTTTTTTTTTACTTTCTTTTAAAAATATTTTTAGTCAGAGAGAGAGAGAGAGCATGTGCACAAGCAGGGGGAGTGGGAGGCAGAAGGAGAAGCAGGCTCACCACTTGCACAAGGGCCCCCATGCCAGACTCCATCCCAGGACCTTGGCATCATGATCCGAGCCTAAGGCAGATGCTTAACTGACTGATCCATACAGGCATCCCATTTTCCTTAACTTTTTAGGTAATTAGGACTCATCGTTTCTAAGACCATTGATATGTCAATATATCAAATATGCAACAAAGACTCTATGATGAAGTTATCACCAACTGAATGATCTAAATTATTTTACCTCATATAAAATATTTCCACCAGTTTTATTCCCCTAAGTCAGTAATTTGCAAATATTAATAAGCTTCAGAATATTTGTATTAAATGAGATCTTAACTATAAGTTCAACATATAAAGCAAATAAAGCTAAGCTCTTCTGATTGGATGAAGGGGACAGATAACTGATCCACTGGTTGCTCTCTTCCATACTTCCCAAGGGGGTCCCTAAAGCTGAGAGGAGGTCCTTTCAATCAACAGTGTGAAAAGCCTCTCCTTCAACTTGACACTGATGACAAGAATTCGTCTAAACTGACAATGCTCCCATAGATACAATGTCTTAGGGCATCAGTGGTTATTGTGAAGGGAAAGTAATAGTCCCCTGAATCAGTCATTGAATTGGGAATGAGAGGATTTGGACTCAAGTATGATTCCTTCTCTGCCAATAGGTTATCCTATGGTCTTAACTTTTCTGTCCCTCTTTATATGCAACCCTTCTCTATAAATGAAGTTGGTATCAGAAGAATGCATGACTTGAAGCAGGAAACACACCTTCTGTTAGAGTGATCAATTACTGTCAAATTTCTTTGAACAAAATATTTCTTGATTTCAATTTCTCCATTTGCCTAACAATGTAATAAAGTATCTCAGAGGTTACTTAAATTATTTATATCATATTTGTGTGTGTGTGTGTGTGTGTGTGTGTGTAGAGGGACCATGAATCTAATGGTTTAAACTTATGAGTATTATTTAGCCATCACACCAATATAAATTTGTATTTGAAAATAAAAAAATCTAGAAAAATACAAATGAACAACACTGATTTAGTACAATAGAGGGACGCCGGAGCGGTTGAGTTGATTGAGCAGCTGACTTGATTTTGGCTCAAGTCATGATCTCAGCGTCATGGGATCAAGCCCCATGTTGGGCTCTGTGCTCAGTGGGGACTCTGTTTGGTGATTCTCTTTCTCCTTCTCCCTTTGCCGCTCCCCTTACACTTGAGCGCACATGCTCTCTCCCTGTCAAATAAAATTTTAAAAATACTTTAAAAAATATGACAAAGAGAAGTTGTTTTCCCAATTTTAAGTGTTCGCCATGTATATATGGTGCTGACTGCTACAGAGAAAATCCTGTTTTACCTGCTGTCCTTCATGTACTTGAGGATGCCTCGATGCTCATCTGTTATTCTGCATTTGAACTATGACAAAACCTTCATTTCTACAATGTGCCTTAGTGCCATTTGGCCTTCATTTAGTAGTAATACATTATTTATATATTTTTTTAAATTTCTCTGGGGCCATTACCCAAGAGCTAATTGATGACATTGCAGTCGTAACCAGCAACACAAACAAAAACACTAACAGGACAGGACAGTGCTTTGTGGAAGGCTAGCAAACCACTCACCCAGAAGAGGTTCATTTGTTTTTCCATTAAAATAAAATTCTCCTGGAAAAAAAAAAAAATGGTACCAAAAAAAAAAAAAATTTCACACTCAGGCTTAGAAAATACTGAGATAAGTTGACAGAGTGAGGTAATTGTCCTAATCAAATCTCAAATGCTGCTACAGTTTTAGGAAACTGTATTCAGAGCCAGAATATCAGGGCTCTAGTCCCCAACTCAGCACTTCCTCACCCCTATCGTCCTGAGGAGCTGAATCATTAATCACCCTTAGGAAAGATTAACTTGTTCTTCTGTGCCTTCATAGGTTGTTAGGAAGATGAAAAGGGATAATGCATATAAACCGTATAGTATAAACCGTAAAGCACCATAAAATTCTCGGTATCATTAGTGCCTACATTCTATCAGTTTACATTTTATTCTATCATTAGTTGACCACATTCAAAAGAAAGAGTTAGAAGAAAAGGAAAGATAAATAGTAGAGGTAAACTTTAGTTTCAAAGAACCGCATATTGTAGAAACACTTTCGGATCATTGTTTCCCTTCTGCTTCTCCCATTTTTACTTAAATAAAAAATTCTTACCTGTATTACATTAATGCCATGGGAAGCATTAAAAACTTTGGGTAACAGAGATTGTGTTTTAAAGTAGTGTCAAAAATTAATTAAAACAAAGTAAATGATTAAAACTTTCTTTTATCTATGCCAATGCAAATAACCATTTATATTTATTTCTTCCTTTTTTCAAGAAGAAATGTGATTACATAGAAATTTAAGGTTAAAAAAAAAGACTTGAAACATAATTTACCATGAGTATTTAATAGGAAAAAAAAAAGCTTATCCCAAGCTTTCAAATATTTTGGTTTGAATATCAACAGATAAGTCTTTGGGTCAGTCCATATTAAAAAAAAAAAAAAAAAAACTTTCTGTAAATAATGACCTACACTATTGTAGAATTTCATTCTTCCTCTCAAGGCTAAAATCATTTGGGACCACACTTTAAAGTCTTTGCTATAACTCTTGTAGCGTTTAAAACAATTTAGCTTTTCTTTTTGAAACTCACATTCACACAATTTTTCATTTAAAAATAAATATATAATTCTACTACCTTGACGATATGCCAAACCAGTTAATTAAAAATATATTAACTATTATTTGTCCATAAAATAAATTAGGTGAACACCCAAATAAATCTTATACTCCCCAGTCAGTGGCTTTCAGGTCAAGCAATATCCTTTTAGACCTCTTGCCAGAGGAAAGTTCATTATACTCCATTTACAAAATGAACCATGGGATAAAAAATATTCCACTTATTATGCTGAGTTAATATAATTTTTCAGGACAACATATTGAAGATAAAATTTTTATATGGTGTCCTAAGACAACATAGTCTCAAATTATCTCAAATTTTACCTACAAAATCAATTAATTTATATACATATGATATGATAAATTACTAAAATAAAGGGAGTGCCTCACAAATATTCTGAACTATCTTAGGACCTAATCCTAGTCATAGCACACTCAAAAAAAAAAAAAAAAAAACTGTTCTGTGCAAATCAGAATTAACATTTAGATTGCAATAGAATTACTTTGGGGGAATGTTTCTCAAGTCTGTTGCCTGTCAAGACATGGAATTTCAAAGTGTTCAAAGAAAGCACCTCCCTTGATACCATCTCTCTCTCAGAGCCTCCTAACAAGTAGAAAAGGCCACACAAGTTATGGTTGAACATTCATATTATTACTTTGGAGTCAGAAGCTGAGAGAATAAATTAATGTTATGATGAAGTTAAGATGTTCTAGCCTTTTGGTGGGAACAGCTGTTGCCAATGTAAGGACTGTTGTAGACTAAGAAACTAAACACCCAGACCTGTTCACCCAGTTATACAGGTGGCAAAGATTACACAGAAAAATGTCATCTGTGATTTCATATTTTCTGCAGGGAATTAAGCTGGCTTATAGCTGGGGTGGGGGGATCTTTTTCTCCTTTTCTGTCATTAAAGCTATGACTAGACCTAGAAGGCTGACCATATTGATAAAGCTGATGAAATGTGTAAGGGCTATGTTCATTAACATTTTTACATTTAAAACAAAATTTTTAGTTACCAAACACATTGTGATAACTGGCATTGCTGAAACAAATGCTTTACAATGCATGGCCAAGATGGTCCTTCAGAAATAAAATAAACTACATGCATATTATGGAATAAAAAATTTCTAGAGCATTTTGATACACAATCCTAGAGAACATTGAATGGGCGTTATTAACAGGATTGCTGATATTTTTCAAAGCGCAGATATTTTATAAATTCTATGTGCTTCTTTTTTTGCTATTCCTTGGCTATTAGTTTTTGCTAGTTAGAGAAAAGGCATGGTGAGGTAGGAATAACAAATCAAAATATGCTATAAACACAAAACAGAGTTAAGGTAAACATTTTTGATCACCGGAAGAAGTCAATTTTTAAAAGTACTGCACATTAAAAATCCACAGGGAGTTTTTAGGCAACAGCAAGGCAATTATCACATCTCTATTGAGAAAAAAAGCATCTGACTCTGACTTTTATAAAGAGAATTTTTTCAAAGTAAAATAATCCATTCAGACTTCTAGGGGAAAAAAAAGATGTTTATTAATGATAGGACTATAAGTCATATATCTGTATAATTACATTTGCTAATTATTTGATAAGGAATATTTTATTATTTGAATGAAGAATAACTCCCCTAAGTTTTGCTTTATTATTTTTCCTTAATCAAACAATTCTGCTTTAGAACCAATTACTTTACTTGGACGTATTAGTCATTAGCACCATTCACCTTTTTTTTTTCCCCTTATTTCTCTTTATTTAGTATAAAACACAGACTTGCACTTAGAAGTTAGATATGGCTATAGGACTGGGATTAGGGTGAGGTGAAGGAGGCACTCACTCTCTCATGAAAGTTAATGGAGGTACCAAAGAAACTCAGTAATCAAGAGAAATAATAATTTTTTATCCTTTCTTAAAAATTTCATTTTATTTTTTCAGTGTTCCAAGATTCATTGTTTATGCACCACACCCAGTGCTCCATGCAATACATGATCTCCTTAATACCTACCACCAGGCTAACCCATCTGCGCACCTCACCCCCTTCCAAAACCCTCAGTTTGTTTCTCAGAGTCCACAGCTTCATCTTCCCCTCTGATTTCCCCCAAGTCACTTTTCTTTTCCTTCTCCTAATTTCCTCCATGTTATTCCTTATGTTCCACAAGCAAGTGAAACCATACAATAATTGACTTTCTCTGCTTGACTTATTTCACTCAGCATAATCTCCTCTAGTCCCATCCATGTTGATACAAAAGTTGGATATTCACCCTTTCTGATGGAATTGTAATATTCCATTGTATATATGGACCATATCTTCTTTATCCATTCATCTGTTGAAGGACATCTTGGCTCTTTCCACAGTTTAGCAATTGTGGCCATTGCTGCTAATCACCAAACTGTGGAAAGAGAAATAATAACTATTTAAAGATTTCGTTTATTTGAGAGAGACAGAGAGCAGGAGCTGGGTGAAGGGCAGAGGTAGAAGCAGACTCCCTGCTAAACAGGGAGCTCAATTCAAACTCAATCCCAGGACCCTGGGATCATGACCTGAGCCAAAGGTGGATGTTTAACTGACTGAACCACCCAGGTGCCCCAAGAAATAATATTTTAATGCACTATATTAAGGAATACAAATTAATGCAAAAACCTGTAATGATAAAAATATCAAAATGAAAATAAAGATAAGATAGTGTTATTGATTTTTCCTTTTGTCTCAGGCTGCAATATGTCTTGGTTTTGCCCTGTATTGATTCATGAATGAGTGGTGTCTAATCATAATATGTATATTTAAGGCCATGCTTACTGGGGGGAATCCGTTACTGGCTATGCATATACAACTAAAATTACTAAGTGTAGAGTCACACTACCAGTTAAATTTATACAAAAATGCCCGACTTTATTGGATTATAACCCAATGGGTTGACGAATTCAATGAATTGTACATTACTGCTTTATCTTTATGCAACTGTTTGCAAATATATTTAAGAAGCAGTAAGCTCTTCTCATATGCATATATGGTCAGGCAGTTGTTTATTTAGACTTTATTGATTTATGAATTAATAAATGAACATCTTCATCTTCAAAAGAACTTTTCTAAATGTAATGAAAGAATAAGAAAATCCTTGTTTTTAAAAGACTTACAATATTATTGGGAAAAAAGATGACTTTCCTCCAAATGATTAAATTATGAGTTGAATAAGTCATTTACATCATACCTGTCTGCACTTCCCCACTAAAACACAATTATTAAAATTTTTGGCTTCTGAAGCTATATTTTAAACCCTACTAGACCAAATCAATTCAAATTAGAGAAATTACTAGTGTATACTCATATGTGATTCTTCTCTCTCTCCTGAGCATATGAGAAGGCTAGATATCTGGTGCCCTTGAAATAATATGAGACCATATGACTGGTTTAGAATCATGGAATGTGAGCAGAAGTGATGTTTGAACAGTAGTGGGATTCTCACATAAAGTGCATTTACCATTTGTGTTGACTGAAGGATGGGGGCTCCATGGATAAGATAGAATATGTAGTAAAAGACCTAAGTGGACTGGAGAGAAGATTTCTTGGTCAAAATAACTGATAGTAACTCCTTGACAGTGGATGATAAGATGGTACCCTACACCCAAAGCATGCTGGAGCTCAGAAGCAAGTAGTCTACAAAGTGATACCAACCCTTTGATGTTGATAGAACTCTTTTAAGACTGAAGGTAAAATATGACAGGACCTATAGGAATTGGGGGGGGCAAATATGTTGGAAAGATGTAATTGGGACTGTGAAAATCATAGAGTTTATATGTTTTCTAATTACTAGGTCTATTGTTTAATTGGCAACTAGTTGAATCTTTTGAAAATTGCTGTAAATGAAATCAGAAGCATGTATGTGATGTTTAGGACACATTGTTAAAAGGAAGCTGGGCATCCCTCTCTGTGTCCAGATGAATTTTGTTTCTGGTAACTGAAGCTACTGAAAATAAGAGTCAGAGATTGTTGGAGTCTCCGTCATAAGGCTCTTGAGTTAGAAACTCTGGACGCTCTGCATTCTGTTGTTTAGAGTAAGTGTATTTGCTGATTGGACATCCCAGGGGAAGGAGAAGGCAGAGTTAGGGCAGACTCTAGGATTTAGTCCTAAATGACAGAAGAATGATAGCACCACCACTGACAGCAAGACATTGGACGATCTTAGGTGGGAAGTAGGGAGTTCTGATTTGGACATATTAAATTGGAAGTAATGTTGGGATAACTCGTTGAATATTGATTATGTGTCAAGTTTGCTTGTGCTGTGTGCCCCAGGTTCCTTAACACATTCTTGGTTGAAAATAGGAATCAAGTTCGAATGATTATGTATTTAATAACATGTGCAGTGTTCCAGGGGGGAACAGAGGAGAAAATAGATAAATAACTGTGAGGGTCTCACATGCTTCAAAAAGAACGTAATATTTGAGTTGATATGATGAGCAGAACTTTGTCAGAAACTAGCAGGGAAGAGGGAAATACAAAACTAAATGGAAGAAACAGCAAAGCTGTAAGTGTATGATCTCACTTAACAAATTTGGTAAACTGAGAGTAGTTTGATAATGAGTGAAAAGAAAGGGAATAAAGGGAATAATAAAAGATGACTTTGGAGAACGTGGTTTGCAATATCATCAGGATTGTCCAGGCCATGAAATAGAGCTTGAATTTTATTCTGTAAGCATTGTGGAGCCATTACAAGTTTTTAAGAAGAACACTAATTGATCCAATTTATATTTTAGAAAGATCAATAATCTGACAAGGCAGTGTGAAGAATGGGTTATGTGAGGACAAGATAAGATTTAGAGAGAACATTTATGAGGCTTTTGAAACACTTCAGATGAAAAATGACAAGAACCTGACAATGAGGAGAACCTTATAGTTATATCAGAGAGGATAAAAAAGAGGGAATAAATACCAAAGGTATTTAGAGCACAACACACTCTACTTTGATGACAACACACATGTCATGCTTGCTAATTGTGCATGGTTTAGGATTGCTTGGGAAGGAAATGGAAGGATGTCATGTAAGAGTCGAAGGAAAATAACTATGATGACAGTTGTTTTTCTGGCTGGGCCATCACCATGTTTCACTAGCCATTTTCAGGGTGAAAAAGAGCTCCTACTGATTGGTAATGTGTACTGACTGCTGCCAACGGTCAACTCGGTTTCTAGTCTGCCCTACTAAGAATTAGAGGGGTCTACTGAAAAATTAAAGGGAGCATGTTTGTTTTAGGGTAACTGACAGAAATACTGAGAGACCCAGGCAGTCTGAACAATGGAGAAGCATAAGGTGTTTTCCTTCAATCCATAGGTTTAAAACTAAGTATGGCAATGTAAATCTAGGTATTGCTGTTGAGAAGTTAGGTTCCATCTCTGATGTGTTTTACCTTGTTTCATAATATACAACTAAGAGAGGTACAATTCTTCCTTCAGCTTATGGTTGTCAAGGGACTGAATTGTAGCCAGTGCCTCCTGGTCATTTCCTGTTCTCCTGTCTTTCTCTTGCACTGTGGAAAATGAAAGTAATGATATCATTCTACCTTTTCAAAAAAAAAAAAAGCATTTATTAGAACAACAAAAGATCACAGTAAAATAGCAGTAGAATACCCATGCATGATGAAAGTGAAAGCCCCATAGTTCCTCACATTTAATGGGTTATTTAAATGATTTTCTTTTGGAACTCCTGTGAGAAAGTAAAGAATAAGAAATGTTTTATTCACTTAGAGTCCCAGCTTTATTTTTGGAACATGGTTCAACAAAGGATATAAATATCTTTGTTAATGCCAATAGAATAATACCTCAATTCTGATGACCCAGAAGAAAATTTCTGCAAAATTTGATTTGTATGTCTAATAATAGAGATCAAAATTCCCAATGCCCTTAAACACTTTGACTTGAGCAGACATGAAGACTCTTTTCCCTTTTGATAACAGATACAGAGGTTTTTTTATCAGGCTCCACAAATACTATAGGCTGTGTCTACAAGGAAGGAAACTGTTTTGGAAGGAATGGGAGAATGGTAGCTGGTAAAAGATCATGAAAATGATAAGAGGGAGATAAAAAATAAAAATGTTCACAGGGCATCATAAATAAGGTAGAGATACCAAGAAGGAAGGGAGGCTGATTATGGTTTCAGGCTAGTAAAAGAAAGAAGACCAAAATTCACATATCCTCTTAATAACTTTCAAACAGCCAACCTTCCCTACCTTCATACTTGTTTTTGCTCAAAAGCAATTTTCGTAATTACAGATATTTGGTTCAGCAGGGTGAAAAAGTAGAGTGTGCCAGTTCTGGGGCAGGCATTCATTGCAAGAAATTGGTGCATGCCATTTAAAAGAAATTAAAAAAACAAGAGGATTGGTTTAAGTTGGATATATTGTTTCAGGTGTCTGAAATATTGGTGGAAATATCTGACGGAGAGTGGTAGGTATTGCATTCTGAGGCTTAGCTGTCAGAAACAGAGGCTAAGAAGATCATAGAGAAAGAATTTGACCAGAAAACTAAGAAAGAGCAAATTTCAACAATAACTGAGAACTGAACGCTTTGAACACCAAAAAGATGTCTTCATCCCAACATCAGCCCATTGACTGGCAGCCAGCCTCTTCTACCACACGCAACTCAGCTCCTTTTAGTGCTCTTTGTTGTTTTTCCCATACTTCAGGACACTTACTACTATAATAAGTATGTATCCAAAACAATGACTATTTCTTACATGACTCCTAAATATTGACTCTCACTTGGACTCTCTGATCCTGTCTTTCTAACAGTTTGTACCATTAACATGGCTATAGACATTAGGAAATAGTTTCACATTCTGTTGGACATCTGTGACTCTTTCACTTTTATTGCAGAACCGGTCTTTATATTCTGATTCTAATTCTAATCATCTGCCTTTTCTTGAGGAGGTGGATTACAGCCATGAGCAGAGATTTTTACCTGAGATGTACTCTACAACTTTGATAGAGCCTACCTCTGTCTTAATCTCAGCAGCCAATCTGCTACATCTGGCCCAGAGGAAATTTTTCTACTTCCTATACTATTATCTTAATGTGTACAATACCCTTTATTCATGAATTATTTTTATCATTTTTTCTGGCTTCTTCAAAGTCTCCTGTGCAAATTTATTTTCCTCTTTCAGTCATTAACTATCTGAGTTCCTCACACTTTGATCCTATTTCCCCTTCCTTTGTCATATAAATATCCATATACTCTTTTCCCAGGTAATATCAAAGATGCAGAGGGCATAGTCGGACCAATGACTATGACAGGACCACGCCATCTAAACCGATTACCTAGTCCACATAACTATTATTAAAATCACATCACACTCACTGTTCCCAAGATGATATTCATTTTCCTGACCTGGTTCTTTTCTAGAATCTCCTCACTCACTCGGTGGCACCAGCATCCATGAAATTATACAAACCAGGAATAATAGAATCTCTGTTATCTCTTTTCCACAAAACCCATATCCAACCTGTCACTAAAGCTGCCATTTTTATCTCCTAATTGTCTCTTGAATCCATCCTCTTTTTTTTTTTTTTTGAGGGTTTATTTATTTATTTGACACAGAGAGAGAGAGATCACAAGTAGGCAGAGAGGCAGTCAGAGAGAGAGAGGGGCAAGCAGGCTCCCTGCTGATCAGAAAGCCTGACGTGGGGCTAGATCCCAGGACCCTGGGATCATGCCCTGAGCCGAAGGCAGAGGCTTAACCCACTGATCCACCCAGGTACCCCCCCCCCGCCTTTTTTTTTAAATTCCATTTTACTGCCATCAAATTCCAGACCACAGTAGTGTCTCCTCTGGACTATTGTAACAGCATTTAACTAGCTTTCTCTCACCCATTCTGCCCTCCCCCAATCTACTGACCATACCACAAATTGTCTTTGAAATTGTCTTTGAAAGGACAAATATGATCATGTCGTCACCATTGAAACCCAAATCTACCATTGCTTCTGAAATTTAAAAGGAAAAAAAAATCAATGTGTCACACAAGGTCCTAATTCTCTAAACTCATTTGGCAGTATTCTCTCTCTCCCTCTCTGTACTCCAACCACATAAACTTTCTTTGAGTGTTTTAAACTGGTCACATGGCCTTTGTACATACTATCTTATCCATATGCTTAAATGTTAAATCCATAGCCCCCCTTCCTCCTTAAACTCAAATTAGTTTTTGCTCTTTCTGTAGTAGATCTCAACGCAAATGGCACTTTATCAGGCAAAATGTTTCTGAGCCAGCAGGCTAGGTTAGATTTCTTTGTTAGAAACTCTCATAGCTCTATTACTATTTGTTTTCAGAGCAGTTATAACTGTTCCATACATTAGTGTTATTTTTTTACTTGATGTCTATTTCCATCCTTGAATTGTAAGCTGTAAGAAATTACAGATCAAATCTATCTTGTTTACTACTGTGTTTCTATTGTCTGATAGAAAATAGTAGGCCCCCACCAGCTTTTTTGTTGCCTCTGAAATCCATGCCTGAAGCTGTGGTTTGGGTGAGGTATGACATAGGTACCATAACATCAAATAAGGCTTATATGGTTATATACCTAGTATTTGTTCATTTATGGGATGCATTGTAAATAGCTACTATAGAAAGTGTTTGGTATTTGCTCCATATATTTGCTGATGAATGAATAGGTGATGAAATGAATATAAGAATGAATAATATACAAGATGTTATGCGATCAAGATCCTACCATAAAGGAGATTCCAACATCCCAGGTCATAATCAGAAGGCAGTATATTGTTCTGGTTATGAGCACAGACTTGGGAATAGATTGCTTGAGTTCAAGTCCTGACTTTTACATTTAGTAGCTAAATTAATTGCCTCTCTGGACCTCAGTCTTCCCATATCTATAATAGGAATGACAGTATTTTTCTCTTAAAGAGTTATAAGAATTAAATGATATAAGTCCTTAGACTAGTGCTTTTTTTTAACACAAAGTAAGCAATGATTAAATATGAGCTGTAATTATTAGCAAAAATAACCTTGTATGGGTTGAATTGTGTCACCTTAAAATTTATACGTTGAAGTCCTGACCCCCTCAGTATCTCAGAATGTGATGTACTTGGAGATAGAGACTTTGAAGAGGTAATTAAGGTAAAATGTGGCCACATAGTGTGGGTTTTAATCCAATATGACTAGCATCCTTATAAGAAGAGGAGATTAAGGCACCGGCAGGCATAGAAAGAAGACTATTTGAAGAAACTGAGACAATAGTCATCTATCAACCAAGAAGAGAGACTTCAAAAGAAATCAACATGGCTGAAGTCTTGATCTAGGATTTCTATTGTCCAGAATCATGAAGAAATAAATTTCTGTTTCTTAAGCCATCCCATCTGTGCTGCTTTGTAAAGGCCTAAGAAACTAGTAAAAAACTCTTATACTGCTATCTAGATTTTAACATAATATCACTAACAGAACAACAAAGATAGTCTAAGTATGTCTTCCATCCCCTCTTCCAGGTATGTAAATTCTCTTTTTGGTTTATACCAAATCCTCAGAAGGGTAGAGACCTTGAAGATATTTGTTTGTCCATGGTAGAATCATCCTCACTGAAGTAACCTTAATGGTACACCCTCAATTTTTATTGGAAGTTATAAAAAGAGAATTTATGTTCATTTAGGTTTGCTTAAATTTATCATGTGCCAGATGCCTGATATGCATTACCTCTTTCAAATCTAAGCTCTTTGGGTAAGCATCCTTATTTTATAATGAATGAAACTTAGGCCAAATAAAAAAGAGATTTAAATGTTTATTCTAGAGGTATAGAAATGTCAGAGCCAGAAGTCAGATCCAGGTCCATATTATTTTTACTACAGAACAATGGCTGACATATCTTCTACATTTGCTGGAAAACAAATGTGGTTTTTTCATTACAAAATAGTGTATGATATCCCATATTAAAATTTTCACTAAAATTTAGTGCTGAAAGCTTGATTTCCCTGAGGAACATCTTGCAGCTTCCTTTCTGAAATGAACAATATAATTTATCAATTTTCCTTCAAAAATCCAATTTTAACTCAATCACAATATTTATATTATCCAGTACAGCAGCTCCTTTGCAATATTCACCAATTTTTTTAATATAGTTGAGGCCTAAATAACCAAGTATAAATATGCACTTGTATGAACATGAAGACAGTAAGCCTGTATATCAACAGAGATGTTGATATACACATAATATTTTCTAATGCTAGTCAAAATGTGGTGAGTGCAATTTGAGAAGTTCATGTACATGTTCAGATAATTGTTGCAAGATTAGGAAAGAGATTACATCCATCTTGGGACTTCAGGGAAACCTTCATGATAGTGAGGATATACATACAGAGAGGGGAGGAATGGAAATTGCATATGAAAAGACATGATTTGTTTGAAGTTGATTGAAGAACAAACATTTGGACAGAGTAAGCAACTGCAAGAGCCTATGGAAACCATGTTTAAGGTATGGATACATAGTATGAAAGTGAACTTAGAATATTATCTGTGTAGAAATGTGTAAACTGTGAACATTTTAGAATACTGATAATGCAATTATTAGATTCTTAAATTTACATCATCAGGTCTGCATAGGCTTTGAAGCTCTTAGACAACTTGATATTGGCAGAGCTTCATTGTACATTTTGACCTAGTTCAAATATGTGTTGTTTTTCCTCCAACAGTCTCTGGGCAATCAAATTAAAAAGGCAAGTCTTGTGTTACTGATGTCTGCAGAAATACATTCCAAAATAATGAATAAAGTGTAAGATTCTCCTCTTCTGTACCTGTACACAATTTATTTTAATCTTATCTTCATTATCATTAGCTCAAGAGAATGTGCCCAGAGTGGGAAAAAAAAATAAACTGATTATTAATACATGTCAGATGAATTAAGTTGAGATGGCATATGTCAATTCATTTAAAATTCTTCAATTTATACACATCTTTGGCTTAAAATTCAAGTGTTTTTCTACATAAAAGTAAGGATGTAATTAAATTTTATTGAACAGAATTTTTTTTTCAAAAATGATCTTTATTTCTTCAGGTAAAAATATTTTTCCTTCTTGTTACTATTACAATTGATCCATAGGGACTGAAGGGACTGGAAACATGCTTTGAAGATGGCAATGTATATAGTAGCTTAATATCTATTGAGTAAAAGCACTACTATTTAGCACTATGCAAACAAGAGAACTCTGAAGGACAGACATTCTGGTATCTTCTCATACAACTAGTCAGTCAAATAATTATTTGTACATTGTATTTAGCACTCAAGTCAGAATGGAGCCAATGAGGGCTTATCAATTTCCATATGTGTGCCACTGGCTTGAAATGAATTCTAACTGGAAAGACGTCCTGATTCTGAATCTAAGGTGGCATCTAACCACATAATTCCTTTTTAGACCTTAAGACATAAGTTCATCTTTATAGCTCAGGATATTTTAATTTCAACAGATAGCTATTCTTCTGATCTGCTGAATAACAATGTTTCATAATTCTTACAAGTTAATTTGCTAGGAGATAAGGAGCTGTGGCTCACACTGTGCTGAATGCTGGATCAATTCTTTGCCCACACATACACAGAGATATATTTATGAAATTTATACATAATATGTAAATAATTAGCCTGATTACATATACATATCAGTTTTACATCAAGTTATATTTATAAATATATTTAGATTATAATTAACCTGAATTAATTAATGAGCATGTATTTTAGATTTAAATATTAGTTGACAATGTTAAATTTGGATAGAAAATTCACTATTTATATCATTATTATGTTCACATAAAAAGACACAAAACCTGGGGCACTTGAGAGGTTCAGTCGGTTAAGCATCTGACTCTTGATGAGGCTCAGGTCTTGATCTCATTCTTGTGAGATTGAGCCCCACATCAGGCCCTGTGCTGAATGTGGAACCTGCTTAAGATTCTCTCGGGCACCGGGGTGGCTCAGCGGGTTAAAGCCTCGGCCTTCAGCTCTGGTCATGATCCCAGGGTCCTGGGATTGAGCCCCACATCGGGCTCTCTGCTCGGCAGGAAGCCTGCCTGCCCCTCTCTCTGCCTGCCTCTCTGCCTACTTGTGATCTCTGTCAAAAAAATAAATAAAATCTTAAAAAAAAAAAAAAACCCTCTCTCTCTCCCAAAAAAACAAAAAAGAAGACACAAAACCTAAAATGATTAATGGTTATTAATACATGATCCATAATACTATTTAGAACTGTATTTCCTCCATAAGAGCCCAACCATAATATATCTTAATTTATTTTAATATAAGATTTCATAATTTATATACACTGAGGTAGTTTCTACTGTACCTCTATCTCAATCAACAAACTGTTCTAAACCATTAGGCTTGAGTCCTGGGAGCTAAATTAAACATGAGATTTACATGTTAATGATCACATTCTCTCTATGCTTTATTTAATTGAATACCTGATGAGGACAGAGATAACACAGTCACAAGTTTTTTCACTTGAGAAATTAGTGACTAGGACTACTTTCTCTTTTATTTAATGGTCAGGCTTTGTTATTTTGGAAGTTCTTTACAACCCTAATTATTGTGTGAGTTGACTCATAAAAAAGATTCCAGTAAAATGCCTGACACATAAGAGGTCCTCAATAAATGTTAATTAGCCAACTAGTGTCCTTAGATCGTATCTTAATTCATCTTAGCATTTCCCCAGATTTGTTCATTATTATCCTTGCTCTATTTCATAATATGATAAAAATCCCAAAGTGCATTTCTTTATTTCTAAATTTTTCAAAAACTCCTTTTGTTCTTTGAAGTAATCTGTGAAGAAAAATAATTTACCATTATTAGTGACTCTGACAAAAAACTGAAGCCTTCTCTTCAGAGCTCATACCAGCCCCAGAAGGAGACATGAAGCAAATAGTGACAAAATGCTACAGCAAAAATATGACAGTATCCTCTGATCTGAAAGGTCAATGAAGTTTTCTTACTTAAAAGGGTGAAGGGGAGTGATATTTATGTTGTTTCTCTGGGGACGAGGGAGGTAAAACAAACCAACCAACCAACCACCAACAACAACAAAAAGAAGCAAACAAACCAAATGAAACCATAGTAAGAACATGCAGAAAGAATGTCGCCTTCCAGACAACGCAAGCACCATGACCCACGTGGAGTCTTGAGTATGTGTCAGGGAGAGGCGGGATGAGGTTGGACAGGAAGCACGTGCTAGCCCAGGGAGGCCTGTGGTACTATGTCAAGGAGATTTAACTTTGCCTGAGAAGCAGCAGGAAAGCAGTTAAGGATTTTAAGGATGCAAACAGCATGAACAGATGTGGCTTTTAGAAACCTCGCTGTAGCTGCAGAAGCAGCATGGTGTTTTCATTTAATAAAACCCCTTCAAAGAGCAAAGGAGGGTGGTTTTAAGAGCTGTATCATTTGGGGTAAGGCATATGATAGCTATCACTAACGCGACACATCAAGGTACTGCTCTTTACATAGGGTGGAGGGAGGGAGACTTGGATTAGTGCACTAATGACAACGATCTCCCCTCTCCATAAATGAAAAGATTACATGGAAAACAATTATGTTCGACTGATACAATTTGTTTCTGTGATGTCATCTCTCTGGGCTGCAGTAAGAATTGATTCTGTTCTAGATGGAGATTAGAGTAGCAAGCTGGACTGATAAAATCTAGAACAGTCTACCACTGAGGAAAAGAACATGGAATTAGAGGAAAGGTTGATTATTTCTCTTGTTTGGGGACAGAGGATAGGGGGTGGGTGATCTGCCTGTAACTGGTAGTGTTTAATATCTTTGTTTATAAATATTTGAGTGATTACCTATTACTTTTTTATATTACAAAAATTTTATTGGAGTTAATTGCTTGAAAAAACAATAACTTTTATGTATTCAATGCACATCATTGGGGTGGAAGTGTGATGTGGCCAAAAATATAAAGCAATATACAAAAGGAGAGGAAACAAACTATAAATAAAGGAAAAATGTAGAAGAATTTCACAGATTACCAAGGCCATCGAGAGCCTCACATAAAGACCTTAATGGAGTAATTCATGCCGGTAGTTTAACATGCATCTGTTTTCCTGAAATGTGTGGGTAAAAATATGGAAAAACTTAAATATTTAATTCCCCTTACATTAGCATTCCTGGCCTATTCAGAGAGGCAAATTTATTTTTAACCTCAGATTTTAATGGCAAAACTATCATACGCCCCTACACTTACTCTTTATCTTCATTCATAATGATCCTGTAGCATGGAACTATTGTAGTCCCATTTTATAGATAAGGAAACTAAGTAACTGATCACACTCACTAGGAAATGGTGGAGCTATGTCAAGGTCCAGAGAACAATTTGTAACCATGGAAAATTTAAAGGAGACTAAAATGATAAGTGGGTCCTGGGTATCATTAACTGCCACAGCTGAGTGCTTTCTGGGAGAAAGCCATTGTGTTACACAGAGCGGAAGTTTTACAAAATGAGATCAAAATTTGGTTTGATGTAATGCAGAGTAATGTGTCAAACATATCAGAAATATTATTTACCAGTGACCTAGTAAGAATGATTTTGACCTAAGTCATTATTTGAAGAAAAAATTGGAAGAGACTGTTTCCAGCCAAATATTCTTTACTCCCTGGAGACCTTTCACATGCCAACACCACGACAGATGGTGAAGAATGTGTCATGGGAAAACTGACCTAAAAGTTTAAATAAGATTCACAACCTTATTCTTATTTGTAGATGCTTTTCAGCTACTGCATTTGGATTTAGAAAACTATGATTCCAAGGAGAACCATGGTCTTTGCTTTAGTATTTTCTGTAATGTTAAAATCTACTAAAATTTGCTGATTCTTTTAAATAAAATGAATCTTCAGTGCTTGACATTGTCCTGCCTCACAAATTCTTTTTTTTAAAAACATTTTATTTATTTATTTGAGAGAAGAGAGAGACAGTGAGAGAGAGCATGAGTGAGGAGAAGGTCAGAGGGAGAAGCAGACTCCCCGTGGAGCTGGGAGCCTGATGCGGGACTCCAGGATCATGACCTGAGCTGAAGGCAGTCGCTTAACCAACTGAGCCACCCAGGTGCCCTGCATCACAAATTCTTAAGGAATGGAACGAGGTTCTATTGCTTTATCTTGTGAACTTGAAAGTATTGCCATTCAAAGTAGCCAAATCCTTGGGGGATATTTTATTACCTTTAAGAAGTCTCCAGAAAATAGTATGTGGCCATCATTTGTTCTTTCTTACACCACCCATGTGGAATATCTAGCGACCTGAGGTTTTATTCTCATATTCTTTATTCACTGCTTATATTAAGCAACTTTCTTAAGAAGATAGAAAATTACAACCTACTCTAAAGCTTTCCACTTATTTTCTTTGCTCTGTATGCTCATTCTTATATTAAAAGATTAATATATTAAAATAAATGTTAATAATGTTATTAAAAATAATGAGTAAATGTTGCTGAGGTAAAGATGAAAGGAGGTGGGAAGGAAAGTTGAAGATGAACCATGCCTTTTTGTTTGGGTAACTAGGTGACAGTGGTGTCATTAAGACAAAGAGGAAATTGAAGAGGAAGAGTCCATCTGGGGGGCAGTGTGGCAGAAAGACAATAAGGTAACTGGTGCAGTGCGGAGTGTATCCTCTGAGAGACAGTCCTGTGAGGGCTAAGACCCAGGCTCTGGAACCATATTGCTTTCATTGAGATCTTGCCTCCCACATTCTAAAAATGTGTGTGCTGTCACAAAAGTTATCAAGGCTCCCTGTCTTTCAGTTGTATCCTCTATAAAATGGAGATAATAATTATGCCTGTCAGAATTATTGTCAGGACTATATGAATGAATTCAATTAAAGTACTTAAGAAGGACAATAGCACAGACCAAGCACTCAAGAACACTGAGTGGACATTGAAAACCATTTCTAAATCTGGATTTAGGGGCGCCTGGGTGGCTCAGTGGGTTAAGCCTCTGCCTTCGGCGGCTCAATGGGTTAAGCCTCTGCCTTCGGCTCAGGGCATGATCTCAGGGTCCTGGGATTGAGCCCCGCATTGGGCTCTCTGCTCGGCGGGGAGCCTGCTTCCTCCCCCGCCCCCCTGCCAGCCTCTCTGCCTACTTGTGATCTCTCTTTCTGTCAAATAAATAAATAAAATATTTTTTAAAAATCAGGATTTAGCAGAAAAGAGAAGGTCAAGATGGAAGATAGAAGCCACAACTGCAGTAAGTACAGGCTGAAAAATTGCCTAAGGAGACAGTAGCCCTTATTACAAGATTTGGCTTCAAATGTCACATTCAGGAGTTACTTTATACTTTCATTTTCTCAATGCCTTTTTTCTTCAATTTTTTCTTTTTCTCTTTCTTTCTTTCTTCTTCTTCTTCTTCTTCTTCTTCTTCTTCTTCTTCTTCTTCTTTTAATCACACTGGGTAGCTACACAAGAAAGTATGGAAAGAGGTTGCCTGCAAAAATTTCAGAAGGAAAAGGAAAAGTGGCTAGAAATTTTTTGGACAAAACAAAAGGAAACTCATGTGATTGCATCCTTCAGAGGACTAAGCAGAGCCCCCTGACTTGTCTGTAGGAATGACAGTTTTCAACCTTCAAGAGTGAAGGGGAGTTGGAAGTCAGCGCCAGGCAGAGGGGCATTTGGGGGGTGGGGCGGTGGAAATGAACAGGCTATAACATTAGCAGAGTTGATACCTGTGTGGGAAACACAACCTCAGAGGGGTCGATACCACGTGAAGCTACAAATCTCTGGAGCGGGGCAAAAACCCAGGATGATTTTTGATGAGTCAGGAGAAAGTATTCTATTCAAACCCAAAACAGAAAACAGGATTTGATTAAGTATGGAGATGTCTGCTTTGCAGTTATCTAGATCCTCCTGGTCCTCAGCCATCAATCTGAGTATTCAGAACTAGTCAAAACTCTGTACGCTTTTTTCTTGGATTTTGCATACAGAAGGTATTTAATATATGTTGGGAAATTACACTCTTCTTGTCCGGATCCTAGAGGTAGCCTCCAACTTTTGTCAGCCTCTATTTATGACCTTCCTTCAAACCACTGCCATTTCTTTTTCCATAACACAGATCTGATCTTGCCACTTTCCTATGTGACGACTAACAGTTGCACTTCATTTCTGGGCTCTTGGAAGTCTTTACAATTCCCTGAAATTTTGTGTCAAATTGTGTGGGTGTGTGCTTTTTTCTGGGTCCCTAGCTCCATCAAATTGCTTAGTAGAGCAAATATGTCTTTATATTCTGTTCCAGTCACACATCCAGCCTTATCCGCAGCTTTGACCACAGGACCTATAATATACACATTATAGATGAGAGGTTTTCAAATGTTAATGTGCTTAAGCATCACCAGGTTGTGGTGGGACAGGGAGTCGGGGAGGGGAGGTGGAAGTGTTGTTAAAAATGAGAATTCTGATTCAATTAGGTCTGGGGTGTGAAGGTTTCTCATTTCTGAAAAGCTCCCAAGTGATAATGGTGATACTGGTTCATGGAACACATGAGGAGGAATCTATATTGTTACTTGTGCCACATTAAAAAAAAAAAAAAAACACATCTCACACACACACACACACACACACACACACACACACACACGTTTGCACTCACATCTTTCTTCCTAAAGGATTATCACCTATACAAAGCACAAAACCCATGCATATCCTTCTAACTTTACACAAGCTATTTCCTTTTTCCTTCTCTGCTAACAGTCTTTCTTATCAACTGATAAACTCCTGCCCCTTACATTTAACACATAAGAGATATTGATCCCATTCCCATTGAGCAAAATCTTATAACATGAGATAAATATTAGCAAAAAGAGAAGTGTATGTTTCTTGTACCTCCTCCTCTAAGAAAAGTTTGTAGAATAAGTTTAACAGTCATGCTGAGACAAGAAGGCATCAAAACAGTCAGGAAAGGAAAGACAAAATTGAGATATAGTTGGAGCTTATATTGACTCACCTTTATGTCAGTGTGAACACTTCATCCTGATTGGGAGCTCCAAGTCCCTTTTTGTATGCTTCTTGGTTCTCATCAATATGGAGCCAGAAAACTTAGTAACCGGAAATTAGACGTCTAATTAAAAAAAAAATCCATTGTTTCTACAGTATATATTTTTTTTATTTAACTTTTGGCTCAAAATCTCACCCATTTTCACCTGCCATATAAAATTAGAAGTCCTCTCACTATTAATTTCATCATTATCATGGATACCATTTAAGTGTGTATTATATCAGTGTGAGCACATAATATCATTTTGTTCCTTAAACTCTTTGCATTTCTTATTAAATTATGAATATGGGATACTATTAAATAATTGCATAAGTATAAATTTCACTGCTACTAAAGATGCAGCAGTGTTTGTATGTTCGACAAGCATTAAAAATCAAAATTTTTAAATGAAAAATGTGAATAAGAAAACCTTGCCTTCTCCAAGTAAAATCTGGGTCATAAGCGTGTTTGCTTAAAGTGTTTCTCAATGGTTGAAGTTGCATTTTGCAATATACATATATATATATATGTATATATATAATATTATATTATATAATTTTCTGAAGTTATAGAATTGTATACATGTAGAGTTGGGTAATGAATGAGGGCTTCTCATCCATTGTCCTCATTTCATAGATGAGGCAACCAGAGTCCCAAGAGAATTTACCAGCTCTTACCATGAGCTATTTGCTAACATGGAACAGTTGAGAGAGCCTGGTTTCCTATCTTTTAGTCCAGGTTCCCCCCACCACTTCTCTGCTGACACAGACCTATATGAATAAGACCATTCAGATCCTTAGGATATTGTTTATTATTACCCCTATGATAGCAAATTCTGTAATATTTTTGCCTCAGCAAAGATGTGTCTAACAAACTGAGATAAGTTCTTGAATTGCATTGTACCTTTATTTCTCCATCTGAAAAATGATGAAAATGCCTTTCCCACAAATAAATGTGAAAGTAAATAATGAGATATATGGATTCCCACATGTATATATTCAAAGGAAAATAGTCAGGAAGATCTCTAGGCATGGTGGATAATTAGAATGTGGGTTTGGAGCCCAATAAACTGAAGATTGCCTTCTGCACTGGTGCTTGCGAATTGTGAGATGCAGGACAAGTTTCTTACTTGTTTCGTTGCGTGCTTACAATACCTGGCACCTTAGGAGTGCTCAGTAAAGATGTGCTTTAGGCTGATGATAAGTAGCTGCCTTAAAAATTATTCATGTGTTTGATTCTTAGAATCTCAAACATCTATATGATTTGATGAATGGAAAAATATTCACAAATGATTTTATTCATTCAAAAACACTAAACATAATCATAAATTAGTGCATGGTGGGGTAATAGGTATTCTGGTGATTAAAGAAAGATCTTGAAGGAGAGTGTTACTGCCATCAATCATATTTTTAATTTAATTAACATATGATTAGGTACAGTTTTACTTGCACTATAAACCTAACCTTGAACAAATCTTCCAAACTCTTGACAAATCTGTTTATTTGATTTTTAAATTCAGCTTTTAAATCCTAATAATTCTGATAAATGTAGACTAGTTACATGTTTTAAATTACTTAAGGTGCATTATGAGCTAGTGAAATAATTCTTAATAAGACTAAATTTTATACCATACCCCAGAATAAATTTCTATTTACAAAAATTATAACAATGTAAATGATATCTTAATATATTTACATTAATAATTACCAAATGATCCCTTATAGATGTAATTATACCAAAGAGCTTAATCTGAGCATTTTTTTTGGTATATCTTCCAAACATTCCTTTGTGGAATTTTTTTTCCTTTGTGGATTTTTAAAAGAAAACTAATGGTGTAATCAACACCATTATAGCTAGAAAAATTAACATTTTGGAAACATATTAATAAAAATTCACCTAACTGAAAATGTAGTGCTTTCTGTTTGGTCATGTTATGACAGATTACTTGAAGGTTTTTTATCCTTTCCCTCTCCTATGAAAATAATCAGAACAGATTTTGAGACCTAATATTGGAACATACTATTAACATTCCAAAAACATTTTTTTCATAATAATGCAAATGGAATTGAAATTTCAGAGTCTCATTTTGAGCCACCATTAGACATCATTAACCACCCTAAAAATGTATTTTATATCTAGCAAAGCAATTTAATGACTAATTCAAGCTATATCATACACCATAGAAGAGCTAATTTTTGCCAAATTTTACACAATGGAAAATTCTGTGCCATTTCTTTACATCTGCAAGCCTGTTTTGCCTGAAAGATATCAAAGAAGAGGGAACAGTAGGAATTGCTAATTTGTAATACTATGTTGTGCAGTGATTACACTACTGTGCTTTTTTCCCCTCCTGATCCTCCTTGGTTTGTGGACAGGACCAAGAATGGCAGCAAACTGGTGTAAATATAACTTCATGGGCACAAAACCTTCTACTTATGCCAGTAAGACAATTATTAGTTATGCAAGAGTGAGTGACAAGAGTTATAATAAAAACATGGTCAAATTGGGGCGCCTGGGTGGCTCAGTGGGTTAAAGCCTCTGCTTTCAGCTCAGGTCATGATCCCAGGGTCCTGGGATGGAGCCCCGCATCGGGCTCTCTGCTTGGCGGGGAGCCTGCTTCCTCCTCTCTCTGCCTGCCTCTGCCTACTTGTGATCTCTGTCTGTCAAATGAAGTGAATAAAATCTTAAAAAAAAAAAAATGGTCAAATTTATTGTTTCTTATGGATATTATGTTTTCATTTTAGATTATGAGAAAAAGAAGTCTTGTTTCAATGTAGGTCTACAGATTTAAATATTTTATTTATTTAATATTTATTTATTTATTTAAAGGTTTTATTAATTCGAGAGAGAGAGAGAGACAGAGAGAGCACAAGTGAGGGGAGCAGCAGAGGGAGAGGGAGAAGCAGACTTCCCACTGAGCAGGCGATGCCTGGCTCAATCCTAGGACCCAGGGATCATGACCCGAGTCAAAAGCAGATGCTTAATCAGCTGAACCACTGAGGTGCGCATAAACATTAAATATATTTGAGCTTAAACAGCAGATATAAAAATATTAGTAAGTAAACACTTTTACTGGTTTTAGTAATTGAGCCTCAAGTCATTAACAAATTAGATTTAATAAATTACGTGTTGATTTAACACAGAGGCAGATAACCACAGAGTGCAGGAATTGACTTCAAGTCACAGCCTCATTACTTACTAGTTGGGTGAACTCAGGCAAGCTTCTTAACTTCTCTAAACCACAGCAGACTCGGTTTTAAAGTACTGTTACTAAAAATAACCACCTGATACTATTAGACTAAACAACAGTGTTCATTAGTGGCATTAGCACAATGTTGATCACAAAGTAACATCTTAATTATTAGTAATTTTATTACATCATCACCATCATTATTATATTGCTATTATTATTTTAAAGTTAAAGGGGAAGTATTTTGCTTTTCTTTTCCAAAACAGTTCTAAATATGTATTAGTGAAGCATTAGATTACTGGGCACAAGTTAATTTCATTTAACCGTTAAAGTTTCTCTTGGAATTTTTTTATCATTTTTCATCTTCAGTCGGACATCTCACCACATCTTAATCCTTGACTATTGCAATAGTTATTTATTGGTTTCTTAGTTTCACTGACAATTCCCTTACCTCTACACAACTACCAAAACGATCTCTTTAAAGAAAAATAAGACATAATTTTTAAACTCATTTTGTCCAGTTTTGACCTGCAAAGTACATCTATAAGCCCTGGAAAAGATGCAAAAGGCAGTCAAAGGATAACTAAAAATGGAAAAGGAGGCAAACTGGTTAAGAACCTCAGGAGGAGAGAAACAAGATAGGGCATTAACTGAACATCTTACTACCCTCCACCCAAGAGAAGAAAATAACAGAGGCCAGCATGTCTCAGAGCCCAAACTAGCAACACAAAGTGATCCAGGGAGGCCCATTGTCTTCGGATCAAACAAGAATCCTGTCAAAAAAACCAGGTAAGTCCACCACCACTGTCAAGGGGAATCAATCTGGAGCCATGGTAGGAATGAACAACTAGGGTCAATGCTCTCCTTTTCCATGAGATAGAGATTATCCTCCCATACCGAGAGACACCAAGTGACCAGGCTTTCTACCACAACAAGCTGCCTGGCCTGAGGTGTGATTTTGGTCCTCAGAGGCCAGAGACGTCCTTTCTCCACCTAGATGCACTAGGTGACCCACTAAGAGGAAACTCCTTTTGCCCCACCAGGCAAGGACAGCAAGGCATCCCAGCCCCACCAAATAAACTAAGCAGACCAAACTAATAAGATAAAATCTCTGAAAATTAAACTGCCTTTGGAATCACAGTCAGCAAAGATAGCATGGAACTGCAGACTAAACCTGAATAGAAGGACTGCATACTATAATAAAATGTTTAAGTAATTTAAGTAAGACCTAGAATCCCTAAAATTATATCCAAAATGTCCAGGATACAATAGAAAACAACTCTTCACAGCAAGAACCAGGAATATTGTGACTTGAATCGGAAAAGACAATCAAATAGTGCCAACACAAATTAATCAGAAGTTGGAATTGTATAACAAGGGTTTTAATGCAGTCATACTAAAATTCTTCTAGAAGTGTTACAAACATTCTTTAAAAAAAGAAAGATTTTATTTATTTATTTGACAGAAAGGGAGAGAGAGAGAGAGACAGCAAGAGAAGGAACACAAACAAGGGGAGTGGGAAACAGAAAGCCCAATGCAGGGCTCAATCCCAGGACCCTGGGATCATGACCTGAGCTGAAGGCAGATGCTTAAGGACTGAGCCACCCAGGTACCACATTACAAACATTCTTGAAACAAAAGAAAAGTAAAAAATCTTAACAAAGCACTAGAAGTAATAAAAAGAACTGAATGTAAATATTATAACTGAAAGATCCAATAATGAAAATGAAAACTTGCTGGATGGGTCAACATTAGAGTAGAGATGACAGAGGGCAGAATCAGTGAGTTTGAAGATAATCAATAGACTTTGCCTAATCTCTACAACAGGGAGATAATAGAATAGAAGAAAGATAGAAATTACAGAAAGAGAGAAGGAGAAAAGGAGTCTTAGGGATCTGAGGGGAAATAACAAAAGATTCATCATTTGTATCATTGTAATCCTAAAAGGAAACAAAACATTGGGGCTAAAAGAGCATTTAAAGAAATAATGGCTGAAACATCCCAAATTTGGTGAAAGATATAAGCCTATGAATTTAAGAAGCTGAGTAAACCCAAAGTAGGATTAGCCCTAAAAACATCCATGTCACAACACATCATAATTAAACTTGTAATATCTAAAGACAAAGAAGAAGTCTTGAAAGCAGTCAGAGGGAAGTGATACATTATCTAGAGTGGAAGGTCAACTCAAATGGTGGTAGATTATTTGTCTCAAACCATGGAGGCCAGGATAAAGTGGCACATCATTTTCAAGTACTGAAAAGAAAGAAACTATCAACTATGAATGCTACATCTGGTGAAACTATACTTCAGGATGAAGAGAAATAAAAACTTTCTCAGATATAAGGAAAGGAAAAGAATCTTTGCTAACAGACCTACCCTTAACTGGCTACAGGAAGTCCATCAAACAGAAGGAAAATGATAAAGGAGGGAATTTCTGAGCATCAGGGGAAGACAGAACAGAAGAAAAGCAGAGATATACATACATACAATTGATTATACTTTTTTTAAGTTTTATGAATCCCATTTGATAATTGAAACAAAAATTAAAATACTACCAAATAGTCAAGAAAATGATGTTTACAGGTAGGGGAAAATAGAAGGATCTAATTGGAAGTTAAGTTTGAATACTTAACTTGAAGTGGTAAAATATTGATAAAAGTAACTATGACAAGACACATATGCGTATTACCTAGAGAAAACACTAAAATACCTAGAGCAAACACTAAAAAAGCAATATAAACAGGCATACTCAAAAACCCTATAAATAAATCAAGATGAAAAATTTAAAAATATTAGTTATCTGCAGGAAAGAAAAGAAAACAGAAAAAGAAATACAAAATGAGAAATGAATAAACAGCAAAAAAACCCCGACAGGCTTACATATAATAATGATCATATTATATGCACTAACATGTGAATAATTACCATAAATGTAAATGATCTAAATATAACAATCAAAATGCAGAGATTAGAAGAATGGAAAAAAAGAAACACAATCCAGCTATATATTATTTAAAAAGAAACACATCAAATTGTATAACATAGTTAGGTTGAAAGTAAAAGGATAAAAAGAGATATGCCACATAAATGTTAATTTTAAAAAAGGAGGAGTGGGTATATTTATATCAGATAAAGTTGACTTCAGAGAAAGAAAATTAGAGACAAAGACATTGCATAATGTGAAAAACCAATCCACCAAGAAGACATAATAATCCTAAACTAGTACCAAAAAGCAGAGCCTCAAAAGGCATTGAGCAAGTACCAATAAGAGTTGAAAGAAAAACAAACAAATCTGCAACTGTAGTTGAAGACCTAAACACCTCCCTCTCAGTCTGATATGACTGCTAGACAGAAAATCAACAAGTGTTTATGAAACAGCTAAATAACATCATTAAACAACAGAATCTAATAGACCATTTTTGAACAGTCTACCTTAAAACATCAGAATATACATTCGTTTTTCACGTGCCCATGGAATATTTATCCAGATATATCATATCCTGGACCATCACACAATCTCAACAAACTTAGAAGAATTTAAATAATAAAATGTATGTCTTTAAGAAATTAAAAATTAATAACAAAGATAGCAAAAATTCTTACACACTAGGAAATTTTACAACACACTTCTAAAAATTCATAAGCCAAAGAAGTCTTAAAGTGGTTATGTAATATGTAAAACTGAATGAAAATGAAAATATAATGTATAAAAATAAGAGGGATATAGCTGAAATGGTGCCGAGAAGTAAGTTTGTAACAATAAATGCTTACGTTTATTGTATTTCTTACAAAAAAGAAGAAATATCTCAAATTAAAAATCCTACCTCAAGAAACTGGAAATAGAAGAGCAAGATAAATTCAAAGAGAGTAAGTGAAGATGAAAGTAGAAGTCAATAAAATGTAAACAGAAAAACAATAGAGAACATCAGTGAAACAAAATATAGTTCTTTGAAAAATCAGTAAAACCGATAAGCCTCTAGCTAGTGTGACCAAAATGAAGAGAGAAGATACAAGTTACCAATACCCGGAAGGAAATGGAAAATATCACCAGAGATCTAACAGCCTTGAAAGGATAATAAGGAAATGGAATGAACACTTTTTTACTTATAAATTTGACAACTTAGAAGAAAGAGACCAATTCCTCAAAAAACATAAACTAAGCTTACCTATATGAAACCAATATGAATAGCCCTGTAACCATTAAAGAAATTGAATTTTTAATTAAAAATCTCCTAAGAAAAAAAATCTCTAAGCCCAGCTCGTTTCATTGGAGAATTCTATCAGATTACTTACAGAGAAATTCATGACTTTATACAACCTCTTCTAGACAATGAAAGGGGAAGAAATACTTCCAAACTCATTTTATGAGGCCTGTACTACGCTGATACTGACCAGTACAAAGACAATTTAAAAAAAAAAAAAAAAAAAAGAAAGAAAAAGAAACTGCAGGTCGATATATGTCATGAGCTTAAAAACAAACATTGCTAACAAAATATTAGTACACTGAATCCAGCAATGTATTAAAAAGAACTAGATAGCATGACCAAATGAGTTTTATTTCAAGTACGCAAGACTGGTTCAACATTTGAAATTCAATCAGAGCAAGCCACCATATCAACAGGCTAGAAGACAAGTCATATGATCATATCAACTGCCACAGAAAAAGCATTTGACAAAATCCAACACCAATTCATAGTAGAAATTCTCAGCAAGGTAAGAATAGAAGGAATCATCTCAACTTGTTTAAAAAAAAAAAACATGAACTATACAGCTAACATCATACTCAATAGTGAACACTTCACCCTAAGAATTCATACTGTGCAAAAATACCCATTCTCATAACTCATTCAATATAGTACTGAAAGTTCTAGCCACTGCAATAAAGAAAGAAAAATAAATAAATGGCATATAGATCAAACAAAAAATAAAATAAAAATTCCCTTATTTGCAGATGGTATGATTATCTTTGTAGAAAACCCAAGACACCCATAAAATAGTTCCTAGAACTAATACATGAGTTTGTCAAGATTGCAGAATATAAGAACACACAAAACTCAATCACATTACTATGTAACAATGACCCTGAGGACACCAAACTTAAAAATACAATACCATTGACCATCAATGCAAATAAAATAAAGTAAAATAAAATAAATAAAATAAAACATTGTAAAGGATCTATACATGGAAACTTACCACAAAAACACATTTTTTTGGAAGAAATCAAAGAAGGCTTAAATCAATGGAGACAATCCAATTAGAAAATAAGAAAAAGAGATGAACAACATTTCACTTAAGAGGATATACAGATGTTGTATAAACAAATGAGAAGTTATTCCACATCATTAGCCATTAGGGAAATGCAAATTTAAACTACAATGAGAGTTCTTGCTTTGGCAGCATATATAGTAAAATTGGAATGGTATAGAGGAGATTAGTATGGCTTCTCAAAAGGAAGGTACACCATTTTGTGAAGTGTTCTATATTTTGATTTCTTTTTCTAATGCTTATAGATGGAAAAAATTGACAATCCAATAAGCAAAGTAACTTACCCAATTGAGGGCCACTCCAGCTTCAAATGCTTAATTCCTCACAAAAAGGAAACAAGCAAAAAATCACCCAAATTGAACCAAAACAAAAAACATGAGATATCCCTAAGCACCTATCAGAATATCTATACTTAAAAATAGTGACAACACTTAACACTGGTGAGGACGTCATGAAACAGGATCATTCATACACTCCTGGTAGGAATCATAATGGTGCAGTCACTTTGGAAACATTTTTGCAGTTTCTTTAAAAACTAAACATGAAACAGACATATAGCCCTGCAATTGCACTCTAAGGCCATTTACTCCAGAGAAAGAAAAATTATATTCACACAATAACTTGTACATGGATTTTCACTTAGTACTTTAATTGTAATAGCAAAAAACTGATCAGCACAGATGTTCTTCAACTGCAGAAACTTTAACAAACTGTGGTGCATCTATATCGTGAAATACTACTCAGCAATAGAAATTAACAAACTGTTAATACAGGCAAAAACTTGCATGAATCTGCAGGAAATTATGCTGAGGGGAAAAGCAATCCCAAATGGATACATAGCATATAATTTTTATTTATATAACATTTTTAAATGACATAATATGAGAAATAGAGGAAAGATTAGTGATTCTCAGAGGTAACAACTAGGATTGGTGGTGGCTGGGGGAAGGCAGAGGTGTGGGAGGGACGTGAGTGTGCTTCTATATGGGCAACCCAAGGGATCTATATGGTGTTCAGTGTCATGACTATGGTGGTGGTGGATACATGAACCCACACAGAGGATAAAACTCGATAGAACTAAATCCATATACATGCACACACACATATAAGTACAAGTAAATCTGGAGAAATCAGAGCAATACTAGTGATTGTATCAATGTCAATATCTTGAGCACCTGGGTGGCTCAGTTGGTTAATCAACTGCCTTTGGCTCAGGTCATGATCCTGGAGTCCCAGGATCAAGTCCCACATTGGGCTCTCAGCTCCATGGGGAGTCTACTTCTCCCTCTGACCTTCTCATAGTTAAAAAAAAAAAAAATGTACACCGAAATTAAAACCATAGTGAAAATATGATTACAAGAAGATGGCTGAAGTAGCAGGAAACATCTATTGCTTAGGAAATGAAAATCTGCGATATATTTTTATTTTTAAATCTCTCCTTTGTGTTTGTGCGATGACATTGTAATAGATAAAATTTGGAGACAGCTGAAAAGAATACCTGTTATATTTCCATATATTGATTTAAGTAAAATAAGTACTATAGGGACACCAGAGTGGCTCAGTCAGTTAAGCATCTGCCTTTGCCCTAGGTCATGATCCCCGGGTCCTGGAATAACCCAGTATGTTATATTTTTAAATGACTGAACCATCAAGACATGTTGTCAAGGTATTTCTTACCTCTTCAACTGATTTGACTCACTCTTGATGCTCAGAATATTTTGTTTTCAATGTATTGAAAAGTGTATTCTATATTTATTATTTATTATTTATTTTGAACATGTTCATGTTTCTCATGAGCAGAATATAAAAGACATTTTAGGAATTACTAAAGGCATTGCAAAAGTGATTTGAATACTATTCAAATTTATTTCCACTTTGTTAGTATCAAAGACCCAATTATTAATTGCTATGATTTGTTTATTAGATTTTTAGTACACTTTTATCCCTTTGATTTTATTTAACTTTTTAAAGTATCTTCACATTTAAAACTATAGGAATACAAAGATCCAAATTATCATCTCCAACACAGGATAATTCTTAACCTTTTAGCAGTTCAAATTTTGTATTGAGGCCATAATTATTTTGGCATATCAATTAAATATACTGCATAATACTTTATTTTCTATTTCATTTTTTTTTAAGATTTTACTTATTTATTTGACAGACAGAGATCACAAGTAGGCAGAGAAGCAGGCAGAGAGAGAGGAGGAAGCAGGCTCCTTGCTGAGCAGAGAGCCTGATACAGGGCTCATCCCAGGACCCTGGGATCATGACCTGAGCGGAAGGCAGAGGCTTTAACCCACTGAGCCACCCAGGCGCCCCTTATTTATTTCTATTTTCTATTATGACCAAGCCCAAAATAAATTTCTGAGCTTTTTGTTGTTGTTTATTTTTTATTTTTTATTTAATTTTTTTCAGTTTAGGAGTCTCAGCACCAAACAGAGCCCTGGTTTAAAAAGAAATATCCACAAACAAACAAACAAATCCACGAAAAATGAACACCAACAAACTACCCTCACAGTAGGAATTAGTAAAATAGCAGAGGTAAAAGTCGACCTTAAAATACTTATGTTTGGCACACCTGGGTGGCTTAATTGGTTAAGCGTCTGCCTTTGGCTCACCTCATGATCCCAGGGTCCTGGAATGGACCCCACATCATGCTCCCTGCTCAGCAAGAAGTCTGTTTCTTCCTCTCTCTCTGCTCCTCTCCCCAAGCTGGTACTCTCTCTCTCAAATAAATAAATAATAAAATAAAATCCTTGTAGTCTTTATGATTTGTTTGACTTCAAATTTGATTTTTTTTTATTTTCATGGACACTGATTTAATATACAAACTTTTAAATACTTTATTAACCAGGACAGAAAACTCAGATTAGAAGGTAAAATTAACATCATTCACTTTATCATCCCAGTAATTCAGTGCCCATCTACTGTGGTGACAGTTTAATTATAAAAAGGTCTGTTAAGGGGCACCTGGGTTGCTCAGTGGGTTAAAGCCTCTGCCTTCAGCTCAGGTCGTGATCCCAGGGTCCTGGGATCGAGCCCCGTATCGGGCTCTCTGCTCAGTGGGGAGCCTGCTTCCTCCTCTCTCTCTCTCTCTGCCTGCCTCTCCACCTACTTGTGATCTCTCTCTCTCTCTGTCAAATAAATAAAATCTTAAAAAAAAAAAAAGGTCTGTTAAAATATTTATATATAAAAAATTTGGAGAGACTAATAAAATTTAAACTATAAGTATCTGATGTGATATCTATATGTGATATCTATATTTTATGATTAATTATAGAAAATAATTACTGTATTTTTTTTTTAAGATTTTATTTATTTGTTTGAGAGAAAGACAGAGTGCAAGAGTGGGGAGGAGGAGCAGAGAGAGAGAGAGAAGCAGACTCCCTGCTGAACATGGAGCCTGAAAACGAGAACACAGGGCTCAATCTTAGGACCCCAAGATCATGATCCTAGTCAAAGATAGACATTTAACCAACTGAGTCACCCAGGTGTCCTTATGTGTGTGTGTTTTGTGTGTGGGGTTGTATCAATTTTTTAGATCAATTACTCAACCAAAGTCACCTTTACCAAAAAGAAAAAAAAAGTTATGTTCCAGATTATTTATTTAAAGCAATATTTGAGGGGTGCCTGGGTAGCTCAGTTGAAGGGCAGACTTCATCTGTTGAAGGACAAACTTAATTTTTGGTTCAGGTCATGATTTCGGAGTTGTGGGATGGAGTCCCACATGGTTCCAAACTCAGCACAGAATCTGCTTGAGTTTCTCTCCCTCTGCCCCTCCCCCCACACACTCTCTCTTGCTCTCACTCTCTCTCAAATAAATAAATAAATCTTAAAAAAAAATAAAGCAACATTTGGTATAGCAAAATTCTAATATTTCTCTAGGTGGGATTTTCTGGGAAGTTCACTGTGATGTACAGAGCATTTTACTTATTCTGGAAATCAACCCACTTGTGAAATTTGTACTTACTATCTTTTTAATTAATTTGATGATATTAGGTATATATAATAAATAATATATAAAAATTATATAATGCATATTATATATTATAATATACATGTACACAAACATACACTGACTGCAGGTTCAGAGCCCTTTCCTTCCATGACCATACCTGATTCTTCTAACAGCCATATGCGATAGGTGCTACAAAAGGTATTGTACCTTCTCAGTCCATAAAGGAATAAAAGAAGGGAAAATTTCAATCACTTGCCCAGGTTTACTAGTTAGTCAGTGTCAGAATTAAACCCAGGGAATGTGGTTACAAGTGGAATGTTTTTTCATGACACCAGCTCCAGAGATGAAAGAGCAATGAAATCTTTGCAGGTGAAGTTTAAAGTCAGAAAGCTGCTCATAATTTTCATTCACCTTGCAAACAGGAGGATATATTTACTATGATTACTCTTAATATATGTACATGTAAATGAGTTGTAAATAATATCAGCAAGCATCAAATGCTCTCCTTTTCTCAGTGGGGTGGACATTCAACAAGATAATATCCGGTATTGGTGCTAACCAGATGCATTTTTTGGTGAGTATTATGTCAATGACCTTCCTTACAGAAGATTTTCTATTGTCATATGACTGCCTGGGCGTTCGTTTTCAAGAACAGTGTTATTAGAAGTCTTCAGGATAAATGCCGTTGGAAAAAGATCAACTCTGAAGTGACATGCTCTGATGTTATAAGAATCCTTGAGTCGTGTTGAGTCACCCCCCCTTAGAGATCAGTTCCTCCATGATCAGGAAGATAGCGTTACACATAGATGAAAGCTTCTGAAAAGTCAACTTGTTGAATCTTTACTTAACCTCTTTCATGTCAAAGGCAGCACTTTATAATGGGCCTGATACAGAATAATTTTTCAAATCCCTAATTTTTCATGAAACCAGCTGTTTTCAGCAATTGGTATCTTAAGAGCATCTTTTTTAAGGGCTACACTATGTTACTGGGTTATATCATTGTTAGTTCCTACCCTGGCTATTCTTACACTATGGGCACATGAGCAACTTTTTGTTTATATTTGAGTCCTGCTAGGTCATTTTGCCTTTGTGACTCATATATAAAGATGTTAACTTATACCACTGAACAGTTGAATAAAAACAGGATGACCCCCCAATAAACCTGAACTTATCCTCAGGAGTGAGGAGATTAGTCCCTTTTTATCTTCTGTTAGAACAGAGAGAAAACACTGAAGCAGCCTTGATTAGCCTTACTGATAAACAAAAAGCAGCAGCACCCACAGTGGACTCTCCAGCAGCATTCCATGGCAGCCCCCAGTGCTGTCTTTTAACTGACCAGTCTTACTCCTTCATGCCTGTCATGCCTGTCCTGTCAATCCCAGGCCTGGAAAATTCCAACCGGTGTTTCTTCGACTTTTGCTTTAGCTCCTGACCAGTATTAGATCTAATGCAGAAATGACAGGCCAAACTTCAACTGGGTCTTTCTTTTCCACTTCTGTGCAATTATTTCAGGAATCACCTGTTAATTCTTTAGTGAAGACACCATAATGATTGCACAGACTTTCTTTCACCTCAAGTCTTCTACTCCCTCATGTTAACCCTTTGTCTCAGCTAATGCCTTTAAAATCCATCTGCAGCGAGCTCCCATGTTTCTTTTATTTCTAGCCCAACGTACTTCTTTGTCTACATAGATATTCATTTTTTCCCTCCAAAAAAAAGAAAGATTCCACTTCTTGACTTGTGGCAAATACTGATTTTATTTTTCTCTCACGTCTTAAATAACTTGTATTGTCACTACTCTTTCCATTTCCATTAACAAAGTTCCTTTTAGCTTAAATCTCCTCTAGCTCATTTACAACTCTGAAAACCCTCACTTAATAGGTAACTGTTTAGTTGCCTATCTTATTGCATTATAAAATGCCTTAAATGTCTAGACATGAGAGCTTATTATAGGACCTGGGCCAAAGATCTGAAGTCACACGGATAAGTATAAGAACTTGTACCCCCAATGTTATTTCTAAATCTCAGTATTTTCAAATATTAAAGAAGCCACCCAGTGCCTTGATTAATTTATCATTTTTAACAATCCTTTAGTTTGGACTAGGTGTGTTCATTTCAACTATTGGATTGTAAAATCTTTGAGAATATGAGCCAGTATTTTCTTTTTTTTCCTTCTCTTCTTTTTCTTGGTCTTTCTTCTTCTTCTCAGTCTCCATTGTTCATAATAGGTATTACATAAATGCTCAATAAACTATGAATGGACCTCCAAATGTTTTAAAACTTAAACTGCAGAGTGTGGCTGCTGACCAGGAGAAAATGATTCTCACATGAGTAAGCCCTGAACCCTGTATGGTTATCAGCTGGTGGGGTTCTTTTCTCCTGAGCAGAAGAAAAACTCCCAGTCATGTATGAATAAACTACAAAATAGATCGTCTAGTAGTGACTGAACCATGATGTCTCAGTGAAGCATTAAAACCACACATGCAGTTTAATATCTCAATGGATAGAAATCTTTATTCATAAAAATGCAATCCAGGAAATATCATAACATTGCTTTACTACCCCTTTGCTTATCATTCATTGATTGGGTCTAGAACATAGGGTGAGATGTAATTCATAAGCACTTGACGTACATCTGACAAGGACAAAAAAATACATGAAAGAAGATGATGAAATGATTTTGGGCTGGTGCCAGTGCTAAGGGAGTTTATTACCAGAGTCAATACATCACTTCTCTTTATCTTTAGAGAATGTGGATCACATTCCAGTTCACAGAGAGGTGCAACAAATAATAGATCTTCCAAAGTGGGAAATTTTTGCACAGGAAAGTGACAAAAGGCTTAAACTAATACTCTCCTAGAAATACTGCCACGTTACTGCTATAAAATGTAGTGAACAGAGCAGATACTAAGAACATAAGAACCTGTTGATAATTTTCTCAGCTCTGTTTGGAAATTTAAAAGTAAAATATCCAAAACAAACACATAACAAGAGGACCTAAATTCTAACACTTACTAGTCTGTTTCTAGCATGCAGTGAACCATAGAGACTCCAGTAGCTGAATAATTTGGAATGGACTGCTTTCCTGCTCTGCCAACATGGACCTTGTTAGTGTGGCTATTCACAATGATGGGGAATATATTCTTTTGCTCAGTGCATGTTTTTAAATAGTTGCTGTATGCCAGACTCTAAACTATGTCCTAGAGATACAGTCAAACAAAATAGTATCTGTGCCCTTGAAGACTTACAATAAAGTAGATTAAGAGGACTTTCTTGAATTTCAGAATTAAGTGCCAAACATAAATATACATTAAAAATTGTGTCTGTTTCTGATTATCCATATTACCATTTTCCTCCATTGGTGCAGAAAACTTATTAGATAGATTGAGGAAGAGAAAATCAGTTAGATGTAAAGCTAAATAGTATTAGATAAAACTTAAAATCATTAACATATTTATGAATTTATTCATTATTTAAAATATCTGTCTTTCCAGGAAATACGTCATGTACTGTAAACAGTGGAATTTCCTCACCTATTAGTCAAATGCACTCAATTCAGTGAGAAAATATGCCATTGTTTCTTCATGCATATCAATCAATCAATGAAAAGGTTTTATAGGTACCTACATATAATGTAGGTAAAACTTTGACATTCTCTTTCTCCATTGGTACCATTGGAGGTATTCTAATTTTCCAAACAGAAAATTACTAGAATTTAACCTTTTCTTGGAATGTCAGCCATCTCCAAACAAAGATAGCGTAAGGTCTAGATAGGCTACATTGTTATCATAATTTCATTATTTTATAAGTAAAATGATAGTCCCTTCAGCATTAAATTATTACCTTATACGATTTACCCTCAGCAGGCTCTAAATCAGCAATAAAACTTTTCATGTATTCAAGGTTTTTGCTGAAAGTCTTACAGATGCTGGATCCATCTTACCTTGAAAAACTTAAATATGAAACTAGAGGTTAGGAAGTGATGAGTGTCAGCATAGTCATGTGATAGCATGTCATGGACCAGTAACTGAGCTTTGGTACTTATGACTCATACTAGTGACCCACAATGAATCAGGCAGGCAGGGCTATTTCTAAGTAACTCACTCAGAAGGTCTTTTCTTCATTGTTGGATGTTCCTGAAGAATATGCATCTCCTATGTATTACACGAAGATCACATTAATGAGGTTCACTGTTTTAAAATTTATGTCATTAAGAGAATTTAATATTGATGAATGATTGGGTTTGAGAGACTGTATTTTTTGAATATATATAATAAATGAAATTAATAATATTAGTCCTAGAAAAATTGATGTGCCTTCCTTAAAATTGCAGATAACAATAAAAGTAAAATTGGCTTATAAGAAGATGTAAAGTTAATTTGAGTTGGAATGTGCTAATTATATCATTGGAATATTATTAGATAAAAGTAATATAATGAATATTCATTATATTCACTGGATATATGTTATTCATCAATGGATCATGGGAACCTATGATGGTAAATTTAATACTTGGCAATGCTTATTTCATTCAAGCACTTCATTGACCTCAAATGCAGAATCAAATCCTCTCCAAGTATAGACTTCTTGTTCTAATTTACCAACAGATTTAAATTTATTATTTATTCAAAGAAACTATCTTGACTATAATGATTACATTTAGGAGCGCCTGAGTGGCTCAGTGGGTTAAGCCTCTGCCTTCTGCTCAGGTCATGATCTCAGGGTCTTGGGATCGAGCCCCACATCAGACTCCCTGCTCAACAGGGAGCCTACCTCCCCTTCTCTCTCTGCCTGTCTCTCTGCCTGCCTATTCGTGATCTCTCTCTCTCTCTGTCAAATTAATAAAACCTTAAAAAAAAGAAAAGATTATATTTAAGTTCTTCTAATTCCGCTACATTTAAGTAACTTTTTTTTTAAAGATTTTATTTATTTATTTGACAGACAGCGAGAGAGGGAACACAAGCAGGGGGAGTGGGAGAGGGAAAGCAGGCTCCCCGAGGAGCAGGGAGTCTGATGTGGGGTTTAATCCCAGGACTCTGGGATCATGACCTGAGCGGAAGGCAGCTGCTTAACAACTGAGCCACCCAGGTGCCCCCTTTTAAGTACTTCTAATTCTGCTATTCTCATGGTCTTTCTGTAGGACTGTTTTGGGAAGCAAAATTTGCCACCCCAAAATGTGTCTCTTTGGCATGTGGATTATTTTAGGCTAATTTTTAAAAGATTTTATTTATGTATTTGAGAGAGAAAGAAAAAAACATGCAAAAGTGGGTGGAGAGGCAGAGGGAGAACGAGAGGGAGAGAGAAACTCAAGCAGACTATGCCCTGAATGCCTAAGCAAGGAGCCCCATGAGGGTTCCATCTTACCACCCTGAGATCATGCTCTGAGCTAAAACCAATAGCTGGAGTCTTAACTGACTGAGCCACCTAGGCATCCCTAGAGTGATTATTTTTAAAAATATAGAGTTTCAGGGAAAAAAACTTTGACTTTTCCCCAACTGCCTAAAAGAATTTAGATAGAGAACTTGCTCCAGCAAGGGAGGTATCACCATAGATAACTCTAGTATAATGCAAAGTCTATTTGTTAAAATTCTTCTCTATGTCCATTGTTTTAGGATGTCCCAGCAAATATTATCAAACATTTACTCTTTTTCATCTTCCTGTGAATTGTTTTCCTTCCTTTTGAAGTCTCAAAAACCCTATCTTCTGCCTAGCTCTGAATGGCCTATAAGCCTTAATTTCTTGACTACCTATAGACCTTATATTCTTATAGAGCCCCTCTATGTTCATAATTATACTATTTTCTTTTCTTAATCTGTCTTATATCAATTTAATTCTTAGACAAGCCAAAAGAAACTTGAAGGATAAGAACATTTTCCGACCCAACACTTTGTTTTTTGTAAAATGAAGTTAGTTATGTAACACAACCTTATAAGAGTGCTTGAGGGTTATCTAATTACTTGTCTTAAAATGCATATAATATTTGAAACAAAAGAAGCTATGACCTTGATGTAATTTAGAAACCACATGAAAATTACTATACACACACACACACGCACAACATAGTATTTTTATATCATGATGAAGATCAATATCTTCTACTCTGACTTTCTTGACAAGGGATTGGAGAAGGAAGATTCTATCCACTATATATTTTACACAGTATTAAAGTAGAATGTTCCAACTCTGAAGGCATCTCAATCCTTAGTGTCTTCCTACTGCTTTCTTCACATCTTTAGTACTGCTGATATATACTCTTTTCTTTATTTACTATCAAAAGTCATGAAACTAAGTCATTGCATTAGAACCCTTGACAGGAGCTGTATATGTTGTGTGATTTAAGAGGGCTGAAAAACCTTGCTGCCAGAAATAGAGCCAGAGATGCTAGCATTCAGGTCAACTCTTTGGATCAAGCACACTTTCCAGCTGGCTTCTAATCAAATGCATGGAAGTTACTATGATGAAGATGAATGACCTGGAGAAAGAGCACTCATTAGTATACATTTTGACCACAACTTTTTTTTTTAAAAGATTTTATTTTTATTTATTTGACAGACAGAGATCACAAGTAGGCAGAGAGAGAGAGAGAGAGGAGGAAGCAGGCTCCCCGCTGAGCAGAGAGCCCGATGCGGTGCTCGATCCCAGGATTCCAGGATCACAACCCAAGCCGAAGGCAGAGGCCTCAACCCACTGAGCCACCCAGGCGCCCTGACCACAACTTTTTTTTTTTTTTAAAGATTTTATTTATTTATTTGACAGAGAGATCACAAGCAGGCAGAGAGGCAGGCAGAGAGAGAGAGGAGGAAGCAGGCTCCCCTAGAGAGCAGAGAGCCCGATGCGGGGCTCGATCCCAGGACCCTGAGATCATGACCTGAGCCGAAGGCAGCAGCTTAACCCACTGAGCCACCCAGGCGCCCCCCGACCACAACTTTTAATAAAGAGCTGAACTCTGAGTGAACATGACACAGAACTACAATTGCATGGCCTAGTATATAGGACACTATGTAGAGAAGGTAAGACTGCCAGAAGCCCCATAAAACTTGGCCATTGCAGGCAGGAAGTTAATATGGAGATGATGGGAGAAGAAAGAACCCGATTGTTCAGAAAAGGTATGAAAACTTCTTAGGAAGTTGCCTAAGAATTATGGCCAACTAACATTTCACCCATTTGTGTCAAATTCTCATTTTCTAAAGGGTGTAGATATCGTCTGGATCCAATCCCTTAATTAGAACAGGTGTAATTAAATTCCAGCAAAGAAAGGAAGACACCAGTTGAATAGAAATAGGTGTAAATTGACTTCAAGTAGCAAATTTCATAGTATCCCTAGGGCTCTTACAGGCTTTTAAAGTAGTCTTGAGTTTTGTATAGCTAAACTTAATATGTAAGTATTCCCATGAAGCTGATATCCTCCAGATTATTAGCTTACAAATTAAACATAAACAATATGAAATACAGCAAAGTCAAAGAATAACACAAGTCAGTGCATGATTTGGGACCAATCAGGTCATAGAATTAAGGCAAGTGGGTATTACAGCAGTAGGCAGACTAAGAACTACGGCCTAATTCCACTCCTTACTGGCTTCACCATAGTGGGAAATGTGCCTCATCTATTTGCTTCTCAGTTTCCTCATTGGTAAAACAGCTAAAATAAAAGCTACCCGCGGGATTAAAGATGTATATGAATTTGCCTAGTACAGTGCTTAATAAAATGGTAAATGATTACTGTTGTCATTGCTGCTATAACTGCCACTATGGACAACAAATGCAACAAGGGTTGAAAGAAAGTATAAGGTTCTGTGAACTTTAGCACCCTGGGAGCATTTCACTGTAGAGACAGTTTGTGCCAGTATTTGAATGTTGAGTAAGTTATGTACAGGCAGAAAGGATTCTGTGAGTGGCAAGAGACTTCATTCTATTAAAGGGGATGGTGTAACTGCGTTGTGCAGACAGAAATATCCCTGACAGGATTTAAAGAGATAATGAGTAGACTGATCTAATAAGGAATCCATTTCAGGGAGATATGGGTAATAAAGGAGGAAAGGTAAACTTGGGACCTGATTATATGATCTTAAATATCTGCCAACCCTTGGGCTCTTCTCTGTGAATAACTGATAATGGGCTGGGTTATGATTAATGGACCAGTGTCAACCAGAAGAGAGGTGTGTGGTCATAATCTACAGAGCTGTTCTCATTGCTGACATTTTAAACAAGTTATCAAAGACTTAGTCTTCATAATTAGAGAGAGACTCTCTCTGGAGCAAGAGAATTGAGAGTTACATTCTATTCTTCACTGAACAGACCATAGTTGAAGTAGGGGAGCACATCCATAAAAGAATTAACATAATAATTAATAATTAAGAAACTTCTAATTAATAAGAAACCTTTGTCATGGAAAGATGGAAAATTTGGGGTATTGTCAATGAAACTCATAGATATTTTTTGAGAGCTGAGTAAAAGTTTGCCTTCTCCTCCTCCTCCTCCTTCTTCTTCTTCTTCCTCTTCTTCTGATTATATAGCAAAATGCAAGGGATTCCAGATTTCAGAATAAACGTAGTCCCAAAAATAAAAGGAGAAGAATTCAAAGTATTTATAATAAAACATATTATATATATTATGTTTACTATATTTATTATATATAATATTATGTATAAATATAAATTTATATTTATATGTAATATAAATATATATCATATAAAATCTATATTATAACATAAATATTATATTTTATATTTACTATAGCTTATTATATTGTGTATTATAACACTTCTGCTCTGTATTCACCCTTCAAATTATTACTTAAAGTAAAAAATTCCAGCTGGATTCTGTTCCAGTCCTTTTTATATAGGCCAGGCATTCCTGTGTCTGATAAAAAGAAAAAGGAATTGTCTGGCTTGTATAATGATCTGAGGCTCTCTGAGTCTGTTTGTAAACTATGTCTTTCAGGAATGCAAGTCATTTAGAAGTGTAAATCTTTCTGAGCTATAGAATGTGACAAGTTCTATGTCCAACCAGGGATGGGCTAAGCTAACAGCAGACCACCAGTTTTACTTTTTTTTTTTTTTTTTTTAATTCTCTGTGTTTAGCTAGGGGGAAAGAATCCTCAGGAAGACCATGTTAGCAAATGTTCAAGAAATCAGGCTGTCATGTGAAAAAAGATAAAGTTATTTGCAGTGTCACAAGGTGGGCCAATTCTAGTTTTAGATAAGAAATATTTTATAGAATTGGCTGAAAATAGCTTAGTTGGTTTCATGAAAATGGAAATATTCAAGCCAAATGTGTATGATCAGTTGTTTGTGAGGCTAGAAGAAGCTATCAATTAATTCAGTGATTTTCATTCTGTCTTCATATCAGCATCACTTGAAGGTTTTTTAGAGCTACATTGACACCAGACCCCTTCCTCAGACCAATTCATCAAAACCTCTGGTAGTTAAGCCTATGGGCACTGACATTTTCATGAAGCAGCAGGGTTGTGAATAACTACATCAGCTAAGGTAACTGCAGGTTTTTCCACAGCATCTATCCTATCTGTAACATTAATTAGGAGAGTGCCATGAAGTCAGTTAAGCATCGGCAATCATGGGATGGTATGCAGAGTGGATTGAGAGTAATCCAGTTTACAGGCAAGTGAGGTAAGGAGGGGCCTTCTGTGAGTCCAGCTGATCATGAAGACTTCTGCAGTAAAATGCATTGCTTTATAATTAGAAATTTTTTTTTAATTAGCAATAATATTAAAGAAAATAAATGAAAATTTGAAAGTGTTTTTTAGCCTCATCTTCCATCTCTCATGTGCCCCTACCACTTCCCCCAACACATGCATTTGTCCTTGTGTTCTGGCTGCAGTAGATTCTTGAAGGTTCTGAGACCATTATAAATAGAATTTCAGTCATTGAGACCAGTCTTCCAGAGTAATTGTCCTCCCTTCCCTGCCTGATAAAATCACTTATCTCTAAGACCTTGTTTGACTATCACCTTCTCTGAAAATTTCCCTGAATTCCTCAGAATTAATTGTTTTTTCTACTTTTTTCTATATTTTTAACTTAGCCCGAGAGCTGTATTTATCATGTTGCATTTTAGTTATTTTTATTCATGGTTGTCTTCCTAGATTTTGTTTGCTCTTCTGGGCAACAACAAGGAGAGAGAAATTTTTTAAAAAATTCAGCCTGCTTGCACTCTCTCTCTCTCTAAAATAAATAAATAAAATCTTTTAAGAAAAAGAATGAATCCCTATTTAATTGTTTTATTTATGATTGAAGTATAGTGGACATACAATGTTATATTAGTGTAAGTTGTACAACATAGTGATTCAACAATTCTATACATTGCTCAGTGCTCGCCATGGTAAACGTAATCTCTGTCACCGTACAACATTATTGCAATATTGCTGACAATATTCCCTATACTGTGCTTTTTGTCTCCATGATTTATTTATTTTATAACTGGAAGTATGTTCCTCTTAATCATTTTTATCTCTTTCACCCATACCCCTACCCACGTCCCTCTGGCAACCACAGTTTGTTTTCTACTTTTGAATCTGTTTGATATTTTTTGTTGGTTTTATTATGCTTTTTTAGATTCTACGTATCAGTGAAATCATATTGTGTTTGTCTTTCTCTGACTTATTTCACCTAGAGTAATATCCTCCATGTACGTCCGTGTTGTCACAAATGACAAGATCTCATTCTTTTTTATAGCTGGGTAATATTTCTGTGTGTGTGTGTGTGTGTGTGTGTGTGTGTGTGCATGTGTGTATACATCACATCTTCTTTATCCATTTATTACTGATGGGGCACTTGAATTGGTTCAATATCTTGGTTATTGAAAATAAGGCTGCAGTAAACAGAGGGGTGTATATCCTTTTCAATTAGTGTTTCCATTTTCTTTGGGTAAACACCCAATAGTGGAATTACTGGATCATATGGTATTTCTATTTTTAATTTTTTTGAGGGAAAGAATACCTCATTTCTTTTCTATCCAATTAGGGTAATGACTTGTAGAGGAGCAAAACTTCCCAGCCCCAAATGTGCCTCTTTGGCATATGGATTATTTTAGGCTTATAATTTTTTTAAGAAATAGAGGTTCAGGAAAAACCTTTGACCTTTCCCCTAATGGCCTAAAAGAATTTAGATAGAGGACATGCTCCAGGAAGGAAGTTATCACCATGGATAACAACTGTATACAGTTGACCCTTGATCAGCATAGAGATTAGGGGTGCTCTCCCCCATCCCTTGCAGTGGAAAATCAGCATTTTGACGCTCCAAAACTTAACTAAGACTGCTGTTGATTTAAAGCTTTACCAATACCATAAGCAGTCAATTAAAACATATTTTGTAAATTAAATTCATTATATATTGTATTTTTACAACAAAATCTACAGAAAAGAAAATGTTATCAGGAAATTCATAAGGAAGAGAGAATACATTTTTATTACTGCATTGTAAAAAATCCACATATTATGGATGCATGCTATTCAAACCCATGTTATTCAAGGGTTAACTGTGACATGAACTTTTGGAAAGTCTTAAAATTCCTCTTTATGTCCCATTGTTTCTGTAAGGCCTGGCAGCAAACATTTGTTTACCAAATATTTACTCTTTTTCATCTTCCTATGAACTACCCTTTGGCGTCCAGACATCTACACCCATGTCTCATATTTCAAGATGATACATATATTTCATTCTCTCAACTGTCTTTGAAATCTCTCATGTTTATGTTAATTCCCCATATGTAGGTAATTAAATCTGATTTTCTTCTGTTAATCTGTCCTGTGTCAATGGGACCACACAAAAGAACTGTAAATGGTAGAGAAATATCTTTTTTCCCCAACAGGTCACACCCATAACTTAGGGTAACTGACAGATTTTATGAATCAAATGAAATTCAGAAAAGCCAGCTACTTTAGAAGAAAGTAATTGGGTGAGAAACTTTCACTCTCACTGAGATAAAAGGCCTGAATTATCCTGATGTTTCACCCTGAGAGTTACTTTTAATTGTATCTGCATTCATCAGATATATTTAAATATTCTTCCACCTCACTGGGGTAAAATTTTTAAAAAACAAGCAGTTGACAAACCAAATGAAAGTTCTGAGTTGGGCTAGGAGGATAATGTGTGTAGAGACAAGCAAGGTCATTTATGTGAGAAGAAAAAGTGTCATTATAAAGAGTCTTTGAAAGATTTGGTGAGGGACAATCAAAGGAACTATTACTCAAAGTGTCATAAAAAAGGCTATAGTGGCATGAGCTGGGTAGTTCTTAACAGTCTCTCCTGATTTCTGCTCAGTGTGGACTCTAGATCACAATAAAGATTTTGAATGAGGTAAAATGCTGTTCAACACAGATTTCTGGACTCCTTCTGAATGCTTGGTCATGTCAGGATTTCTGTCTGTTGTTTCTTTTGGTTGTTTTGTTTTGTTTTGTTTTGTTTTGTTTTGTTTAACCAATGGACTACATGATTGACCATATATTTTAAGGAAATACTAAAATAATAATATTTCTTATTAGGAGATACTGATTAGCTAGCTTGTTCATTTAAGATCATATAACAAGGGTTCCCCGGGGCCTCAGTTGGTTAAGCGACTGCCTTCAGCTCAGGTCATGATCCTGGAGTCCTGGGATCAAGTCCTGCATCAGGTTCTCTGCTCAGCGGGGAGTCTGGTTCTCCCTCTGATCCTAACCTTTCTCATGCTCTCTTTCTCTCTCATTCTCTCTCTCTCAAATAAATAAATAAAATCTTAAAAAAAGATTATATAACAAATCAGTAATGGTAATTTGAGTAGTGTTGATACCACTTCGATATTAATACTATTTGGAATAATAATTTTAAATTGTTGATAAATTTCTAATTAAGGATCCACTATTTATTACCCATTGAATGCATCATATTAAATCCAGTTACATTTAAATTAAGCATTTATGGTTTCAGGCTAGAAAAGCAATATAATATGATGTAATATGAATCATAAGTCCTAGATTCTAGCCTTAATTCCAAGATTTTATTCTAATTAGCTGTGTGATCTTTGGCAAAGTATTATACATTTCTTGAGATTTTTGTTTCCTTGTGCATAAAAGATAATATCTCTTTGCTCATTTTTCAGATGTATTACCAATATGATATAAGATCATTAATGCAAAAAATGTGAACTATAGAATGTTCTATAAATGCAAGTTATTTTATTATAACAAGCAATATAAACTATATATAAATATATAGAATATTTTTCACACACATTTTAAAATAACTAGTTATTCCAAGAAAGGTTTTTTAATTTACTATTAAAAAATTAACTAGGAGTTAAACTGTCAAGAATGGCTTTATTTGTTGGGTTAACTAGTTCATTTAGGAAACATAAATGCTTTATATACTGATTAGAAAACCATCTGAAAATGAGAGTCTAATATCACTGATGTTGGAACTTAGGATTTGGTTGTCCTTCTGGACACACAAGATTAGAAATATTTTTGGAAAAAGAAGCTTTATTTCCATCTATTCCCCTATGTACCTTTTATATTATCCCAGAATTATATTACCTGTTCTTAAGCAAGTCCCAAGTTTTCCTACATGGACTTCATTCTCTAATATCTTTTTCTTTATGCTTGTCAAAAGCTATAAATTTAATTACAATGTCATTTAGTAGAGTCAAAGACTAAAAACAACTTGGATGTCAGTCACAGAGAGTTTCAATTATAATCCACCATGTTTACTCCAATTCTTACTTGATAATGGAACCTCTAGTTTTTAGCTTGGTCTTGGTTATCCGACCAAGTATGTAGGATACTTTTCTTACAGTTTCTCATAGTAGGTGTGGTCATTTAACTAAGTTCTCCCCTTTGGAAATAAATAAGAGTGATATATGCCACTTGTGAAAATGTTCTTCACCTCTGCTTAGTTTTACTACATCATCGTAAAACTTGAGAAAAAGGTGTCCTGGGATTAGACATCATGTGGCACCAAACCAGCCCAGAATTTTGGTTTTTTGTTTTGTTTTGTTTTGTTTTGTTTTTGTTTTTTTGTTTTTTTGCATGCAAGAAAGAAAATTCCGCCTTATTTAATCTACTCTTGGTCTTGGTTTTCTTTGATATGCAACCAAACCTAAAACTAACAAATGCAGCTTTCAACTTAGGAGAACTGGGTAAAAAATCCTTCAGATATTAAGATAACGTAAAAGAAGGGAAATTCAATCAGAATATATTCAGTGATGCAATCAGATTACACAATAGCATTTATAGTATGATCTGAAAGTATAGAGAGCACCATATTAACTATTAACAAAATTATTCTACATAAGAAACGAGCCCCAAAACTCAATGGCTTACAAAAATAATGAATTACTTCGGTTGCATGTCTATTGATTGTCTAGGAATTGGCTAATTAGGCAAGGCTTTGGTAGACTTGGCTCCAACTTGTTTGTTGGGTCCAGTGGGTCATCTTTATGAGTTCTTATTCCCTGAGTCCAGCAGTCTAGCTTTTTTTTTTAATATTACATACTTAATTACTTATTTATTTTACATGACAATGGAAGAAGTATAAGAAAGCAGGCACATTTCAAGCCACTGCTTGTGTCACATCTGCTAATATCCAGCAGCCAAAGGAAGTCATATGACTAAGTCCACAATCCAGACCCATGGAAGTATATACAACCTTTAGTGGGAGAAAATGCAAGTCACATAGCAAGATCAAGGATAGATAAGATAAAAAATTATGACCAATAATTAAATCCTCTACAATTACAGAATTAATTTTGACTGACAGGCTTATAGACAATTTTATTTACTTATATTTGAAACTTATTTTTTCTAATTTAGATTGAATAGAGAGTTGTGATATAGAATAGATTCATAAAATGTAATTTTAAAACATTTTACCCATTCTTTAAGGCTCATTTCAATGCCACTTTCTCTTTAAAGTTTTCTGAGAGAACAGAATAAGCTAGTACTTTCCTTCTCTGAACTATGAAATATTTATATTTATGACTTTCATATGGAATTTCTCATTTTTTTTCTTTTAATTAGCACTATTTTTACTCCTTTCCCATTAGACATCAGAACAGAGATTATGCCTTGCTCAGACATGCATCTACTTAGGCAAGTTTTACACAAGAAGATACTCAGGAAATATTTATCAAATGAGTTTGTGAAACACAGTCAAATAAAAATATAAAGGAAAATGTCACAAAATATTCATGAAACAGATATTGACAGATCATACCCAAAATATTTGAAACCTCTACAAAAATGGTATTCATTAGGACAGCATCCCATTAGAGATGGTATTTACCTTGTCTGGTTTGCACATTCCAGGGACTTGAATCTTGACTCTTGTAAACCGAGAGGACACATCCATTTTTAATGGCCAGTTATTTAACATAGAACTTTATAAACATCACAAAAAGATTCAGTGAAAACAATTGAGCAGAATATAAGTAATCCTCAGAGACTACCCTAGGAACTCCCATAAATAACTTGTAGAGACTTAAAAGGTAGAATTGAGACCTTGCTTTCATAAAGGTGGAGGCTACCATATTTTGAAAGTAATGTTTGTGTGGCTTTATTCATACCTTCTCATTGGTAAGGAGAAGCTTACATATGTAAAGTAAATTCTACTGACTAAAGAATGGGTTATTTGGGTTATTTTATCAATCTGTAGTGCCTCCTTATAACAGGCCTTCAGAAAAGTCTCACCGGAAGTGATAGTCATATCCAGTTTAATTCCCTTTCCCAGATGTCTCTTATAATTCTTGCTTTATGCCACTTGGTCTTTTCAAAGTATGTCACTTTTTTCCAGACCTGTACATCTATAATTTTAAGTGGATTTATTCAAAGTATCAGTGCTTATTAGCAGGTTTCTTCAGAAATCTTTCCATCTCTCCAAAGTGATCTATCATATACTGGGTGTGGTGGTGGGTGCTGCGGCTCTCTGTATCTCTGAGAAGAGGGCTCTTGAGTTGTATTCCACAAAGAAGAGGAAGGGGTAGCAATATTAAAAAATAAATAAATAAATAAATAAACAAATAAAAAGTTTAATCCCTTTGCCTGAGAAATTCACTTCATGATAGAAGTGATATCTGAAAAAAAGTGTGCCGTTATACAATACCAGGAAGCCACACACACTTTATAGGACTATTAGAGTATAGTGATTTATGAAGAATTTTATAGCAAGTTCATGTAGTAAACCACCAAAAAAAAACTTGGTTTTGCTTTTCATTGCTATGGGCCCCTTAAGAAGAATAATAGTTATTCTGGTTTAACTTCTAAAGAGGGCAGCCGGTTTTATTTGTGTAGATACTCCTTCACATGAAAATGTCAGGGGAGAAAAAGAATAAAGAGTCTTTGTGTTTCACAATTGGAAATTGAAATCCTGATGGTAATTCTTTATGACATTTGGAACAAGTATCCAGAAGGAGAAAGTTATGTCAGCTTTGTATTTAGAGATAAGGTATGTATATAAGGACAGGCCTAAGAAGGGACACACACCTAGGGACAGGAAAGAGTGCCAGGACTAAAAGTTCTGTGAGGGATACAGTGACCAGAGACAATTTATTTTCAGTCTCTTTCTTAGGTATCAAGCGCTCAATAAAAAAAAAAAAAAAAATAGCTTTTGGGATATCTGTGAGCCCTGCAGGGGTTGGGGGGGTGGAGGGAGCTGAAGAAGCAGCCATGGGCTGAAAGCCCAAGTGAGGGGCCCCCATGGTAAAGTTTAGACCTGGAGGGTAAGAGTCACAGGTGGAGCTGTCCAGCTGAATGGCTTCCACTAGTTTGGGCAGGAAGCTGGAAAAGAACCCACATTAGATGCAACTTCAGCATTGAACAAAGATAAACTCACCAAGATATTTTGCACTTACTAGGAACTGAGGTTGCTATGGAAACTCTTTTCTGAACCAAAAAAAACCACTTGAAACTGCATGGTTGTACCAACTCAGGGATGAGAAGGAGCTCCTGAAAAAATATTGATAGAGGTAGTGTCTGCTGCATTAAACTTGAATTTGGGCAAACAAAAAACATGTGACACCACTTTTATTGTTATTGTTACTGTTAATGGTATTGTTATTGTTATTTGTGGTAAGAGAACTTAACATAAGATCTACCCTTTTAACAAACTTCCAAGTGTACAATACAGTATTATTAACTATAGATGCAATTTTGTACAGAAGATCTCTAGAACTTTTTTTGCTCTTTAGTGTTTAGTAGAACTTTTTTTTGCTCTTTTAGTTTTTATCCATCAGATTGGCAAGAACAATAAAGACATAATATTTAATACTGATAATTATGAGAAGAAATTAGTATTATTACACACCTATGGTGAAAGTGGTATTTTTTGAAACGTAATTTTAAGTTCTAGGCTGCTAAGGTGGAACTATCACAGTGACTCTAATTAAGGCCCCCCTCATTTTTCACAGCTGGACCTCTCTTATGAATATTTTTAAACCTCAGAAACAGGAATTATTCACATAGATTGTTCCTTGACAGAGACTCAGTGTTTTAGAGGGCATGGTTTCAAAAAATGTATATCACTGGCTCTTTTTCCTCCAGACTCATACTCCTCATGTGTCTGTAAGAAATGTGGTAAGAGCTGGTGGGGATATCAGCTCTATCTTATTTAATGTGGTGCTCTTATAATGTCATTTTTAAATTTTTCTTTACATTTTTCCATTTACCTAAAATTATATTCATAGAAATAAAACTGGATTGACACTGATTTTACCTTCTCTGAATTCAATAGGTTATTTTTTCTATTAATTTGTCTTTATATATTAAGCAAGAGCTAAAGCACGAGAGTCCACATTACCCATATCCCCGCTGACCCAACAATTAAGGCTCTCTAAGAGTCAATTTCACTTTCCACATTCTTTGAATTTCCACTATTACCAATACATCCATTTACAGTATGGTTCATTAATATTAGAGGAAATATTAACAATCTGATGGTAATATTGAGTGAAATAAATATGAAAAATCAGCATATTCTTGTATGGTTTATAAAATTTAATTTTATCTAAAAATATACCAGGCACAGTGCAAAGTGTTATATAAACATCATAATAAGGTTACCTGGGTTGCTCAGTGGGTTAAAGCCTCTGCCTTCGGCTCAGGACATGATCCCAGGATCCTGGGATCCAGCCCTGCATCGGGATCTCTGCTCAGCAGGAAGCCTGCTTCCTCCTCTCTCTCTGCCTGCCTCTCTGCCTACTTGTGATCTCTGTCTGTCAAATAAATAAATAAAATCTTTAAAAAACAAACAAACAACAACAAAAAAAACCCATCATAATATTCAAACCTCTCTTTATTACTTACTATTTGCATGGAATAGTTTTTTCCTATCCTTTCACTTTCAGCCTATTTGTACCTTTTTGTCTAAGGTTAATCTCTTAGAGGCAGCATAAAAATGAATCATGAGAGTTTTTTGTTTTGTTTTGTTTGTTTGCGTTTTTTGGTAAACCATTCTTCCAATCTGAACCTTTTTATTGAGGTGTTTAATCCATTTATATTTAAAGTAAATATTGATAAAGAAGGATTTACATTTGCAAGAAAATACTTTAGTTGGGCTTTATTTACATATTCATTTTCAATCTTTGAAGTTTGCCTAGTTAATGTCAACATTTTCTGATGAGATGACTTACTCTTTCTTTATTAAAATGTTTTTGTTTGTTTTTGACAAATATAAAAGATTTCTAAATTACCGTATGAAATGGAAACATACTTATTGAATAGCAAGTCCCCATTTTCCCCTCTCCTCCATCCTTGGTAACCACTACTTTACTCTGTTTCTATGTTTTTTTTATTATTTTGTATATCTCATAAAAGTGGTATCATGCAGTATTTGTCCTTCTGTGACTGGTTTATTTCACTTAGCATAATGTCCTCAGGGATCAGCCATTTTGTCACATATGGCAGGATTATCTTCCTTTTTAAGGCTAGATGATGTTCCATTGTATGTCTATACCACATTTTCTTTATCCATTCATCTGTTGATGGAAATTTGGATTGCTTCCACATTATTGCTATTATAAATAATGCTGCAATGAATATGGAAGTATAAATATGTTTTCAAAATCCTTATTATCTTCTGGATTAATGCCCAGAAGTGGGATTGCTGGATCATATTTTTAATTTTTTTGAGGAACCTCTATGTTGTTTTTCATAGTGACTGTACCATTTTACATTTGCAAAAATAGTATACAAGAAAAAAAAGTATACAAGAGTTCCAATTTCTCCACATCCTCATCAACACTGTTACCTTTTGCTTTTTTGACAATAACTATCCTAACAAATGTGAGGTGATGTCTCATTATAATTTTAACTTGCATTTCTCTGATGATTAGTGATGTTTGGTATGTTTTCATATATGTGCTGGCCATTTGTGTGTGTGTGTGTGTGTGTGTATTTTTTTTTTTTTTTGGGCAGAAATGTCTATTTAAGTCCTGTGCCAGTGTGTGTGTGTGTGTGTGTGTGTGTGTGTGTGTGTGTGTGCATGTGCTATTGCATTGAAGAAATTTCTTTGGATATTAACCCTTCGTATGGTTAATATACTAAATAATATACCATATATACCCTATTTATGGTTTGCAAATGTTTTCTCCATTCCTTAAGTTGTCTTTTTTACTTTGTTAATTGTTTCCTTTGCTGTAGAGCAGTTTTTAGTTCTATATAATCCCAATTAACTATCTTTGTTTTTATTTCCTGTTTTTGATGTTAGATCTAATAAATCTTTGTCAAGACCAATGTCATGAAGGTTTTCCCATCTGTTTCTCTAGAAATTTTACAATTTCAAGTATTATGTTTAAGTCTTTAATCCACTTTGAGTTGATTTTTGTGTGCCAGTTAAGATAAAGATTCAATTAATTCTTTTGCATGTGAATATTCACCATTTTTTGAAGAGGTTGTTCTTTCTCCATTGTGTATTATTGGTACCTTTGTCAAAAATTAAGTCTTTCCATATGATGTTAAACAAAGGCTTGGATCTCTAAAACATTTCCATTAGTTTTACGGCTTATGATATAATAGATTTTATTGATAATCCTAGTGGTATAAAACAGATATTAAAATATTGGCAAGCAGATAGAAGCACAGCATCTACAGCCCTAACAATCTACTACCACCAGTGGGTAATTTATGACATTTTCTGATCTAGTTAATCCTTCTGCCTTTTTTCCCCTCAGATAATTGAGATAAGACTCACTAACGCTTATAGACTGTGCTTCGGGATATCCAGATAAAAGATGTTATTAGATGTATAGAATATTTTACAGATATAGTCTAATTAACCATCACTTCATTCCTTGGGTTAAGTGTCTCTATATTTTTGTAAATTTGTAATCTAGAAATGATAAGGTTAAGTGATGTGCTGAAAGGAATATGGTAAATTAGGCACAGTGTTAGAAATACAGCCTAATGGTTGTAAAAATTACTGGCATAAATATGAATTTTATAATTCATAAAAAAATTCCTTGACTGTTTTAGTTAGATTTTTCTGACTGGTTTGGGTTGAAAAGAATGCCACTCTAATGTATTAAACAAGAGTATTTTAAGACATTTTTTCATTTAAGGTTCTTATATTTGATATTTACTGCTTTTGTAGTTGTGCCAAATGTGTAAAAATTCTACAGACAGAATGAGATAGTAATCCAGGAATAGAGTTAAAATGAAAATGCTTATGGGGCACCTAGACGTCTCAGTTGGAAGACTACACAACTCTTGATCTAGGGGTCCTGACTTCAAACCCCATGGTGGGTGTAGAGATTACATAAATGAATGAATAAAAAGAATGAAAATGCTCTAGGTGCTAATTTGAATCGTGAGTTTAACATCTAACTTTGATTCCTTTGGTGAAAGACATCATGGATTTTATAAATCTTGAATTTAAACATTTGTTCTTCATCCTTTTTATCTGTTGAACTATTAAACTATTCTGTACATGTTTTGGTATGTCTCTTATATGCTCTATTAGTTTTCTATTGCTTCTGTAACAAATTACCACAAATTTACTCGCTTAAAACAACACAGATTTATCATCTTACGGCTCAGGAGTTCAGGAGTCCAAAAGGGTTTCACTGGACTAAAAGCAACAGGACTGTGCTCCCTCTGGAGTCTCTAGGGGGGAATCTGTTTTCTTACCTTTTCCAGCTTCTAGAGGCTGCCCACATTTCTTGGCTTATTCTCTACTTCCATCTTCAAGTCCAACAATGGCTGGTTTAATCTTTTCCATATTGCTGTCTTTCTAGTTATCCCCCTTTTGTTTTCCTCTCATTACATATAGTAATCTTTATGATTACATAGCAACCCCCACCCAAATAACCTGCATAATTTCCCCATCTCAAGGCCAAGTGATTAGCAACTTTAATTCTATCTAATACCTTCATACTTCTTTGCCATGTAAAGGGAACATATTCCCAAATTTGGGGACTAGAACATAGACATCTTTGGAGGGCCATTATTCTGCCCACCACAAATACAAAAAAATAAAGACCCTCAAATGAGTACTAGGTATAGGAAATTGTTGCCGTAACTAACCTTATTAATCTCAAAAGTTCTAACTTCCTTTTAGTATGCCTAAATATCATTTTAATCACTTAGAAAATATTTCTTAAATATCAAAGCTTTTGTATCTTAAATATTTTTATCATTAAAGAAGATGAAAATATTTCTAGCTGCAAATTATCTAAAAACATGCAACAAATTAAATCATGTAATTATATGTGACTGGTAACAATATCACATAGTCAGCACATATGCGTAGAATCTCCATGGTAGTAAGAATAAAATTTTAATCCAGGAGAAGTGTTTGGGAATTTTAAAACAGAAAACACAACCTTATAATAATGGTGAATAGTTCCTTTATTATAAGATTGTGTTTGAAAGTGATCACACACACTTTATACACCTTGAGGACTTTGTTCTTTTTTTTCTAATCAAAAATCTTCACTGAAGCTAGGGAGAAATTTTGTTACAGGCAATTATAGAATTATTTTAAATTGTAAATATTACATATCATAGGGTCATCAAAAAGTATTGATTGAAATAAATACATTTCCAAAGAAGTTTGCCAAATTCTCCTTTTAAAAATGTGGGTTCAGGCATCCTGGCCTGGCTCAGTTCATTGAGCTCATGTGATTCTTGATCTGAGGGTTGTGAGTTCAAGCCCCGTACTGGGTGTAGAGCTTATTTTAAAAAATAAATAAATAAAATAAAATAACACATGTTAAGCTGTAAAGCATTTGACATTAAAAAAAAAATGTGGGTTCTTTCCAAACTTCCTCATTGTTTGTTGAGGACACCACTCTTCTTCTAGTCACTCAACATCATCATGCACACTTCTGTTTCCTTTATCCAGATATCAAATTGTTATTGTTTTTTTGAAATGATGATGTCACCGGTACCCTCTACAAACCCTAATCAATCTATACCAAGATTACTGTAAGAACACATCTAATGGATTAGTCTACATTGACTTTTTTATTTGAAGGTTAAGGGGAAAAATCAACTTAAATTGACTGAACATTTTACCATGTCCTAGGCAGCATTCCAAATGCATTAAAATGTAAAACTCACTGAGTTCTCACCTTGGGCCTATGAATTAAGTATTGTTTTAACCTCGTTTCACAGATGAGAAAACCAAGACATAGGGAAGTTAAATAATTTTCCCAAATTTGGGCAAATATAAGTAGTAAAACGGAAGTTCAAAATCAATTAGTCTGGGCTGTTTCCACCAACCTGCTCACTATGCTGTCTGGAAAGTTCTATGAGAGGCAAGTAAACTCTGTCTGTGTCTTGGGGCCTGGGGGGTTTGTGTTCATACTAATTCTAATATGTTCTCACTCCAACAGATTCCACAGGGAACTGGAGGGCATATTTAATACAGACAAGGACCCATTGGTTGAGAGGGCCTCCATTATCAAAGGAGGAAAGAGGAGGAACAAGTCTTACCACCATTAGGCACAAACCAGCAGAGTCCTGTTTTCTTTGTCCCGCCTTATCATCCCTCTTCCAGCCTAGCTAGATAATGCTGCCAGGTGCTCTCATAGCACCTCTTACATCATGTTACTCTCCTACCCAGTAATCCAAACTGACTTTGTAATGCTTACAGGAGCAAGTTCAAACTACTCACCTGGCACTAAAGATTCTTATTATTTGTCTTCATTGTATTTATTTAATCTTCCATTTCTTCCAAACACAGATTTTGTAATTCCAAAACCTGAGTCATCCTTGACTCCTCTCTTTCTCTTATACCTTATAGCATCTATCAGCAAAACCCACTGACTCTAACTTAAAAACATATCCCAAATCCAATCATTTTTCAACACCCTCACTGCCACCACCCTAGACCATGAAACTATCGTATCTTATTTGGACCATTGACATAGCTGCCTAACTGGTCCAGCTGCTTCTGCTCTTACATTTCTACAGAGTCTTCCAAAGACTGCAGTGGAAAGACTGCTTTAAATTACTCCTCTGTGCTGTGAAGTGTGTAAACCTGGCGATTCACAGACCTGTACCCCTGGGGATAAAAAGATATTATATGTTTATAAAAAATAAAATTTAAAAAAAAAATTACTCCTCTGTTAGCTTCCCTCTGGTATCTCCCTATGTTAACTGTATAAAAATCTAAAGGCCTTATCAGAGACTGCAAGGCCTAGCATAATCTGGCCCCAGCAATCTTTCTGACTTGGCCTCTTTCCGCTCTTGGGCTTGATCATTTTGTACTAGTCACATTAGTAAATAGTAGTGTTAGTAGATTTGTATTTAGGTGCAATTTCTGAAAATATAGTATAACTCCCTTATACTAGTATTAAGATAAAATAAGATGGAAACCTTGGGTTTTTATATAAAAATACTGGTTGAAATTTCTGGGGGTAAAAACAATCATCATTATAGCTGAAGATGTAGTTTTTGAGGAAATATGGTCTTTTAAACATTTCTGTGTTTAAAAAAAATGGACTAAGGTCATCCTTAAATTCTCATCAAATTTTGAAAAAGAATATTTTAGCTAGATATAATGTATTAAGAAAGAATATAACACAAGAAATATTAATAAGTTGACATTTTCTGAAGGGAGAAAAACTTATAAAAAGAAAAACCTTACCTTAACATGTTTTTTTTTTTAAGATTTTATTTATTTATTTGAGAGAGAGAGAGAGAGAGAGCATGAGTGGGGGAAGGGATTGGGGAGGGGCAGAAGCAGACTCTCCACCAAGCAGGGAACCTGATGAGGGGCTTGATCCCAGGACGCCAAGATCATGACCTGAGGCAAAGGCAGATACTTAACTGACTGAGCTACCCAAGCACTCCAACCCTGAATTATCTTTTAACATGATTATCCACTTTGATTTTTGGTAATACCTAAGTATTAGAAAATAATACAAAGCGAACCTTAGGGGTAGCCTCTTCTTTCCCTTTCTCAAATAAAACCACTATTAAAACTAATAAAAGCTAATTTTGCTTTATCTTCTATTAAAATACACATTTCAGAAAAGTCCCATAGTGGGTTCTTTTTGAATACTTAAAAAATAAATTCCATTTTAATGCTAAATAAGCTATTATAAAACTGAATAAATAAATGTCATTCTATAAACTTATCGTACTTAAATTGGCCTGCTTTATGCAACTGAACAATGGATCCAATATTGAAATCTACAAAATGAAACTGCAAAAAGTATTAAATAATATATTTTTTAAATTTTTATAACTGTGGTAAAATATACATAATATAAATTTTACCTTTTTAATCATTTTAAGTGTATAAGTCAGTGGAATTAAGAGCATTCACATAGTTGTGCAACCAATGCCACTATCCATTTTCAGAACTTTTTAATTTTTTTTTTTTTTTAAGAGAAAGAAAGAGAATCCCAAGCAGGCTTCACACCCAGTGCATGAGCCTGAGCCTGACATGGAGCTTGATCTCAAAACTCTGAGATCATGACCTACACTGAAATCAAGAGTTGGACACTCAATAGAAGTGAACTTGCTGAATTACATGGTAATTCTCTGCTTAATTTTTTGAGGAACTCACATACTATTTTCTATAACAGTTGTACCATTTTACATTCCCATGTGCAAATGCACAGTGGTTCCAGTTATTCCATATCCTCTCCAACACTTACTGTCTTCTATTTTTTTTAATAGTCATCTTAAGTGGTGTATGGATAATTCTTTCTTATCCAGTTTTATTAAGAAATAATTGACATATGTCACTATATAAGTTTAAGGTGTACAATATTATGGTTTGATTTACATATATTGTGAAATGATTACCACAGTAGGTTCAGCTAACATCCATCTTTTCATAAAGATACAGTAAAAAAACAAACAAAACTGAAAAGGTATTCTTGCTCTGAAAGCTCAAAATTAACTCTCTTAATGCTATGAATCATACAGCAGTGTCACTTGTAAGCATTATGTTGTACAGTACATCTCTACTACTCATTTACCTTATAACTGGAAGTTAATACCTTTTGGACACCTTCTTCCAACTCCCCCTGTCCTTCATCTCTATCTCTATCTCTAGTAACCACAGGTCTGATCTCTTTCTATCAATTTATTCATCCTTCTTTTTCTTTTTTTAGATTCCATATCTAAATGAGAGCAGAAAGAATTTGTCTTTCTCTGTCTCACTTATTTCACTCAACACTTACTTCATTCAATGTCCTTAAGGTCCAACCATGTTATCACAAATGGTAGGATTTCCTCATTGTTTACTGCTTAAATAATATTCAATTGTGTGTGTGTATATATATATATACACAACTTCCTTATCCGTTTATGCATTGAGGGACACTTAGGTTGTTTCCTTTTCTTGGCTACTGTAGATAATGCACTATGGCATGGGGGTGCAAATATCTTTTTGAGTTAGTGTTTTCATTTCCTTTGGATATATTCCCAGAAGTTGAATTGCTGGATCATATGGTAGTTCTATTTTTAATTTTTTGAGGACACTTCATACTGTTTTCCATAGTGGCTGTAGCAGTTTGTAATCCCACCAGCAGTGCACGGGGTTCTCTTTTTCCACATCCATGCCAGCATTTGTTATCTCCTGTCTTTTTGTTTATGGCCATTCTAACAGGTGTGGGGTGATATCTCATTGTGGTTTCAGGGTAATTCTTTTCTAATCTCAGAATGTAGAAGATTTTTCCAAATATAATAGAAAAAAAGCCAGGAAATAACATATTGATGAATTTCATTAATTGAAAATAAAATTTAAATAATGACACGGCTAAAATCTTCATAAGAAAAATCATTATAAAGACAAACTAAAAAAATTGTAACTTTTAGACAAAGAGTTAATTTCCCTAATTTACAAAAATAAATAAATAAAAATCAACTCCTCCAAACAATTAAGTAATCATCAGCTAATTGAAAAGTGGACAATGTTAGCAACAAAAAGTTAACTGAATAGAAAATTCAAATAGATCTTAAATATATGAAAAGATAGTATGTGTGTAAGGTGACCTAGTTCAAGGTGGGCTAATGATATTATATACATTAAGCTAATATATAGATTCAATGGTAAGACTCAATTAATAAATTTCGTACATTTTAATTAACAGTCTGGAATCTCCAGCAAACAGAGCAACACAATCTACTTAGGACTAGGACACAAGAAAAAGAAATAGCTCTTAACTTGAAACTCAGCTAAAAAAATTTTAATTTCTTCAGAAGCAAGGTAAGAGACAACCAACAAACATAAGGTATAAAAATAACAGCCAGATTATTGAATTCAATGAGGTCAAATTAGTTTCAGTATAGTCGTTAATTACAGAACAGAAAGACTATAGGGAAACTTTTCAACCAAACATCTATTTCTAGAAAAAAATCTTGAACCTTTTTCATATTAACAATATTACATTATTGGAGGAAGAACTACAAAAATTTCATTCAAAACTCTCTTCATCAGAGGTTGAAATACCTAATCCCATCATTCATATACCTGAAGATCTCTAGAGGTCTTTGATCATGTTAAAATGTGGCTTTAGGGAGTCTTTGACTGTTTAAGTGTAATTCTAAGAGGCCTCATTAGCTTTGAGAATAATTTCACCTTGAGCAAAACTTCTTGGTGAGGAAAATCTATTTAAATTTCATAAACATTTGAAATGGGAGGACGTATGTGTTTAATTGTCATGTTCCACACCAGGGTATCAGAATGATCAAAAACATTCACATAGCAACACTTCTAATCTCACCCATGAAGCCATTATTAAATGAGTAATTAATATTCTTCTAGATGTATACAGAAAAGCAAAGTTAATGAACTCAAAAATTATTTTCTACAATAGATACTTTTTCCACCTCCCATTAATAAACTTAATTACTACTTCATTATATCCTGAATGCTTTCTATATGCCAAGTGCTATTCATCACAAATGTGGTGAAATCCCTGCCCTTGAAAAGACTACATGGTAATAGGAAGAGATCATAAAAATCATAAAACAACAAGAAAAAAGTCATATAAGTATAAATTTATAGAGAAAAATAAAGAAGGGTAAAAGGACTAGTAAATGACTGTGGATGGTTCTCTTATGTAGAGTGGTTGGGAAAGACCTCACAAATGAAGTCATCCTTAGGAAGCCATGTGAATATTTGAGGGCAGCATATTCTGGCCAGAAGGAATGGTGAGTGCAAAGGCACTGTGGTGAGACTCTGTTGTGGGATATATGAGTAAAACCAAGGAGGACAATGTGTACACAGAAGAGTGAATATGGGGGTGTGGATGGGGGTAGTTAATGGCAATGAAAGCAGAGAGGTATCCAGAGGAAAATTTGTGTATGACCTTTTAGGCTATTCTGAGAACATTGGCTATTACTCTGAGTGTGAAGAGAAGCCATTAGAGAGTCTTATAATGAAGAATTAAATGACCAGATATATTTTTAAAATTTCACTCTGACTGCTCTGTGAGAATAGCCCTGATGGGGCAAGAGTAGGGAGATGGGCTAAGAAGCTTTTCCAGTAATTAAGGTGATAGTCTCTTTCCAGTCATATAGTGATGAGGTATCTAGATATTTGCTGTTGCCTAAAATAGCTACAAGCTCTGAAGAATACACTATAGGAAACTGTGGCAGAAAGTGCTAGATGCCTCTCAATATTTACTTTCCCCTTATTATTTGGTAATAGTCCGTTAGCTCAACACACTGACGGGAGGATTCACATACTCCCCCACATCTCTAATGGTAGGCATGGCCAAATAAAAAAGTTCTGGCAAATAATAAGTGAAATTTTATGTGAAGGCTCCTTAGCAGTGGGAGTAGTCTCGTTTTTGTGCTTTCCTCCCTCCTGGCTCCTCAGAATACAGACAGGTGCCCAGGCTGGAGCAGACGTCTTAGATTTGGGGGCAATTTTCTTAATACAATAGAACAGTGTAATAGAGGTCCCTGATGACTCTGGCACTCCTGGAAGTTTCTATCTTGTTCATACCACTACTTGTGTACTCCCATTAAATATAGCAGAATCTAAGCTTAACGATCATGGGAGCAAAAGTAAATGCAGGTTGACAAATGTGGAATCTTCTACAATAGCCCAAGTAAGAGACGACCAGAAGTTAAGAGGCAGTGGAATAATAGTAAGTGATGAGATTCAAGACACATTTCAAAGAACAATTCAATTTTTGTTGGTGGATTGAATGCAGATTATATTGTAAAAGGAGCAATCATCATGCATCCATATTTTTAGCTGAAATGAAAAGAAATGGAGTTACTATTTACTGTTTCAGGGAAGATTACAAGTAGGGCCGAATTTTGTTTTGTTTTATTTTTGAAGTCTTAAAATAAGCAAGACTTTATTTTGGATGTGTTAGTTTTAGGATACTATTATATTTCCAAATTAAAATATGATAAGGGCATCTGATAAATAATTCCACAGTTCAAGGGAGAACACTGGGCTAGAGATAAAATTATGGACTCATCAGAAATCACTAGGGAATAAGTATAAAGAAATGATCAAAGGATGGGCTGAGAAATATCCATGTTTATAAATTCAAAAAATGAAGACAAATTAGCAAAGAAAAATCAGATGGAAGAGCCAGTGAGGTGTCTTAGAGGCCAAAAGGCATGGGGTAAGGGATTGTGTTCCAAGAATAGAGTGACCAACTGTGACAAATGCTGTTGATAGTTGGAGTTAAATGTAAACCAAGAACTGACCTTTGGAACTGGCAACATGAATGACATGGACATGGATGATTTTGTCAAGAGCTGTTTTTATTAAGTTGACTAGGTAGATGGGGGGGTCAGAGGGTGTTCATTGGTATGGATTCCAGAAAGAAGACAGACATTAGAGACTCCTGTATAGACAACTCTTTTTAGAACCTTTGTTGTAAAGAGAAACAGAAAGTAACTTTTAAGTTTTTTTCATTATCTTTTAGATGGGAAATACTGTATGTGTTTGTATGTTTACAGAAAAGATTCGGTAGAAAGAATCAGTAGAAAGAATGAAGCAGGAGAGAGAGGAAGCATGTTCTGCCTTTGAGAGGGTGCCAGGAGTTGGAAATCTAGTGTACATGTGGTAGAATTGGCCTTTCTCAGGAGTAAAAAGTAGTTCATCCAAAGGTCAGAGCAGGATTTTATTTTCAAGTTTTTATATTTGGTTGCTGGAACGTTGGGATATTTTCTTCCGAGTTCTTCAGCTTTCTCAGTAAAATAAGAGACAAAGTCATTAGCCAAGAGTGGAAAGGTGAAGATATTTGAGATTCAGGGACAGAAGAGAAATTAGGAAATAGGAAGTACAGTGTGGAGTGAATTAAAAAAGAGTAACAGGGGGTACAGGAGGGGGAGTTATTCTAAGTGTTGCTGGAAGTTAGTAATCATAATTGTAGACTGGGACCAGTCAGCATGGTGATGATATTTTCTCCAGAGTATATAATGTTTGACACCAGTATTATGGAGAGGGCACTACTGAGGGTAATGGTAAAGTCCAAGTTATGACCATGAAGATGTTACTTGAGGTAAATTGAAGGCTAAAATTGTGGGAGAAGAGATTAAAATCTTAAGTCACCAGCATGTATGAGAAAGATGATCTCTGTGGATTCTTATTCACCAAGAATAAGACACTAAACCAGGTTCTAGAGTCTTCAAGGAAGTAGAGAGGGTGATTAAGAAATCTACAAATGGCAGAGATGGAAGCAACAAAAAGAGAGGACAGATAGCCAAACAACTCCTGTACTCCTCAAGTTAAGCTGTCTGAGGTATATGAATATGCTGAAACTGTGAGATAATCTTGTGTTTGATATAGTAATGATTCATTTTACCTGTTTTTATCAAGTGTTCACAGTGCACTAGGCACCACAGAAAGAAAGGCAACTAAGGGTGGCACAGTTTGTGATATTAAGGAAATCATTCTATTAGGGGAGATTAATATGAAAATACTATGAAAATACACGGTAAGACAGTGAAAATACCACCCAGCAGTCTGTGGAACATTAACAGGATATTGTGATCATGGTGAATTGCTGAAATGAAAGCCTTCTGGCTCATATCCGTGGATGCAGTTCAAATTTGGATCTACCTTACATTGATTTTCTCAAAAATATCTAGTGAGTACTACATAAAAGCACACAAAGTGTGGTAGAAGGTACAGTGACATATTAGATTCAAATTATGTCTTTATATTGAATTATTTTATGATGAGTCATGTCATAGTTAAGGCTTCCCATGGTTAACTTTTTTCTAGATAATTTTATTTAGGCAGTCACATGGCTTCTGTTCAACAAGGGCAAAAATTGTCTTTTCATGTTATATCAAATTGTCTGAGTCATGTAAGCATTTGTTTAAAATTTAAAACCAGAACTTCAGCTAAGAAAAATTTCAGGGGAAAACAAAATTGGATACTGAAGACAGAATGCACTAAGAACTATCTTTCTGAACAGATTCCCAAGATTTTTACTGAGAACTTAAAAGAGTAGGATATCATTTTATTGTGTTGTGTTGTTTTGTTTTGTTTTGGGGGATTTTTTTAGCTCAAATAATAGTATCTGTCAAAGTAGAGTCATAATGCTACCTGACGGCTGATATTTACCTCTTAGTGATTATCATACCATGCCAGGGAATAACAAATACAAAGAAAGAACCTGTTCTCTTCCCGCGATAATTCCTTACATTTTCTGTTGGAAGTCCGTATCATAGTTTATTTAAAGGAATTCAATAGTTATTGATTCTTTAATTTGTAATAATAACTTTCTTGAATAGTTTATCAATTAAACATATAACAATATATGTTACCATTCATTTCATCATTAAATTGGGGATAATAACATCTATCTCATGAGGTTATAGTGAAGAATAAATGTTACATAAATTACATATGTAATTACATAAATATTATGAAAAATGCTCAATAAATTTTAGTTAGCATTATAATTATCATTGCCATCAAAATAATTGTTAAAACTCCACAACCATTTTATTTTGAAACATCCAGTTGCAAGTAAAGAGAACCCATCCAGGAGTAGGGCAAGAACACAATGAAGCTGAATGGAATTTGCAGAGATCAAAGAGTGACATAAGGGTGGGACTGGCATGGAGCCTCAGAAGACAATAGGATTAGGCCCAGGAGAGCCATCAAAATTCTCCCTCCATCTCTGCAGCATTTCATCTCTGCATAATGGCTTTCCTGCTTTTCTCTGAAAAAGGAGTTTACATGTTACTACAACATGTGAACTCAGAGGCATTGCCATAGCCTTTGAGTTCAGATGTTGTAGTTCAAATCGCATGCTTGGACTAACTACCTAGCTCTCAAAGCCATTTCTCTCCAAAAATAGGAAATGAGATCAGTCTAACTGGATTCACTAATCTCCTCCTGACTCTGTTAGGATCAAAGAGATGGTATAATTTAAGGATTATTGTTAGCACTGCCAAAAAAATCTTATGTCCTGCTTTTGATTTCTTAGCATATATATATATCTTTCTTTCCATCTATCCAAAAGATATTCTATCCACGCTTCAACTGCTTGAAGCATAACAACAAACACCCTCAACTCAGTATATGGAGGAAACCTGAAGTAAAATCCGTTACTGAATCCATAGACATGTCCAGGGCATGTATCAGGACTTTTTAGGAGAGAAACAACTCAGCTTAACTTAAAACTAAAATAGAAATTTATTAAATCATTTAATTGGAAAGTGCAAAGATATTTTTAGATTCAGGCTCAATTGGATTGCAAAGTTCAAACAACTTTCCAATATGTATATCTCTACCTCCACTGCTTTGTTCTGTATCTTATCCCTGCTTTGGAAGGACTTCATCCATGTGTCCAGAGGTGACAGGTCACTATTAGAATCGTGATTTGTTGCTGCAGTTTTCTCTCCAGTATCAAATATACACTACAGAGGAGGACTCTTATGATTGATCTAATTTTGGTCCGAGGCCCATCCTGGATCATTGTTCTATTTATGAAAAATGGAGTTCTTTCTATGGCTAGGACTGCATCGTGTGTGTACTTCTGAAGCTGAATATATATATGGGGTGTAGGGACACGCTGTATGAAAGCCCCACAGGACCTCGTGATTGGGGAAAGAATTGATCCACGAAGGTAGAAGTACTGATAAAATACTTCCCAGACCATTCATATATTCCAACCATGGTTGTCCATCACTGACATTATGACCACTTATTAAATGTCTTTACCTAACATGTTATACTAATTATAAATGTCACCAAATATATACTCACTCCCTCTCCAAAGAGAAACAAATCAATATCACCTTTAGATAGCACAGCCGCTGATGTGTACTTCTCCTGGATCAGGCCCAGATGTGGGTCTCTGTGAAGTACTTAACCACGCTAACACTTACAATCCAGAATGGGGGTGGATGGGGGAAAAAATAACTCTAGTAAGCCTCCTATTTGTGAAAAAGGGGATAAGAAATAATAGATAGCTGTCACTGAACCTTAGCATAAATTATATTCCATAGGAAGGGAGAGTAAGGAACTGCTGTTTGCCCATGGAGTGAATTTTATGTCTGGAGTAAATTCTGATCTGCCTCCCTTTGTTCTCACTGTTGCGAGTATTGTGAGGGACCATTTTCCTCAGTGGCCATGTCTGAAAGGAGCATATGAAAGGATTCCTTCAGTAGGACTGTAATTGCTTAATCCACCCACTGTCTGTAGAAACGTTATAATGACCTGAGTGTTGAATCAATGGTTGAGCAATAGAGTAGATCCCTGTTTTCCAGGCTTGAGAATTCTCTGAAAAATTACATTTTCTGAAATGCCCACTCTTCCACTTGTTCATTTATTTTTTAAATTTCCACAGGATGGTAATTAGCAGTAGAAATCCTGGATAAGGGGCACCTGGATGGTTCAGTCAGTCAAGCATCTGCCTTCAGCTCAGGTCATGGTGCCAGGGTCCTGGGATGGAGCCCTGGCGATGGGCTCCCTGCTCAGAGGGGAGTCTGCTTCTTCCTCTCCTGCTGCCCCCACCCCCCATGCTCATGCTATTTCTATAGCTTGCTCTCTCTCTTAAGTAAATAAATAAAATCTTAAAAAAAAAAAAAAAATCCCGGATCAAGAGCATTGAATCTTCAACCCACAGGTTTTCTCCCAATAATTGTTACTGCAATAAGTGTTGATCTCTCAAAGTCACTGATACAGGACTTCCACCTGGCCCAAGCTAATAGTAGGATGTGGGAGCCCACCTCTGCCCTGTTCTGCTTCATTCCAGAAGATAGTGCTTTACACTATTTATCTCCTAGAGAAAAAGTATTGACTGTTAGTTTAGATACAAACATTAGATGTTTGGAAGATGATCTATGACTTAAACCACTCTGAGGACCAATCATGTTTTCTCACCTCACTGCTTTCATTTGTTCTAATTGGGGGGTGGGGAGGCAAATAATGTGTTTTGTTTTATGATTAACAAGGCACTGGCTTTCTGACTCTTAGCTGTCTCAGATTCCTGTGTTGTGCTATAAAAACAAATCTAAATGTTGCTCTTCTCTTTGTGCTTGCAGATTTCTGACTTGGGAATCTAAGGGTGTCCCATTCTTGCCAGATCTCACTGGAGGCTGCTAAAAAAGACCAACATTTGCTAACATTTTCATATATTTGCTAGATCCCCAAAGGTTCCACCCAAGGAAGGCATGGAGACTGAATTCTAGGATACATCAGAGACATATCAAATACTTCCAACTTTCTGTGCAGAGACAGAGACCATTTCTGTTCACAATGACATGTGGTCTCAGACAATTTCCCGTTTCAGGCTTTTGTTACCTGCAGTATTCCTTTTCAAGATACCACTTTATATACGAGAATTCTTTGAGGTTCAAGTGTCAAAACACAACTCAGATTAAATCTGAAATAGAACTGTGTTGATAGTTTTACACTTGACTGTATCTAGGACTCAATCATCATGTAAAATTCCTCCCCCCACCCCTCCTGTTTATGGTTTATTTTTCCTTCACAAATTGGCTTACTTTCCTTCTCCAACATTCCTTCATGCAGCTAAGAAAGAAGGAAGCCGGTTCTCCAGGCTCCTTCACTTTGGCTTAACAATCTCAGCAGAAAGCTTCTAATTTTCTAATTGCACTGTGATGTATTGATATTGTTTTAAACTTTACAGCATAATCCTATATGTCACTTAAGGATGCAAACATATGTGAAGAAAACAAGTGTTAGGATAGAAATCAGAATGATAAACACCAAACTGGGGAGTGTGATTACTTCTGTGAGATCACAGGGGAAGGAGTTGTGGTGAGGTATTTTAGGGAATTTAGCTGTCTGTATTGGTTTACATGAGTCCTTGTTACATTATTCCTTATACATTTTTAATATGTCCAAGATATTTTATAATTTAAAAAAGAAAATATTATTAATGTTGGGAGTTTGATTTCAGAGACAATCTCAGATTGGCCCTATCTGGATGATTTGAGCAGCCTGTCCCCTCATTTTTTTTCTTTTTTCCCCCATAAAATGTGGAAGCCAAGTCGTATGCTGACATGGTGGCTATGGATAGAATGAAGAGGTACTGAGGTTCTCAACCCATCAGATACAAATGGAATAGGGAAAATATGGTTTTCCAAAAGAGAGGGTTATTGGTTAGACAAAAGCAATTCAGGGACTTTTTAATGGGTTAGTTTTCCCTAAGTGAAACTCATTCCTTCTCTTGTTCATTTGAAATCTGTCCAGGTATGGATTCTTAGCACCTTATATAATATGACCCAAAGTATAACATTAACTATGGTCTACATACCTGATAAACAATGATGGGAGGGAAAACAAACAAACAAACAAACAAACAAATAAACCAAGATGAGTCTTCAATGTAGTAAATCTTAATGTTTTCCTTGTGCAGTGCCCTTCAGAACCACCCACATGAGGAGCATGAGGAAGGCTCCCCTGGGTGTGGGTGTGTGTGTAAGCACACACACAAAGGTATGCAAACACCCCGTACTTCCTGGCAGTTCTGGATTGGGATCTGAGGGTGACCCAAGTGGATAATACTCCCCACACTATTTGTGGGTCAAACTCTGTTCCTCAGAGTTTTATACTGCCCCGAAACTTCTTGGACAGTCTTTTGACTTCAATTTGGGGAACTGTATCTGTTTAAAAAACATTTCCTCAAGGGGCGCCTGGGTGGCTCAGTGGGTTAAGCCTCTGCCTTCAGCTCGGGTCATGGTCTCAGGGTCCTGGGATCGAGCCCCACATTGGGCTCTCTGCTCAGTGGGGAGCCGGCTTCCTCCTCTCTCTCTCTGCCTGCCTATCTTCCTACTTGTGATCTCTCTCTGTCAAATAAATAAAATCTTAAAAAAAAAAAAAAAAAAACAAACATTTCCTCAAGATACTCTTTGTCAGGACGCTCTCCAAACCCTATTTCACCATAAAAGCTCCCTGTCTGTGATCATGAGCTGTCCTCAATGCTCAACCATCCCCATTATCCTCTGCTCAGGGACCTCAGCCACAGACCACAGGTGGGTAACAATGACATAAGCAAGAAGCCTTTCTTACCAGGGCCCCATCCTGGTGCTTTTTCCTAACCACGTAGTGATAGACGGAGCTTTACAATGAAATGCAGACATCTTTACTATCAGGAACAAATGTTGGACGACTGCTTTAAAGACTTAAGAAAGGGAGAGGGTGGTCAGGTTTGATATATGTACACCTAATACTTCGATTCTGGAGTTTCTTAATCCATACTAGTACCTTGAAAATCTACCTATGCAGTTCATATGATTCGCAATTTTTTTTTTCTAAACCTCTAATGTCTTAAATAAATAACGCAGGTTTTTGTTATATGTTTGCTGCTGAAGGCAGAACTGTAGCATATCTTGGACTAAAACTAAAAATTTCAAGGTGCAAACAACACACTCACACTCGTACATATTGGGTTATTTGCTACTATTTCCCCTAATGTTCATCATTGGTGAGTACTCAGACTAAGTCTCAAGAGCCAACAGATAATAGCACAATCAAATTTTTCATTGTGGTATGGTATGGACTATCAGTTTCTTCCTCTGGGGTGAGAAAACCCTCCCTGGACCTGACCTTTTACTGACTTAGCCAGTTTCACATTCTCTGAAGGTCTATTATACTCAGCCTTTCACCTCATACTGAAATGAGTCATTGGTTAGAATTTTTAGATCACAAGCAACAGAAACCAGCTTGTATTTACTAATACAGGAATGGAAAGTATGTTATGAGGCTGGATGCCTACTCCCCCGAGTCCCAGGGCAGGATTGCATTCGAGCCCACAACAGAATCTGGATTTAGGAAGTGGAAAACAATTAGGACTCAGTGTTATCTTTTGTCTCTACTTTGCACTATACCTTTGCGTGTCCCCATCCTCTTTGCAAACCAGTTTTACTTATTTTTTGTCTACGTGGCTAAATATGGTTACTCCACAGACTGATTTGATAGTTCCAGACACATGCTCAAGTTATTTCTAAATTCCAGGAGGAAATCTGATTGGCTTAATTTAAGACGAATACCTTCCCCTATTCCTTAGGTTGTGCAAGATGAAAATTTCATTTTGGGGAGTTGTTTTGAAACATCAGGTAATCTCTTTAGAACATGATCATTGTAGATAAAGCATCAGGATGGAATTCTATCACATAGAGACTAAGACTGTGTTTCTGTTCTAATTCATCCTAGAGCTCACCTTGGCTTTGATGTTTGTAGTTTGTGGGGAATGTCTGTAATGATAACCATAGTAATATTGGACTTTTGTATGATAATTGCAGGTTTTCCAAGCAATGCACCATCAATTTGAGGTATGTCAGTGTTATTATAATTACACCAGATCTGGGGATATGGAGACACAGGAATTTAAGATGACATGGGAATTTAAGATGCCATGTTAAAGAGTCATGACTCAGCCAAGATTTGAATGAAAATCAAGTTGCTCTAAAACTTGGGCTCAGTAAATTTAGGTAATGGTATTGGATTTCAATCTCTGGTCCATCTGAATTTCTGTTTTCTTCTTAACCATTTTTTTTTTTTTCATTCCAGTTGCTCTAAAATCCCATATGCTTTTCACAATAGATTTTTTTTTTTAAATAAAGAACTATATTCTTCATATAAAAACAAATAGCAGTGTAATCTATGACAATAGTATTTTGTTTTATTTTATTTTTTTAAAGATTTTATTTATTTATTTGAGAGAGAGAAGCAGACTCCATGCTGAGCAGAAAGCCCAATGCCTGTGGCTTTGTGTGGCCTCCATCACAGGACTGGGAGATCACGACCTGAGCCAAAGGCTGACTCTTAACTGACTGAGCCATCCAGGCACCACAACCATAGTATTTTATGTTTTGGCAATTTTTTTTTTTCCTTTGGTTAAACATTCTCTGTCAATTCCTTTTTTCCAACCAGCAATCACAATAATGGTGGATTTTATTTTGCCAATGTGTGTAAACAGAATTCAAGCTGTAGGGAACATCTGGTTAAATGAAGTTTAGTGTATTTAAATTAAATTCTAGTTTAATCTCCACTAGGGAAATATACTTTTGGTTGTCAAATGGGGAGTGTTGAAAGCAGAAAAGGGCACTGTTCAAAAGTGTGTCTGCTTGTGTTTACACATGAATAACCTCACTCTAATCCTTATAGCAATGATGAAGAGATTAAATTTTATATTGGAAGTTTGATATTGAAGAATTTGGAAGTCAAATCCTTGAAGCTCATCATCTCTTCCATTTATCCTTTTCACCCCATACCAGTTTTCAATTCTCAGAGGGAAAGAGGAAATATGAGCTACAAGATTTGTTAAGAGATAAAAGGGAGAGTATGCCAGCATTATTTGGAAGAGTTAAAGCCAAGCCGTACTGTTATAATACTCTATGAATTCATTTACTTCATTCATTACCCATTCATTCTTCATATATTTCTTGAGCCCCTACTAAGCACTAGAGGTACAATGATGGACAGAAACAAATGGACACTTGTTCTCTGCAAACTAGCGGGAGTTCTCTGGGAATGAGAAGAATTGGGTTTCGCATAAATAAATGGTTTTGAAGGAAAAGCACATGACATTTTATAAACCTAGAATTCATCTGGTCTGAGAAGCTAGGAAGGCTTTCTTGAGAACGGAAACATTACATTTAACTTTGAAGGAGAAGTTCATAGATTTTTTTTTAAAAAACACAAGGATAATGCAACATTGTAAATAGTAGAAAAATATCATCAACATAGAATTCTAATGAATAGGGGAACGCCACATATATCATAGATACCCTCACAAAAGGATATTATGCACCTATTAAAAATTAATTTAAAAAAAATTAGAGCTTTACTTTTTGAAACAGAAGGATTTCCATGAAGTGATACTACATGAGAAAGGGAACATGTATAGTGCACCTGGGTGGCTCAGTAGGTTAGGCGTCTCCCTTTTACTCAGGTCATGATCCCAGGGTCTTGGGATCAAGTCTCACATTGGGCTCCTTACTCAAGTGGGGAGCCTGCTTCTCTCTCTGCCTGCCACTTCCCTGGTTGTGCTCTTTCTCTCCGTTAAATAAATAAATAAAGTTTAAAAGACGAACAAAGGAACATTTATTAAAACAAACAAAACAAGCAGGAATAATTCTACAGAGTAGTTTCCTCAAGGGAAAAATAGGGGAAGCGAGGTGAAGGCAGCTTTCCAAACAAAAGGAAGAGCATTTGCAAATGCCCTGATGAAGAAGAGAATCTGCAGAAAGAGAAGCAGATTAACTGAAAGGGGGATGATAGGGTAGAGCTTGGAAATGATGGGGGCTGTAGGCAGGGAGATGTGAGGGAAAGAGGAGATGCCAGGTGAAGCAGAGAAGCAAGACCATACAAAAATAACCCATATGAAGGACTTCGCTGTTATCATTCAGTGAATGCTTTATACTTTTGAACTATTTATTCTTTCATCACTTAGCAGTGGCCTGCCATCACCGTGCTGGTCCTACAGAGTAGGGACTATATATTAGAATCTAAGGCACTATGCCTGATACAAAAGGACCACTCAAAATATCCTAGTTTTCAACTTTGCTTACGCCTCCTTTCAGTCCCGCTTCTCCCATGAAAGGGTATAGTGTGACTCTAGTTCTTACCACTTAGACACAATGGTCCTCTATGTTTCTGAACAAATGAGGTTAATAAGGTTAAAATCCCCGTATTATAGTAAAATAAAATGAAATTTCTTGAAAAAATGACCTATTTACATATTTTTAAAAAGTAATGTCATGTCTAACGATAAGTTTATGCAATTTACAAAGAATGCTATTTGTGTATAAATAATCAACTCTGTAGACCAGAAAACACGAAGTTGTCAGATGCTTGACCTATATATATTTAAGGAGGCTCATAAGTTTTATTGCTAACTCTGATGTAGTTCTGTTAGTGCTGTGACTTAAAAATAAGGAATTGGGGTGTCCAGTCAGTTGAATGTCCAGCTCTTAGTTTCTGTTCGGGTCATGATCTCAAGGTTGTGAGATCCAGCCCCACATTGGGCTCTGCAGGGACTCAGTGGGGAGTCTTCTTGAGATTTGCTCTCTCCATCTCCCTCTGCCATTTCCCTGGTCTCTCTCTCTAAAAGAAAAAAATAAACCTTAAAAAATAAAATAAAAAAAAATGAATAATTCTTAACAGATGTCTAAATTTAAAAAAAATATTGTAATCGGATTCCTGGAATTCGATATATATTCAGACTGTACAAAAACATTCCTCTGTTGTGTGTAAAACAGAGAAATTCTAGACTTAGGTAATTATTAATGGCCTTTCATCTTCACTATATCTGGCAGAACTGCTGTTACTTGTACGAGACAGGGGGTAATTTTTCATTGTGAAGGACATATTATAGGATATATATCATTCTGGATCCTCGCGCACTAAGTTCCTGTAGAGCCCTCAGTCATTATAGCATCTTCCACAAGTCCCCTGTGGGTTGGTAGCCCTTGTACTGAGAATTACTGATCTGAATGGAAGATAAGACAAGACACCAAGGAGATTAAATTATACCTGAAGACTTCAACCACAGCCCAGGAGAAAAAACAAACAGGCAAAACAAACAAACAAACAAAAAACAAACAAAACCCACACAGATAAAAACAATAATGGAGGTGATATAAAGTCACGTATCTTTGGTAGAGAAGTAGAAAGGGGATTAAGGCTTATGCATTTTTAAGAAGCCCATGCAAGCCAAAGCTAAAATTAGACAATGAAGGAATAGAGATGAGTCCTGAAGGATGGCGAGCCTATGGAGAGGCAGGAAGAAGCAAGAAAGGCATCACAGGCTGGACATCTACTGAGCAGAGATGGGCAAAGGCATGAAGTGTAAATAAACATTCTATGTCTGGGAGACAGTGAAACAGAATGGCTGACTTCTGAAAGCCAGATCTTCCAGAAAAGGCCCATGGAGTTGGCAGTTGATCAATTTTTCCTCTCCTCTCTCTCTCTTGCTGCCTCTTTCCTTTTTTCTTTTAACTACAGAACTATAATTTATATTGCAGACCTCAGTTGACCTCTGTGAAATCTGGTCTAGCTAATGATTGCCTCTGAGGGCACCTAGAAAGATCACAACTGATGTATTTCTACATAATTTATACAACATAGGATAGCAATGGATGTCTGTGATTGTGTTAATAATGTTGGTGATGACGACTGTTACATATTGCCATGATAAAATACCTCGGAAGATGGCATTCATATTCATCCATAACGATGACAAAGAGCTCACGACTCTTCAGGAGAAGTAATTTAAAAGATATTTAACTTGGACAATTTTCATATCTTTTAGCAAATATTGGCAACAAAAGACTAATAACGAATATTTAAGACATTGAATCATTACAGTAATCAGTACTTTATATCAAATATCTTCTATTAGCATCACTTCATGTTCTGTCTGTCCACTTAATTGCATGATTATTCATCTTACCAGTAAATACTGGCAAGGGTTTAAAAATTATTTATGTGTGTTATGAAAAATGTAAACAACCTTATGTTTTCATGTATTTGATCTACTGAAAAGAACAGAAGAGGGAATGTATTCATGAGAGGGTACGATCTAATGAGTTTTAGCTATTTAAAAAGAAAGGACCATGGTTTTCTTCTGTTTTGTCATTTTATTTCTCTAGCTCATTCCCTGAAATAATATTAAAATTATCTAAACTTTTAGATATTTTTAGATATAATATTAAAATTATCTAAACTTTTAGATATTTTTAGATATAATATAAAAATTATCTAAACTTTTAGATATTTTTAGATATAAAAATTATCTAAACTTTTAGATATTTTTAGATATAATATAAAAATTATCTAAACTTTTAGATATTTTTAGATATAATATAAAATTATCTAAACTTTTAGATATTTTTAGATATAATATTAAAATTATCTAAACTTTTAGATAATTTTAATATTATTTCAGGGAATGAGCTAGAGAAATAATATGACAAAACAGAAGAAAACCATGGTCCTTTCTTTTTAAATAGAAACTCATTAGATCGTACCCTCTCATGAATACATTCCCTCTTCTGTTTCTTTTCAGCAGATCAAATACATGAAAACATAAGGTTGTTTACATTTTTCATAACACACATAAACTTTTAGATACTTACAGATTAAAAAAAACTTCAGAGTACTACATAATAATTTTGAAAATGAAGCAATCACAGAGTATAATTATTTTTCATTCCTTCTAAAGGAATTTTGCGATGGAAAATAAAATAATTATTAATCTATGTGTCTATCTAATTTTATTTAATTATATTTGTTTCTACACCTCTTCTTCACAAATACTCTAACATCTTTGTGGACTTTAAATTGTGTTTAAGTTGTTCCATCTTGACACATATATAAACACACACACAAGCACACACAGACAAGTCAAGAATTCAGATAAACATGGATGATTCCAAGCTGTATCTACTGTGCTTTATTCATCTTTCCATCCTCTGCCCAGTTCCTGGCACAATTCCTTTCCTTAGAAAACTCTAAATATCTATGTGTTGAACCAGTGACACTTACATAATATTTTATGTAACAATTTAAATGTGGTATATATATGAAGTGATTATGAAGCTTATTCAATAATTTTCACAGTAGTCTTAACATGAAATGTCTTAAGACTATTAAACTAATGTTCTGATTCAGCCAGTAGTAGGTTTTGCCAACACTATGAGTAGTTTTGCATCTTAACTTCCCTCAGCATACTTGGGAAAAATGTTTTAGATAAACATGTCTAGTTTTTTATTGTTACACGTGACATTCTTTCTGTATCAATGCGTTTATCTGACTGGAAGCCATTGTCTTAAACTGCATTAAAATATGTATATTTTAGAGCTCTTAAGGGGACACAAACTTAGTCTACTAATGACTTCTGTCATTATTCAATTCAAATTCCCACAGTTCTATGAAGTTCCATCAGCATCCCTTAATGATTTAAGCAGTTAATCATTTCTTATTCTTACCTTTTAAAGACCTGTGTGCTTTCTATTTCTAGTTCCTCATACTGGCTTGTACTACTAGCTTCCTTTCCTTGTTCATGTGTCCTCTGTCTTCACCTGAGTTATTATATGTGCTGCTGAAGCGAGCAGTGTCTTCACCGGAGTTATAAGCTGCTTAAGGGGTCACATCAGTTTTACATATTTTCCCATCCCACTGAGGACAGAAGGCCTTTAGCATAGCACCTTTTTTTTTTTTTTTAAAGATTTTATTTACTTATTTGACAGAGATCACAAGTAGGCAGAGAGGCAGGCAGAGGGAGAGGGAGGGAAGCAGGCTCCCTCCTCAGCAGAGAGCCTAAAGTGGGGCTGGATCCCAGGCTCCAGGGATCATGACCTGAGCTGACGGCAGAGGCTTTAGCCCACTGAGCCACCTGGGCGCCCCTAGCATAGCACCTTTAATGGATTCTCTCTCTCTACCTACATTTTCCTCTCTTTCATTTGCTTTTAATAATTAACACTCTAGTAAATATCCTTCTTTGAAATTTCACTTGAGTTATGTATAAATGAATATCTTAACAAAATCAGACTTTCTATGGGCCCATTTTAACTTTAGTTTAAACATTCTTGCTATTTTTAAGTAAGTGTATATTTATGACTGCAGTCTGAAATGTTCATAAGAAACATCCAGAATTATTTTTGAACATTGTAAAAGCAAATGAGTAAATGAGGTATCACACAGATAATACAAATTGAGTGAGTCAGATGTCAAAATGAAGACCTGGATTGCAAAAATATTAAAAGGTTAGACATGGAAATTACAGGGACAGAAGAAAAAAAGTTATATATATGAAAGAAGATAATTCTCCATATACTGGTGAAGAGAAGAAACTCTAAATCACAGACACCACAATCTGGGAAGCCTACCTTTGTTCTCTCTTGGAACTTGCTTTTACTGACATAGTCCTTTGCTCTGTTTCAGTATCTAGAATATGTAAATCTCATCCTCCTGTCTAAATCTACTCATCAGTCAAGACCTAACTGAAATCCCTATGGCTTAACATTTTCCCCAAGCATTTTATTCAGAGCGAAATATCCATAAAAGTCGTTTTTAAGGTCAATTCCATTTATGATAATTTACATATCATGCCAAAAGCTTAAAATATGCTTATTATTACCCTAAGTTTCCCTATTTCCCGTAGTAGGCTGCATTTTTAACATTTGCTGCAAGTGGCTATATTTTGAAGACTATATGATTATACAATTATTAGAAACATTCCTAAGAGATTTATTGAGATGTAGACACATTTTTAAAATAAATTTTATTAATTGCTGTAATTATTTTATGTTAAAACCAAATGATAATGCCGCTATTCCCCCTTTAGTTTGTTACACAGGTCGCTGGATTCAGAGTCCAGAGTGCTCACCATTACACCATGGAACCGCAGTATCCCACCTAGAATGACCTGCTTTTCACGCAGGTATTCCTACTGTAAACAGTAGTATCGTTCATCTCAAGTCAGCAACCAGGGTCATCCAAAGTCGATACCAAATCTTTGATGATGTTTAGAATTTCTCTTTCACATAAAAAGGTACGTGCACAAGCACTGTTTGTACCACCTTTCCATCCCCTGCTCTTTCCCAAGCCTGGAAGCATTCAGGCGGTTGGGTAGGGGTCTGCATTGCTGGCTGCTGAGTGGAATTATCTCCTGCATGCTGAATCCGCCGCACTCTCCCGAGGGTGGTACCACCCCCTCCCCCACGTCCCCTCTCTAACCCCGAGGCCCCTTCTCCCCCCGCCCCACGCATTCCAGAGCCCAGGAAGGACGCGGGTGAGAGCACAGCCCGGCTTCTCAGAGGTCCACCCCCTTCCCAGGTGTGCGCTGTGGTCCTCCTGGATTTCTGCTCGCCCTGGCCCAGGTGTTGGGACCTGTAATCGCCCCGGAGCCTCGAGGGCGGACTGGGAAGGAAGACTTTATACTTTGCTGGGAGAGGGCTGGGTTGCGAGAGGGTTGGGTTTCTGAGTTCAGACAGGTAGCGAGCGCTTTCTGGTTGCGCGGGGTTTGGTGTGGCACCACTTGGGACTTGTTGCAACTCGTTCCCGCACCCGCCCTCACTGGGCTCTGCACCCAGGCCCGGGGAGGCGCGGTCGGGGCGGGAGCCAGCTTCCCTCCGCCGACCTGACGCTCTACAGGTAACTCCCCTCTCCTCCCTCCGCCTCGCGGCTTCCTGGGCGGCAAACGTTCGGTGGCGGGCGCGGCGGCGCGCGGCTCGGGGGCGCTCCTGGCCGTAAGTGGGGCTCTGGGCTGCCCTCCCCGGCCTCGGTGGGCGGGAGACTGGCAGGCGCGCGAGCGGGGTGCGGTGCGGTCCCGAGGCTGCACCCACCTTGGGTCGGCCGGGTGGCGGGGGGTAGGGATGGGGATCACCCCTGGGAAGCCGGCGCGGGGTCGGCAGTTCGCCGGGGTGCAGGGGTCGGGTTCCCCTGACTGGTCAATTTTCTTTCATTGTCGCGTGGCTGAGAGCGCGTAGGGAAGTTTGAAAAGTTAGGTCTCGGGAGGGGTGGGTTCGGGTTCCCCCAGGAACGGGCGCCGCCCAGCCTGGACGTGGGATTTGTTTTCTCTGTACTCAAGGAGTCCGTCGCGCACCCCTGTGGAGGGAGAGGTGGGAAGGGTCTGGGAAGAGCCTTGTGGGAGGAAGTAAAGGCAGCGGGTAGTGTGGTCGGGTGGGGGCAGGGAGCCAGCAGAAGGGCATATGTGTTCTTTAGATTTTGAGTGGGGAGTGGAACTGGGAAAGGAAGGCAAAGTTATTCTTAACAAAATATCTTCTCCTGTTTGTATCCAATGGGCTTCTGTCCACAGATGAGTTGAAATCTGTGCTTTCAAAACTCCAGTTGGCCTGGGTCTGTGTCCTTGGTTGGGTTGCTTGGTGATTCTGGTACATTCCAAATTTTGAGAACCACTGCTCTAAAGGGACAGTGTGCCTAGAGCAGATAGCTTCTGGAAAGGTACTTGGAGACTTTAGGCCTATTCTTTGTAACATCTGGGAGACACATTACCTCTAGAAGGTGTGTGAGGAGGCACAGAATGTCCATGTGTTAGTTGCATTCATGACTATGTAAAGAGACAATGGTGCTTTATAGGGAGGAGGCTGTGGGAACATAAGATATCGTCCTGACTGTGCATGCAGTGATGAGATTCTAGGTTCTAGGGTTTCTGACCCAGAAGTGGAGAACTCCGAGAAGGCCAGAACACAAAGAAAAAGCCATGCTGGCAGCAAACAGTCAAGGGTGTAGACCAAGATGGCCCAGCAACTCATTTCCAGGTTCCCACTTGCTACATATTTTGCCCGTTTACTTACTGGCAGGTACCGCCCCTCTTTCCCTTTCTCAACCCCAACCAGCGCAAGAGCCCCAGGGAAATCTATGACTGAGGCTGAATCAGTCCTGACAAGAAATAGGACAAGGGAACAGTGATGAAAGAGGCCTAGAAGAGAAAGCTGGTTTTTTGTTTGTTTGTTTGTTTGTCGGGTTGGTTTTTCAAAATAACTAAAGAATGAGAAGGATGTGAAACAGCATGAAGTGGGGGTTGGGGTCCGCCTTTGTTTTGTTTGTTTCTCAGGATGATGGCGGTTCCCAAGATGATGGCAGTCCCCACACCTTCCAGTTTCAAATTCCACCCCCTGGCTTTTGGGTTTAGGGCACATGTGGTTGTACACACCTATTAAAGAGTGCTGGCTTCACCTTGCAGAGCCTGCCTGAGGGGCTGGGTGGATCCTGCTTTTAAAGCTTGCACATTGTAGACCACAGATGCTCAGAACTTATTGTGGGAAGCTTTACCTATTGAACAGTTGCTGAAAGGGATTGCATAGACGGAGACAAACCACACCTCTGGTGCTGACTCAGTGATGTCTTTGTGATTACTCTCTGGAGATTATTGCTTTAACTATAACTAACCTCTTTTGGGATGGGTTAATTAATTTTATAATTCTTGCTATTAAATCTTCTGTTACCATATCCCCTTATAGTTTATGGTGGAGATTCATACATTGAGTATTTTCTTGACTATGACTTATCCCGCAGCCACTCATCTACCTGTTTCCTGTTCGATTACATTATACAATAGTGAGTTTCCAAGATGTAACATTATAGTTTAAATCTTGAGAATCTTGTGTGTGAAAGTGTGATCCCAGTAAAACAGGCCTCTTCTGTAACATTATCTGGTTGGCGGAGAGCTTTTGAAAAGGTCCCACTTAGCTTAATTTAACTAATTATTTGTAAAATTACAAGCTGTCCTTGTTTAGCTAGTTGGGTAAGTTTGCATATCTGTCCTTCTGTAACTTGTAAAATATGAGTGTTCTAAGGATGTTTCACAATTCAGAGTCTGTTAAACACAATGTTACTGGTAATTTTGAAATATATTTTTGTTTAATTATTTCTAATCTGGAAGTGGAATGTATTTTAGAGTTTTGTTGGTGAGTTTATCATTTAAAAGTCAGAATACAGTCTCCCCACCTCCCCAAAAATGGTGCTCGGACTGATGACTATAGATTTTAAGATAGTGTGGACTAAAGTTTATGTACATAGCGCCTAAGCTCCACCAAAAATTAAATCCATCAACATTTCTCTGAGAAAATGTGCTGGAGCCTTCAGCTGGAGTTTCCTTCTTACTGAGGCAGGCCGTTGGGCATTAGCATTGTTTTGTGGTGTCTATCCAAGCCCCCAAGGGTGAAGTAGGGTTCAGGGGGTGGGGGGGGTTAGTACTACTAATCCTTGGAAACTGAGTACTGTGGGCTGCTGCCACAGGAACTGGGGAAGTGGTGGGTTCCAGACGAGAGGGCTCATGTGGAGGTGAAATGGAGTGGGAGCAAGTAGGCTCCAGAATTGGGAAGGAGGGTTTATTCAGGAGTCGGGAGGCTAACATATATAGGAGGTCAGGGTGGAGCCTCAGGGAGACAGATGATGTTTTCAGCAGCTATGGTGCTGTGAGGAAGATGAGACTGGGTTGGAGAGATGATCCAAGCACAAGGATTATTCACCCATTGGGGACATCTGTGTTGGGAAGTGTTTGAATCATGTGATCATAGCTGATAGGAGGAACCTTTTCCTCTGGGGACATCTAATTACTCCTCAGTTTGTAATTTTGTTTTATTTTCATACTGTCCTTAGGAGTTAGGCCAGATGTCCCCTAAAGGCACATGACTTTTATCTTTTGGGCTTTGTAGCAAGTAGTTTGCAGACCGCATCCATCTCTGGGGAAGGTAAGGTAGTGATAGTCAGCCTCTTGAGAACTGGCATGGGCCAGGTGTAATCTCCATGATGCTGGCAGTGGCCGATTTTGAAGAGTTTACACAGAAGTTACGCAGTACTGAGATCTATAAGTTACGACTTTTTGCTCTTACACTCTATCCATTCATTAAACATGCATGTGTTGACTGTTTTGTGCTGAGCAATGTGTTCCACTCTGGGTAGGAAGATAGCAAGCAAGATACTGTTCCTGGATCTCAGGAAGCTTACAGTTGGGGACCTAATAACATTTCTAAGTGCAAACAGAAATTAATGAATCTGGTCCACTTACTTAATATTTCCTTCATATTCTCTGGAAGTCCCAGCAGATATTATATATGTCCTTTAATCATTTGTGAAGTTGAACATTAGCAGACCTGACTCAGTCGGGATTTTGGACAAAGTATCTAAACTCTGCTGGCCTCTCTGGTTTTTCAGTGGCATGTCCCATCCTTCTCTGAGATTCTCTGTGATCACTTTGTATGGAGAGTAGGGTAAAATAATGTTAACTGATGTCTCCCCGTAGTATCACTGGGCAGTTCATTATTTTTGCTTGTTTTGTTAAAGTTTCATTTCAAAGGGTTTTAGTTCTCTATTGATTGTCAAGTTGTCTCTCTGATTGTATAAACATGACTCACTTGGGGAAGAAAAGGCAGTTTCCAGAGCACTAAAAAGTGGCATCTTCCACCTCAGTGGCTGCGGTTAGAGTCACCCAGCAGAGCGTTTGTCCGGACGGTCCTTTTTCCCACACGCAGGCAGCGATGGCTTCGTTCTTAACAGTACATTGCTCCAACTGCTTAGTCTCCTCTGACTCATTCAGCAGCTGTTTCCTGATGTCTTAAAACAATTGTCTTTTTCTCGAGTAAATGTGATTTCTGATTATTTGTTAGAGAAGGGCAAAATCAAGCCGAGTTGTTCTTGAGTAAGGAACTGGTGACCACGGTCCCCGGTGACTCCCTGCTTGCTGTAGGTTCATGCCTGCCTTTCCTCCATCTCTTCCTTCTGTCATCTCTTACTGTCCCTCCGATCTTTTGTGGTATCTTATGGTTTCTGGCTTCTTTGTTCGTGCTTCTCTTCCTTTTCTTTCTTTTCCTCTGTTTTCCCTTCCCTCCTTTCCTTGTCCCTTTTCCTCCTTAGGCTCATCTTCATTTTCTGGCTCACCTCTAATTTTTTTTTTTTTTTCCCCCCTTTTTGCCCGTTCCCTACTTCTTTCTGTTTACTTGGCTATTTCTCCATCTCTTCACCTATTTGCTTTTATTTCGGTCTGTCATCTCTCAATATCAGTGCAGTTTTCTATTTTGGTACATTTTAGGTTCCTAAAAGTCTATAAAATTCAAATAATATGAAAATCAAATAACATATTGCAGAGGTAATTTTGTTCTGTAAGAGTTAGAATATAAATAAAATTGCCAGTTACACTTTAAATATTAGAGACACTATTCAACAATACACTTCTGACATTTTATACGTTTTAAAAAATGTTCTTTAGGGTGTCTGAGTGGCACAGGGTTAAGCGTCTGCTTTCAGCTCATGTCATGGTCCTGGAGTCCTGAGATGGAGCCCTATGTTGGTCTCCCTGCTCAGTGGGGAGCCTGCTTCTCTCTCTCTCTCCCTCTGCTGCCCCCCTGCTTGTGCTCTCGCTCTTTCTCTCACTCTCCGTCTCTCTGTCAAATAAGTAAATAAAATCTTTTACAAAACATGTTCTTTACCTTCACAATAGAGCATGTGTACAGTGATCATCTGATTAAAACTCAAGATTTGCCTTCTTTGGCATGTTCAATAATTTCTATCTTTACCTCTATTATACTCAACTTATTAGATAAACATTTTATTAACATCAAGACTTTCATTTTTCCGTTTTCCTGAAACTTACAAAATAGATTGACGTTTCAAGAAGATATTCAAATAAGGGTGCAAATAAGATAGTAAAAAAGAAGGATAATGGTGTTATTCAAACTGGATATTGACATGCCCACATCCTCTGTGCAGTAAGTTAAAATATTTGTTAATTGATGGGTTGAAAACTGGATTCATCACAGGAAAGGTACTTTTTAGTGTCACTGTCTAATGTAGAAAAGTTCAAAGGTCAAAAAAACTAAGTAGGGTACTACTAATACATATAATTGAAACTTTGTTTAAAAAAAAATCTCAGTAAGAAAATGACACTAAAGAAAATTAAAATCTTTCTAAGACCATTGGACCCAAAACACAGTTATGCAAAAGTTGGGACAGGAGCCTATGAACATTGTAATTAAGTGTGTGTTCACATATTATATATAGAATAAATGACTTGATAAAATCATGAATTGCTTGAGTTAAAGAAACTAATTATTATGTTTAATTTTCACATCTCAGCATAGTGGTGTCCTTATTTGGGGTATCATCTCCCTTCTCTGACACAGTTATACTGACGTGGGCCTTACAGACAAATGGGAGTGAAATGGAAGAGCTGCCAGGTGCAGTTTCTGGCCCAGGTCTGGTTTAGAGAACGATGACTAAAACTTTAGAAGCCTGAGCCTTCACTCAAGTCATTACAGTTTCCCAGGGTAGAACCACTGTCACAGAAATGTAGCACAGGAGTGGGAACACTGTTCACATAGGATCCACAAGACCTAGAAATCCATCTTTACAAATTAACAGCATTTTACACATTAAAAAAAATGTATTTTTATCTTTTTGGTTAACTTCTGTGTGTGCACGTGTTCTATAACTAAGTGAGAGGAGCCAATGAAGAAAACCATACGAGGTCTAAACTAGGACGGGCTAGATTTCCAATTAGATTTTTTGGGGGAATTCCTGAGGGAAAATAAAAAAGAAGTACTTCATTTCATCTGTGATAGAGCTATCTAAGCAGGCTTAATTAAAAGTGAATCTTGAGAGAAATAGACTTTGGAATTGCTTTACATGTTCTGTTTACTTATATGGCTCTTTATACAAATCAAATTATACAAATTAAAATCTTTCTGGGCTAGGTATATTATTAATACTTAATATTTTTTGGCACGTTAACTAAATAAACTTGTGTCTCCTTGCACAGTTTCTACAATATTATTTGTTTTAAACCTCTATTTTAATTTTTTTTTAAAGATTTTTGTTTATTTTAGAGAGAGAGCTCGCACACAAGCGGGAGTGAGGGGAGGATCAGAGGGAAAGGGTCAGGCAGAATTGGAGCACTGCGCAGGGCTCGATCTTAGGACCCTGAGATCATGATCTGAGCTGAAATCAAGAGTCGGATGCTTAACTGAGCCACCCAGATGCCGCACTTCTCTACTTTTTAATAGTCCCAAGATTTTTTTATTGCCTCTAAATACTTACAACACTGACTTTTGATTGACATTCCCAAGGTGCATAAGGAAAACACATTTTCTTCAGACCTTTTGTTTGTAAACTTCCACTTTTTCATAGATGAAGCACACTGTTTTTGTTACCAGTATTTGGAAAGCCACTTTCATTGTTCATCTGGAGCACATATTTATGATGTTTTCCTATAGCACCAGTTCTGTAAATGTCAGTGTGTGCCCAGATTGGCTTTCTGTTGTCTTAAGTAGACTCAGAAGCTGGGACAAGAGGGCATATGAGACACATTCAACATTTTGCTCAGTGGGGCCCTTGTGCTCTCATCTAAATATATCAAGTCCTTGTTTTATATTCTACAGAGGTTTAGAAGCTGAGGTTGAAAGATCCTGAACCCACTTCTGTGGTAATCAGGGAATCATGGATAGGTATTATGACTTGGAGAGGGTTGGTCAGGCAAACAAGTAAGGAAATAGGGAGAACCCTAGTTATTTCCCCTTTGTGATGACAAGTGAGGAAGAGTGGAACATAGATCCCAGCATACTTAAGATGTAAGACAATAGGCCTTATCTAAGACAGAAGTGATACTCAAGGAATACCCGATATGACAGTGGCACAGATAAATTAGAATAAACAGCTTGGTGGCCTTTGATCAACTTCCGTTTTAGTGAGGAGGACACAGCCAGTGGCAAATAAATGTCTTGATTATTTTTACATAATTATAAGTGCTAGAAGTTAAATAAAACCAGGTAATAGAATTAGGCATAACAGAGAGGGTAGGTTCTTGACCTCCCTAAGGAGGTGCCACATGAGTAAGATAGGAATGAAAGAAAGATAATTCCAGGCTGTTGGAATGACTAGTGCAAAGATCCTAAAATGGGAATTAACTCGGCATGTTCAGTGTAAAGAAAGTAATCTGGGGAAGGTGTTCAGAAACCAGGCGGATAGATGAGTCTGGAGCCGAGGGGAGCAGTCACATCTGAACATCTGAAGATATTAAAATCATCCGCAGATATAGAGTATTTCCTGTTGTAAGACTGGATGACGTTATCCTGGGAGGAATACTGACAGAGAAGAGTGAAAGTACAGCTGAGTCAAGTTCCCAAGTCCAAGCCCAGATGGCAGAAAAATAAGTAGCTTTGATGGCATTTGAAGGAAATTCTTAGCCTTTTGACCTACAACCCAGTATCCCAAGCAATGATATTCAGATACCATTGGCAGTAACAGTAGTCTGTCTTCAAAATCATTTCTTCTAGGACTGTAGGACTCTCAAGGGGAGGGGAAAAAAAAAAAAAGATTCTGATCTTGTTGCAAGTTTTCCTACCTTTAGGGTAGAGAGATCTCCATACTTCTTGAAACTAGAATCTGTCTGGATTTGCATCTGGATGACGTGATAGATAAACTTAAGCTTCACACTGCTCAGTTTTACCACATTGGAAAATATAGACTTTGAAACTTCTCAGTACTCCTCTGGAATATATAGTTTACTCTAATTTCACCTTAATGGCATACTAAATATCTATAATTATAATCCATTTAAACACCCAGTGAATCCTTTCTTCCTGGTGAAATGAATTCATATAATGACAGAACAAATATCAAAAACAGAGGAAAACTAAGTCCTACTTTACAACTAATTTGTATCACTGTGTTAAAAAATAAGACTTAGAACTTTGTTTCATGAAGATTAATTTAAATACACAGAAATGATTTTCAGACTGATTTGAACGTAATTAAACATTTCAAAATACTGTTCTTAGGGAGAATTCCCAAAGGACACTTGATAACAAGTCTATCCTTTTCACAAAGTGCACATTTGAAATTGGTATTTATGTTTATTTTTGATAGAGATCTATGGATTTATCTAATTACTTTTGCAGTGCTCAGTGGTTTTGTAATTAGTCTTTTAAAAGCCCTTTTCAATGGGTAATAGTTCGTATTATCAAAAAACTAACCTCCATTTAATAGAAACAGCTATGTGCTTCAGTCTTAAAAAGTTCTGCATGGATATCACCATTTTAAAAAAATTTATACTTTAGGATTTGTTGGGCCAATCATATTTAATCAGCTCTCATTCTATTACGCTGTTATTAAAGCAGTGTATTATTAGCTTGTTATGTAACAATTATGTACTAAGCATTAATAATTGTGCTAAACAAAGATAATCTCCACCATCACAGAGTTTATAGTGAAGAAGGTGGGGAATAATGCATTTAAATAGTACATGGAAAGTGATAATATGTGCAGAAATTGCTATGGGCGCTCCTTGTGATGCCTTTGTTCCTAGCCCCGGAGAGTTAGGGAAGGCACTGCACCATCAGTGAACTACTTACTCAGTCCTCATTAAGTGTATGCAGTTACTTTTATTTTACTTTCCTTCTTGGTCCCTGAATCCATATAGCTTTAGTTTCTCATATTCTGCACTTGTTCATATGTTGCTCTGTTAGAATTATTAAACTCTTTTATATGCAGCATTTTGAATTACCTATGCCCGTCAACTTAGTACATGAATGGAAGAAGAAGAGGATATTCGAAAGTAAAAAATAACTATTGGAATAATTCTTTTAAAAATTCCTTTTTTCCCAAAGCAAAATAGTACATGTGTATTGGTAAATGTTTGGTAAACACAGAAAAGTGTAAAGTAGTTTTAAGAAGTCACCCATAAAACCACCTCTCCAAGGCAGCCACTTCCATTTTTTTTTTTTTTAATATTTTATTTATTTATTTGACAGAGATCACAAGTAGGCAGAGAGGCAGAGAGAGAGAGAGAGAGTGAAGCAGGCTCTTGGCTGAGCAGAGAGGCCGATGCGGGACTCAATCCCAGGACCCTGAGATCATGACCTGAGCCGAAGGCAGCAGCTTAACCCACTGAGCCACCCAGGCGCCCCGCCACTTTCATTTTTATGTATATGTTTTTACTTTTGTTTTTGGATGAATTTTCTTTAATTATAATTCTGCTGTTATATAGTTTAGTAGCCTGCTTGCTATCCATAGAGTATCATAATATACGCATTTTTGGGGTGCCTGGGTGGCTCAGTGGGATAAAGCCTCTGCCTTCCGCTCAGGTCATGATCCCAGGGTCCTGGGATGGAGCCCCGTATCGGGCTTTCTGCTCAGTGGGGATCCTCCTTCCCCCCCTCTCTCTGCCTGCCTCTCTGCCTACTTGTGATCTCTGTCAAATAAATAAAATCTTTAAAAAAAAAATAAGCATTTTTGCATGCTATCAAAACTACTGGAGGCGGCTTTTGGCTTCTTGGCTTTTTGTTTGTTTTGCATTTGAGAATGAGTGTGTAGAATATTCTTTATGTCACCTCAAAACAATGAAACTGAGGGGCTGGGTCTGAGTGGCTCAGTTGACTGGTTGAGTTTCTGACTCTTAATTTCAGCTCAGGTCATGATCTCAGAGTGGTGAGATCCATGCAGCCTGCTTAAGGTTCTCTCTCCCTTTCCCTCTGCATCCCCACCTTTAGCTATGCCTGCTTGTGTGCGTTCTCTCTCTCTCTCTCTCTTTCTTAAAAAAAAAAAAAAGAAAGAAAAGAAAAAAAAAGAAAAGAAACTGACCATAGGGGACGGGAGGGAAAACTGATGGGGGCGGGAATCAGAGAAGCAGAGGAACCATGAGACCATGACTCTGGGAGACAAACTGAGGGTTTGAGAGTGGAGGGGCGTGGGATGGGGTAATCTGGTGGTGGGTATTAAGGAGGCCGGTATTGTGTGGAGCACTGGGTGTTACACGTAAACAATGAACCCTACATCAAAAACTAATGATGTACTATATAGTGGCTAACTGAACATAATAATAAAAAAAAACGAAGCTGAATTGTGAAGGCTGACTTAGAAACTGAGAAGGATATGAGGCAGTTCCTTGTCATATGATAAACACTTTTTTTAACCACCTCCCTCCCTCCAGACAATGTTAGCAGGTTTCTGGGCATCACAGATCTTTTCAGCAGGCAAAATGAATATCATATTAGAATTTTGGCAAGGGTGCCCTGGAGCCCAGCTTATTACACATTATAAGATTCTTTCAGAAATATGCCCTCTGCTTGATTACATACAGAAAGAGGATACTCATTAAGAAAGTAAGAGAAAAATAGAACCATATTATTATCACTATCGTTATTTTTAAAGATTTTACTTATTTATTTGACAGAGACAGAGAGAGGGAGGGAACAAAAGCAGGGGGAGTGGGAGACAGAGAAGCAGGCTTCCTGCTAAGCAGGGAGCCCAATGCAGGGCTCAGTTCCAGAACCCTGGGATCATGACCTGAGCTGAAGCCAGATGCTTAAGGACTGAGCCCCCTGGTGCTCCAACCATATTATTAAGTAAAATTCTCCTCTATATTACTATAACCAGGGTGTGGGGTGCAAGAGTGCCTGGCTCCAGGGTCTGAAACAGACCAGGTTCAGCCACTTGCTGCGGACGAAATCCAAAGGCAGAGACAGTAGTGGTAGGGAAAAGAGAAAGGAGTTTATTTCAGTGAGGCCACCACCAGGGAGACAGAGGACTAGCTCCTCAAACATTGTCTCCAAAGTGCTGAAAATACCTCCAGGTTTATATAAGGAAAATGTGGGACAAAGGTCAGTGGGTACCTGCAGGTGGGTGGGAAAGGTCAGGCCCATAATTGTCTTGGGGTCAATCATGAGGGGTGTCACTGGCTCAGGGCAGTCCTCATTGCTTGAAGGGTAATTTCAGTTACCATCACGGGATGGTTTGCCTGAAGGGTCTTTTGCTTGAGCTAAAAGATAAGCTGGGAAGAAGAGTTTAATCAATTACAAAGTACACACTGAGGTCAAAATGGAAGTATTTGAAGTCATCTTTCATTACTACCTATTTTGGCAGTCTTTATGGCTGATACAGAGTTGAGGGCTTTTATCTCATTTAGTCCCTTTGCAGTCAGTACCGTTATTTTACCCATTTTCCTAGTGAGGGACATGCAGCTTAGAGCCCTGAAATTTTGTGACCAAAATCTGAACACCAGTATGTGGCAGAACGAAAGGCATAACTTGAGCCATCTCACCCCCTCTGTGTCCCTGAGCTAACCAGCAATTTGTCACTCAACCCTACTTTCCCCCTTCATGCAGTTAAAAGACTGCTTTTCTGGGGCACCTGGGTGGCTCAATGGGTTAAGCCTCTGCCTTCGGCTCAGGTCATGATCTCAGGGTGCTGGGATCAAGCCCTGCATTGGGCTCTCTGCTCAGCAGGGAGCCTGCTTCCTCTCTCTCTCTGCCTGCCTCTCTGCCTACTTGTGATCTCTGTCAAATAAATAAATAAAATCTTAAAAAAAAAAAAAGACTGCTCTCCTGTGTCTCTGTTAGTGTTCCCTTTGGATTAAACCCTCTAATTTTTCAGCTCTTCTTTGTGACATAATCTGTCTCAAATTCTGCTCAATCCTGTACTTGTATGGTTAATTTTAAAATATTTATTTATTTATTTATTTGAGAGAGAGAGAGAGAGAATGAGAGCGAGCACAGGCAGGTCGAAGAGCAGAGGGAGAGGGAGAAGAAGGCTCCCCGCTAAGCAGAGAGCCCGATGTGGGGCTTGATCCCAGGACCCCAGGACCGTAGGACCCTGCGATAATGACCTAAGCTGAAGGCAAACTCTTAACCAACTGAGCCACCCAGGTATCCCTGTATGTTTAGTTTTTACTGTAAATTAAAACTTTTACATTTATTGTATTGGATTTAATCTCATTCATGTTGATATAGTGTTTCACCAGTTTAAGATCATGTTGTGTATTAATTCTGGCACCTGATGCATATACTGTTTATTTCTGCCAACTGTATCAATGTGTTTCTATTGATTCATCCGGATGATTGTAACATATATTGATCAGGATCAGGACAAGATGAAACAGTTTACAGCACAAGATTCAACCCCATTAGGATGACCTTATCTCATCCATTGGATTTTCTGGAATGCTTGTGTCATGATAGAATGCAATTCAGGAGTAATTTAGGTGTTGGTAAAACAGTAATTTGTTTTAATTCCACTTGCATTTTAAGCCATGCATAGAGTAGTCCTCTAAAGTTTGACTATCCAGTATATGCTCTCCAAGAAAAGGGTTTATTTTTATTTTTTTTTTCCTTATGAATTTCTCTGTAGAATTACTCCATGATTCCAAATGACAGTGAATGGGTATGTTTTAATATTGTTAATATATATTGGGGGCCTTGTTATTCTTATGTCTAGACTATCATTTACACTGAGGATGGAAAATATATTGAGTAACAGGTAATACAAATAAACCCTGGAATTAAGTACTTTGATAATATGAAATCAGTAATGTCATACCATTGCCCGATTAAAAGAAATTAAAGGATTAAAAAATGTTTAGATATGGAGCAAGTGGAATTTTTATTTGGGATTTATAAAGTGACTTGGAGGCATTTAGTTTCCTTTTCATGACTTGGATGAGATGGGTGATTCCATCTGTGATCTGCAAATGGAGATATTTGCTTTCAGAACCCTGTGACTGTGTGTGCCGTGTGTTCATGTATTCCTGGGCCTGTAGAAAATCAGACCCTGTGGAAGACTGTAATTGGTACTGTTGGGCTGTCTTGTTGTAAGTATTATTATAAAGCCTGCTGAGAATTTTTTTTAAAAGTTTGGATGCCAAAATTTGATATCAAATTGCACTTGGCAGCTTGACAATTATAGTAAAATTTGTAATGTAATAACATCTTTAATGTTTTAATTGCCATCTTAAATTTTTGGCAATCAAATTCAAAGTCAAACACAATCTTGGTAGCTAAAATTTCAAGGGAAAAAGAGATACATAATTTTCAACTATTGTGGACCACGGATTAAATATGACCTCATCCTAACTGGATTACATCTGCAAAGAAGACCCTGTTTCCAAATGAGATCACATTCACAGGTACTGAGGGCTTGTACTTGAACATACCTTGTTAGAAGACATTATTTAACCCATAAGAGCATTTAGGAGTAGAATAGAAACAGCCTAAGACAGAGGCTGGAAAAGGTACCTCAGAGATACCAGCAGCTGTGATCCTTTTTGTGTTTCTTTCAGAATCTTGACCTTGGGTCATCTACTTGTACATTTAAGGAAGTTGTAATTTCTCTTTGGAACATTTTTTTCTGTTGACCTGTTCTTTCAGGAGTCTTTTCAATGAAGCTTCTCAGATCAGAAACCATAAACAAGCGTGTCATTTGTATATTTTATTTTATAATGAAACTGCCAAAATGTTTTCCAGAGTAGCCCATGAGTTGAAATCTAATGTTTAATACCTTTGGAATTTATACTTCCCACAAATGACACCAAAGATTCAATATCAAATAAATTTGTAATGCTTTTGAGGCATGGATTTGAATCCCATATTTTATAAGCCTATTTTCTTGGAATGAGTCACTTTACAGGCAGATGAGACAAGTGGTCGGTTTAGCTTTTATATCATAGTGAAATTTTATTTTTCTCTACTCATTAACTCTGTTATGTATGCTTATATACTTTTTAGGAGTTTTTAATTGTTATTAATAAAATAATACACCTTTACATGTTTAAAGGCATACCCAATTAATTTTGTCCTCAAATTAAGCCCTTCCAATGTTCAGGGATTGAACTCCTGAGTGCTATATTAAGTCTGTAACTAAATACAGGTGCTGTTTTATTGTAATACCCACTTATGCAAGTGCCATTACCTTACTGGTCTCCCTTAAAATTTGTTTATAAATGGTTCTTTCACATTTATCCCTTGTAAACAGCTCTTGTGATAAATGCGTATCTTTAGACAGTGGTTAGAGGGTGTAGCTTCTCTAGCAGGACAGCTTCAAGCTTGTTTATTTTTTGGCTTAGCTCTTTTACATAATATCTCAAATTCCATGCTCACAGCTGTTGCATTTTTTTCCATGACGTGATTTTCTGCTTGTATCTGTCATTGCCATTTGATGAGAACTGTAGTGTTTTATTTTTTTCCATCTTCATTTGTTTTTTTTTTTCCCCTTCATAATTAACTGTGTGTCTTTGTCTTCATGGCTTTATTTTACGTTCATGGTCCTTTTTGATGTCTCTGGTTTTGCCGTTTACGCATAGCTCGAGTGATTTTTTTTTTTTTTTTATAGTTGCAGTGTACATATTTACCTAGATAAAGCTTGGGAATCAATACAGTTTTTTAAAGCACTTCATGCATTTTAGCTTCTACATAGATAATAGGTGTTTAGCTTCACATGTTACAGGAGTTCAAAGTTACATTTTAAAATTTAGGAAATAACTGCTAAGAAAATTAAAGATTTTTGTAAACAACCAGTAATTAACTACTGTCTTAAGCAATTACAAATAATAGATGTGATTTTCATGGGATCACTGGATGCTGTCCCTACATGAACTGGAATTATCAAATGAACACTCCACCTCAGTAAACCTTAGGGAACTATACTATAATCCAATGGATTGATTCGGTCAAGTAAATAAAAACCGTATTTCTTTGTTAAAAATGAGTCCAGTGTAGGTACAAAAAATAACTTTAATGTACATCGAAAATGTCATTAATTAGTAGTATGATACCATGCATATTAAGTGAACAACTTGATGAAGATTTCTCAACCATGGTACCATAGACATTTTAGGTCAGATAATTTCTTAATGCAGGTGGCTGTCCTGTGTATGGAAGTAGGTTTAACAACATCCCTGGCTTCTACCCAGTACATGCCAATAGCATAAACATGTGTTGTTTTGTTTTCTTGTATCAATTTAATCCTTAGGCTCTCTATACTTTTGGACTTTGTTGGTAAAAATTTTGAGCCTAGGGATGGGGACAGGATTGTCTCCACTAAAAGAGCTAAGTGGATCCTTTTATCTTCCTTGTTTGTTAGCTCTGCCTTAGTATGTGTGCTGAACCTTTTCTGCTCTCCCCACCCTTTCAGCAAAACTTGTGGCCCTGTTTCCCATTTCCTGACAACGTCTCTGTATGATTAGTGACTGGTAACATCTTTTGAGCTGAGGAGTTAATACTGGATAATGGCTTTGTGGGTTACCCTCTCAAATCAGGTTTGAGTTTCCATAGTCCTGAGTCTGAAAAAGCTGGGTTAAGTGGAAAATTTTAAATTAGGGCAGAGCCCTTGACAAAGATATTTTTGGTCAAATTAGTCTTTTAGTGCTTGTAGCACATCATGGAGCTGAATTTTGTTTGAATCTATACAACGGAGAACATGACTTCAAAAGATTGGAAAGTCCCTTATTTGATAGAGATAAAGTCTGGTGTGGCATCTTACACAGTGAAGGAGAGAATGAATGACAGTTTGTGGGCATTGTGAGGGTTGGGGTATGAGCTTGGTTAGGCAGATTTGAATTCCTAAGAGAAATCCCTGAATTATCCTGGCTATGATAAATTTCTTTATCACCTAAATGCCGTCAAACCATCAAATCTCAGGAGTTCTTACTTTGAATCAGCTCTTGAATATTCTTGTCACTACTTGACTGGGTGTTTGAACACTGAAAGATTTAGCTACTTGTCTCCCCTCCACTCCCCTGATACTGCCAGACTAATTGTTTTAAAGACTGGTTTTGTTGAATCACAAAAGTCTCCTGTGTCCCTCCACACCTGGCTCCACTGTGTCTGTTCAAATTTGTCCCGTTTGTTCCTAGTGAAAGGAGCCTGCTTTCCAGCAGTTTTGTTTTTGTTTTTAACTAATTCATGAATATATCAAGCTCATACCTGTTCCGTGCTTTTGCTGTTTTTCACTCTTGTGTGGGGTTAAAACATTCCTTGCTGCCTGATCGCATTCTTACTTATCACCCTAGGTTCAGCTGAAGCCTATGTCCTGCACAGGGATATACGTAAATAGTTTATTCTGTATTGATTTCTACTTGCTTTAATCTGAAAGCATTGACTATAGGCAGTACTCATTTTGGCCCTTATCAATATATGGCTTTGTTCAAAGTGGTAACAGTTTTGTGTGTATGTTTCGGCTATTCAGCTAATTAATACATTTCTGGAAGGCAAGTATTTCTGGTTTCTATATTCCATTAGTATGTGAGTATATGCGTAACAGGTACCTAGTAAAAATTTACATTCATGGATGTCCAGGTACTGATTGCATTCTATTTTAAAATATTGTAAAACCCAAATGCAGAAAATGTATAGAAACTGATAGGACCATGTATAGTCCCAGATTAAAATGAAGAAAGGTGACCTTTCTGGATGTCAGAGAAAGGAAGGTGTTTTTTCTTAAGTGAGAAACAGTAAATAGAGGTACCTTGGAAAAGGAAAACCAACTAGTGGCTTGTAAAAGGAAATCTGTTTAGCTTATTTGTAACATGTATGTGAATTATGGTGCAATTAATGACACTTTGGATGTGAAGTGTATGTCATATTGAGTTACTGTCAGTCGAGGAAATGAATAAATGCAAAACTGTTGGTTGATGTGGATCACAAAAAAATATCATTACAGAATCCTAACTGATCTTCATGTCCTTCCTTTCAGATACGCAGATACCTCTCATCACTGCACCAATGGACATTTGAAAGTGCTGTTGTCAGATGCTTGGAATCATGGAAACCTCATCGATGCTGTCCTCATTGAATGATGAGTGTAAATCAGACAATTACATTGAGCCTCACTACAAGGAATGGTATCGAGTAGCCATTGATGCACTCATTGAACATGGGTTAGAAGCATACCAAGAATTTCTTGCCAAGGAACGAGTATCAGACTTTCTAGCCGAGGAAGAAGTTAATTATATTCTGAAAAATGTCCAGAAAGTTGCACAAACTACGGCTCACGGTACTGATAACTCCTACGACGATACCTCATCTTCAGGGACTTACTGGCCCATTGAGTCCGATGTGGAAGCTCCAAATCTTGACTTGGGCTGGCCGTATGTGATGCCAGGACTCTTGGGGGGCACCCATATAGACCTCCTCTTTCATCCACCGAGAGCACAATTACTTACAATTAAGGAAACTATTCGGAAGATGATCAAAGAAGCAAGAAAGGTAATATTTTCATTTCTAAATGAAATTTTTCTTTTAAGTGAATTTTTTTTTCATCGAAGTAGAGTTGACACACAATGTGACACTAGTTTCAACGTGTATAACGTAGTGATTCAACAAGTCTGCCTTATCTGGTGCTCACCACAAGTGTACTAACTCTACCACCATACAACACTATTATGATACCATTGACTATATTCCCTATGTTGTACTTTTCATCCCTGTAACTTATTCATTCCACTCTAAACGAAAAATATGTGGAAAATGCACCAGAGTAATATAGCAGGTATGTTAAAAGAATCTCTGTATGTGTGGACCATGCCTATTATTCTCAGAAAATACACATATGAGTACATAGGAGGGTTGTACTTCCCATATCTTGTGTATATTTAACAGAGTGGTTAGGTCCCTGCTACAGGAGATTTCTGTCTTTTAATGTACCTTCTTCTGCCTGTGAAGGTGAGGGTATATGAACCGGCAACAAGCTGATGTGATATATTCATTGAGTTAAAAGCACTCACGTTTTCCTTAATCTCTGAAAGGAAATATGTTATTGGGAAATCTGGTGAAATTTTTTTTGTCCTCAAAAGGACTGAACCCTGATTCTTGCTCTGGACATAGTTTGCACTATTAAATAAACCATAGATTTATTTATTAATTTCCTCAGTTGTGTGGAAACAGTATAAAATCAGGCATGACAATGTAAAATTCTGAGGTAAGGTCCTGAAGTACTTAGCATTTTAGGCCTCTGTGTTCTTTATTAAATATTTATATTGCCTTATAAATCTCAGAAATTCTTTTTTAGGGCTTGAATAAAACTGTAGAAATTTTCTTTAAATCAATCAAGTAAAAGTTATTGAGTGTTTGCTAGGTAATCAGTACCATGATAGACAATTTTGAGATGACAACAAAATTACCTAAGCTGTTTATTGAACCCAACCTAGAGTTTTAAAATGAAAGGTTAAGGAGTTATGATTTTTCACTATAAAGTTTCTGTTTCTTTCTCTTTTTTTTTCTTTTTTTAAAGATTTTATTTGACAGAGATAGCGAGAGAGGGAACACAAGCAGGGGGAGTTGGGGTGGGGTGGGGAGGGGAAGCAGGCTTCCTGCTGAGCAGGGAGCGGAGACCAAAGCAGGGCTTAGTCCCAGGACCCTGGGATCATGGCCTGAGCAAACACTCAACAACTGAGCCACCCAGGCATCCCTAAGGTATCAGTTTCTTACAGATGCCATGCAATATAGAAATGTAGATCTAAAAGGGACCTGAGGATCCACACATACATGACATTGCTTTGTTTCATGTCACTAAGACCCGGAAATGCTCCAAAAGCTTGCTTTTATGAAGTACAGAAGTATAAGACTCTTGAAATTCTCAGTGACCTTATCGTTTGCAAGATAGGCAACTAAAAGCCTCCTAATCATGTTAGGGAAACGCAGTGTTCTGGGGCTAATGTCAACTGTGGACTTTGCAAAAATAAGGTGACTTTTTCCCCCCCATGCCTTTTGAATTCAAATAACCTGGCTTTTAGCCATAAACTTAGCAGTATTACATGAAAGAAAGTACTAATCTAGTCTATTTGTTAAAAATTACCTATAAAAGCAGGCACATGGTAGGTGTCCAAACTTACTGAATGAATTAAACTGTTAGTTCAATTTTCTGAATTGAACCATGAGTATTTTTATCTTTTTTTTAAAATTTTATTTATTTATTTATTTAATTTTATTTATTTACTTAACAGAGAGAGTGAGAGAGAGCACAAGCAGGGGGAGCAGCAGAGGGAGAGAGAAACAGCAGGGAGCCCAATGTGGGACTCAATCCCGGACTCTGGGATCATGACTTGAGCCGAAGGCAGACACTTAACCATTTGAACCACCGAGGCACCCCGAGTATTTTTAACACTACCATCCTATGCTCTGTGGACACATTATATAATTGTATTTTGTAAAACAATAGAACAAAAGCCAAGAATATACATGAATTCTTGTAAAGGTAGAATAACAGATATCAAGTACTGTAACATTTGCTCATTTCTGTTTCAAGAGACAGTATGTTTTTGGACTATAATAAAAACTGAAAATTTGAAACATCACTGAAGACTAAGATTATTATTATGGTAAACTTAGTTATGAATTCATGAGCCTACATCACAGCTAGTTTTCTTTGGAGCATTGTATTTCTGTGGTAGAAAATGAAATTCAGGAGATATCCTAAGTTCGTGGGCTAGCACTCACTGGAAACTGAACATCCGTCATGACCGTTTGATGTGTTTTTTTCTTTCTTTCTAATGTGGTGGCTATTTACTTAGTGAGCCTCTAAAAGTAATATTCTCTGCCTGGTCATTGTCTGCTGGGAGCTCCCACTTGCATTGGCAAGATGAGAAACGTGAAGTCCATACTGTAAAACAGTGATCTAATGTTCTGCTTCTCTTCCACAAAATCGAAGCAGCATGAAATTAGAAGGAGAATTTACCTTTATTGGATTTTATGTGTATATATTCCAAGAAAGAATTATTTGAACCTTGTGCATTTGAATATAAATCATACTAGATAACATAGTGTTTTGTTTTGTTTTCCAAAAGTGTTGGGGAACATTTTGATTTCTGCCAAGATGCATTAAATATTGAGGTCAAGTGGTCTATATATGTATGTAACATGTATTTCTCCAGTCTTTTGGAAATATCTTTGTGTGTCACTATGTCTATTTAATGATTTTTGAAGGATCCAGTACTCCAGAAAAGAAAAAGTTATTGAACTAATTTTTACAAAATGTTACACTATTTAGCCCATAACTGGACAAAGTCTTGTGAAAAAAAATTTAAAATAAGAAGAGCAAATATTATTTTGAAGTAAAATTTCATCAGAACACATTGCTTTGTAGATTAAGTGTGGTTTTCATGACTGTTATTTACTTAGCAGATAAGTCAGGTTCTTATAATCTTTGGAATCAAAGGAAGCTTATTATCAGGGTCAACTTTCTGTTTTCAAATTATTTTCAGAAGGCGAATTCTCTTTATTGGATAACTCTCAGTGAATTGTCATGGCATTATGAAGAAGATGGTATTTTTTCCATAAAGTGTTTGAGTAATATATATTTTAATGAATAGAACAAATTTTCTTGGCTTTAGATTTCTTAGGGAGATTCTTTAATCAACATTATGAAACTACTGAGATATGAAGCCAAACAAGTAGGTCAAGGAACCGGCAAAGCAGAACCCAAGGAAAGTGATCTCAGAGAATAATTTAAGTGCATTTTCACTGTCCTGTTTGCAATTGACAGAAAGTACTTACAAAAAAAAAATTTTTTTTAAATAAATAAATCATGGAAAAATCTTAAAATAATGAAAAGAATCCAAAAAGCACTTCTCTAAGAGGTCCAAGCATTGCAAGTCTGACTACCAAATTAACTTTCTAGTCCCTTGAAAAAGGAAATAAAAATGAAACTATATCATATCTATCTTTATTGGAAATACTTTGTTTTTAAATTTCACTGATTTATGTGCTCTTGTTTCTATCTCAAGTGAGACAGTCTCTGAATCATTCTATTTTACAAGCAAAATATAATCTTTATAGTATTTCAAAGATCCATAGATTTTTCTTTTAACTTACTCATTTTATTTTTGCCAGTTGTCACTCAGAAATTTTATAAAGGTGGGCACCTGGGTGGTTTAGTCAGTTAAGGGTCTGCCTTCAGCTCAGGTCATGGTCCCTGAGTCCTGGGATCGAGTCCCACATTGGGCTCCTTACTCAGTGGGGAGTCTGCTTCTCTCTCCCTCTGCTGCTCTTTCTCTCTGTGTCAAATTAAAAAAAAAAAAAATCTTGAAAAAAAGTTGTATAGAGGTTTTTTGTTTTATTTTCTTGCTTTTTCCTTTTGTATGTTTTTTCTTTATATGTCTCCTTACTTTGTCATTAGAGAATTTTCCTTTGGGAAAATCCAATTAGGAATAACTTCTTTCCATACCAGAAAATAGCTCAGAATCCTGTTGAGACAACATGCATCCACTGGAGATGGAGATGCTAAGTCTGTTTTCCATACCAGAAAATAGCTCAGAATCCTATTGAGGAATAACTTCTTACTTGTGCCCTAAATGCTCCATATTCTTATTGACTGGCTCTTTTTTCTAACTCCTTCCTATTTTTCTCTATGTGGTTGCCATAATTATATTCAGGTCAACTTTATATCATCTGATAGCATCTAGCAAGACTTTTCCCAGGTAATTACTTGTCTCTCAAGAGGTGTTCCCAAGATGATACATGCATGTATTCCTAATTACTGTGAACACTTCTTATGAAAGTATCCTCTCTAATTACTTTAAAGAGTAATCTTTCATTAAAGTAATTTTTCTTCTAGTCTCTCTGCGGATATCCCAAAAATTATGATTTCTTCTGATAGTCTTCAATATGGGAATACTTAATCAGAATGCTCTTTTCATCTGGTTCCTTATTCTAGGCTACCTATCTTCTGTGAGGTATGAATCTTACTCTTGTGAAACAGGGACTCAAGAAGACACATAAGCATGAATCTAGTGAGAATTAGGGCAGAGTAGTTCCTGAGGTGTTCAGTACTGTCTCTCCTGAGTCACTGCTGTTGGGTGTGGCTGTTATGGCCTGGGGAGCTATTAGTAATACAGGGAAACATTAACCAACAATTGGCCCATGGCCACAAATGGGAAGGTGAACAGTCCATGGGGCTTTTCCTAGGATTTGCCTGGCATTGTAAAGGTAGTGCTAGACTAGAAGCTCTGTTATCAGGGGTCTACCACTAACTAGTCAAGAGACTGAACAGGTCATGGTACCTCCCCAGGTATCTTCATTTATGTAGTGAAAGATATGAAGCAAAGCCTTTCGGTGTTTTTTAAAATCTAGTGTTTCTATCCAGATCTCTAACAGTGCTTACCAATTCACGATTATTTCAATATGTTATACTCCTTGCTGAGTTAGTCTATTATATGAATATTTTTTTGTGTCCTAGTGTGTCATTTCCATCTGCATGACTTTGTGGTCATATCCTGCCCACTAAGTGATATTAATATATTTATCAGGGCTTTTATTAGGCTAGGATCATCACTGCCTTGATGCTCCTGATTTTTATTAAGAATTTCCTCTCTGCCCTCCCTATTGCAGCTCTCACTGTGAATCTTTTCATTCTTTGAACTTGAGTCAAAATTTGTATTTTTTTGTTTTGTTTTGTTTTTTCCCCAGGAAGTGTTTGTGTAGTCAGATTTAATGACATTTTTTATCCTGTGACATTTGTGTGTATAATTGGGAGAGGGCAAGATCTTGTTAAAAATGCACTGGCTTTGCTGTGTGAACTGTTGCTGTGTCTGTTTCGGAGTCTGCTCTCTGCACTGAGCTCCTGTGACATACAGGGAGAGAACACTTTCCACATTCTCCCCAGTTCATTTACCTGCTCCCTTCCTATACTATTAGCAGTAAGTCTGATGATACAGTATACAGTTTTTAACACAATTGCTTAAGGGAGGGGAGAGGAGAGAAGATAGCATGTAGGGACTCTGACCTTATTGCAAGATCAAGTTTTGGGCTTTCTTTGTTGACTTGAAAACTTACATGGACAAAATACTGTAGCTTCTTTGCTCTTTCCCTTTCTTTTTAAATTACCCAAATTTCAAATAATGCTCTTTTTTTTTTTTTTTTTTTTTTTTAAGAGGCTTCAGGGTATGAAGGCTCTGAATCTTGGGGTCAATTAGAGCTGGGTTAATCCCAGCTCAAACAGCTGTTTGTATGATCTATTATACTACAAACTCTCTGAGCTTTATTTTTCCCACCTGTAAAATGGAGTTGCTAATACTCCATAGGCTCCCTGTGAGGATGGAGTTGAGGTAGTTGACATGTCATACATGACACATAACACACATTCATCCATTCGTTCATTCATTCATTCATTTTAAAGATTTTATTTACTTATTTGTCAGAGCACAAGGAGGGGGAGCAGCAGGCAGAGGGAGAAGCAGGCTCCCCTGCTGAGCCAGAGGCCAGATGTGAGACTCCATCCCAGGACTCTGGGATTGTGACCAGAACGGAAGACAGACATTCAATAGACTGAGCCACCCAGGTGCCCAAACTCAGATTCGTTTAGGGCCAAGCTAGAAAAATAACTGCAGGGGAGAAGAAGGCATGTGGTATTCCATTCCAGCAGGGGGTGAAAAGAACAAGGGCAGAGGGAAGATAACTTGACTTTGTAGGCATTCTTGTTTAAAATGTAATAAATGAAACGTACCTTGAGGCTAAATGAGATAAGGTTAAGACCTCAAGTGCACATTGAGGCCTCTTATCAAAAGTTCACTTTCCTGAGAATAAGAGGATATTACCGTCTTTTGCTTATCTGTCCCTCTAATGAGATGTAAAATGTAATGGCGGTTTGCTGTGGGAGCCTTTTTGAGATGATGAGGGCTGTAACACCAGATTGACATTTTGTATTTAAAGGATTCTGCCTGCCCTTCCATAGTTGCCACAGATTCATTTTGTGGTGTATACTTTTATATTAATTCTTCTTCTTTTTTTTTTAAAGATTTTATTTATTTATTTGACAGACAGAGATGACAAGCAGGCAGAGAGAGAGGGAGGAAGCAGGCTCCCTGCTGAGCAGAGAGCCCGATATGGGGCTCGATCCCAGGACCCTGGGGTCATGACCTGAGCCGAGGGCAGAGGCTTTAACCCACTGAGCCACCCAGGCGCCCCTATATTAATTATTCTTTTTTAAACTAGTCACTCTTGAAATTATCTTGAAAAAAATTGTTGGTTTTTATCATCAGGACTAAAAATGGGATCTGGTTTTGAGTAATGGATTTCTGTTATGTAATCTAGTAACAGTATCTGGTAATATATACCGAGCATCTATGTGTTAGGCACTGTGCTAAGCACTTTACCTGCATTACCTTAAAGTGACCTTTACAACTATACTGTCAATTACATACTTTTATCATCCATATTTTACTGATGGATAATCTGCTTTTTTATGATAGGTATGACTCCAAAATGACCATAATTGGAAAGCAGGGATGACATCCTATTCCTAAATGGTGGTATTAGAAGATATGGTGGAGAGGCCCTAGGATTAACACTAGATGGTGGAGATGTAGAATCACTGGTTTCTAAGTGAACCAAATGCAAAGCCATTATGGGCTTGCTATTAGAAGTCACAGTAATGTGGGATGCTTGTGTGGCTCGGCTGGTTAAGCGTCTGCCTTCAGCTCAGGTCATGATCCCAACGTCCTGGGATCGAGTCCTGCATTGGGCTCATTGCACAACAGGGAGCCTACTTCTCCCTCTGCCTCTTCTGCCTGCAGCTCTCCATGCTTCTGCTCTCTCTTTCTCTGACAAATAAATAAAAAATCTTAAAAAAAAAAGGAGTCACAGTAAGTGCCAGCCACTGACAGAAGGTTATGATTAAGTTGATGAGAGGTGGGATTTGGATGCAGACTACATCAGGAGGCACTAAAAAGAAATGGGTTCTCTTGAGTTTATATGCAGGGGAAATTTGAAGAAGTAAGAGAAGGGACAGTCACATAATGATGTTGTCCTTTGGCCTCTCTAGGCTTCAGCTGTGAGGGGGATCAGTCCGTCTTTGCCCAACTTTATAGGTAAAAAAAATATGACAGTGTGTTCAGTCATTCCAGCAAATATTTAATGCCTGCTGTATGTCAAGTACTGTTCTAAATTCTATGGATAAAGTATATAAGGTATATAAGAAATAAATAAAGTATATAAGAATATACTTTATAAAATATATTCTATAAAGGATAAAGTATATAAGAAACCTTGCCTATGAATGGAGCTTACGTACAAATGAGGTAGATAATAAGCATAATAAATGCTTATGGAGAAAAAAACTGAGCACAAATATGGTTGGGTCAGGAGGACTGAGAGTGGTAATGGTGTTAGTCTGCATTTTAAATAGCGTGCTCAGAGGGTACCTCATCAAGAAAGCAACAGTTGAAGAAAGAGGAAATGAGCCATGCATATCTCTGCAGCAGAGCTGGCTAGACATAGGGTAGGCTATAGGGCAGGGACAGGGCTTCCTGTTTGTTAAAGGATGCCATTAAGGATGCCAGTTGGTGGACTCAGGAAAACGGGGACATGAGTTAGTGGGTTCAGAGAAGTAACCCGGAGGCCCGCATGAACTGTTATGCTCTATGTAAAATTGGGAGCCACTGGAGAATTTTGAGCAGCAAAAGAAAGATACAATCAATTTCAAATATGCTATATTAAAGGGTTCATCTGGCTTCAATATTGAAAATAACTGTTGGGCTCAAGAATAAGCACATCAGAGGCTCTGAAAATAATTCAAGTGTGAGATGATGATGTGTTAGATGGTCAGGATGGCAGCAGTGATGGTTAGTTTTTGGATATATTTTGAAGACAGTAAATGTAGTTGTGAAATAAGTTACAGAATATCAAATTACTTCAGAATTTTTGGCCTGAGCAGTTGGAATGATGGCATTGTCATTTGAAGGTGGCGTCAGTCATCAGAGATTTGGAATCAGGAAGCACAGAGACCAGGTTACAGAGGCCTGGAAGTTTCTATTTTCACCACTTCCCCAGGATGGTTGATCAGTAACCTAGCCACCAACACCTACAGACATGTCTGAAAAGCTATTTGGGAATCACATCTGAATCCAAACACAGACTGGATTTGGAGATCAGTCTTGATCCTCAAGACGGTGTAGGTGAGGGATGAAAAGTAACTTACATAAGATTCAGATACAAAGTAATGGGCAGATACAGAGTGAGAGATAAGAAGACTGGCTGGCTGGATGCTGACACAGGACCTGATAAAGCAGGAGCTTACATAACCTGCTGAGACGTGGAGGCTCCCAAAGGCAATTATTTTGCAACTCTCATATGCTGGGTCAGATGAGTGAAAGACAGAATAAGATACTGGAAAGTTGTCACTTGGGAGGTCACTTTTTTCACAGGTCATTTGGGTGGATAAATTTGGCATTTTCAGATAGTAGGGAATGTGGTGTGGTTTTGAAAAAAAGGCATGGGTTGGTGGGAGGGGTAGATTGGGATCAAATTGTAGAGGTCTTTCAAAACAAGTTCAGTGGTTGTGGCCAGTAGGAAGTCATGAGACAGGGAAAAACACTGGGCAGAGATAAGGAAATAAAATCTAGATGTTTTCTTCCTTGTAAGAGAAGTGGATGGATCGGGAAGTATATGCACATAAGTGTGTGTATACATTGTAACACCTCTGTAGATCTCTGAAATTGAATGTTGATATGTAATATACTTGAGATCATACTTGAAATTATGTATAAAAATTTGCCTCCGGGGCTGCCTGGGTGGCTCAGTGGGTTAAGCCTCTGCCTTCAGCTTAGGTCCTGATCTCAGCGTTCTGGGATTGAGTCCCACATCAGGCTCTCTGCTAGGCAGGGAGCCTGCTTCCTCCTCTTTCTCTCTCTCTCTCTCTACTTGTGATCTCTCTCTGTCAAATAAATAAAATCTTTTAAAAAAAAATTGCCTCCTACTTTTTTCACTTAGGATTTTTCCCATAATAACATAATTGATTTCCTGTACTGATAATCAGTGGCATCACAAAGCAGGAACAGTGAGAGCTGTCTGGCCTGGATGCAGGTAATAAGGAAGTTCATTATCTCTAGGGAATTTAAAAATAGCAAGAAGATTCACTAAAAGGCAGTCTGCTTTTTAGTACACCATATGCTGGCAATTGTAAATAATGTCAGTGATGATATGCTGCTCCTCACCAGGGCAGATCCCTGCTCCCCCCACCCATTCTTACCCCTCCTGTCATTCGTTGGTTCAGCAGCGCTGATATGATGAGAGTCTCATGGTAATATTCCTTTCGATAGGTTCAAAGCTTCATAACTGTTTTTGTGTAATCATCAGCCACTCCATAATTAGTTGACTCGCAAAGCTTTAAAAGCAGAAAAATAGTAGTACACATTATTTTCCCCACAAGCTAACATTTTCCTTTGGGCTGTATTTTCTTATTAATAATCACCTTTCAATTTCCCCCTTAAGAATTCAAACATATTATAAACAAGTAAATAAATGTGAAAAGCAGAAACATTGCCATTTGGCTAAATATCAATCCAATAGGTGCTACTGGAAAATCCATAATCATGAACAAAACTCAGTATCTGTTTCATAGTAGTCATATTGAAGCCTGCTGAAATCCTGGAGCAGTGACTGGAAAAAAAATAAAAAAAATAAAGAGTCGTGAACCATGTAGTCTTTTTACAAATGGGCAGTTGGAAATTGAGAAAATCCAAAAGTCTGAAGTCACCCAACTCATTAGTAGCTATTAGGGCAGATAGTATGCAGGCTTCTCAATTTCCATTACCAGACTGTTTTGTTTTTTTTTTTTTTTTTTTTTAAGATTTTATTTATTTATTTATTAGAGAGCATGTGCACATGAGGCGGAGAGCAGAGGGAGAAGGTCAGATAGACTCAGCACTGAACAAGGAGCCTAATGTGGAGCTCTGTCCCAGGATCCTGAGATCATGACCTGAACCAAAATCGAGAGTCAGACACTCAACTGACAGAGCCACCCAGGCAACCCTCCATTAATCAGGCTGTATATTATGTTACTTCTCTACTGGGAAGGAGAACTAAATTTCTCAACAACATCAATAATATCTAATGTTCATTGTCGTGTGCCAGGCAGTGTTTTAGGCTCTTTATTTGTATTAACATATTCATAACCACTCTAGAAGATAGATGGCTCTATTGCTTCCTCTCAGAGGTGAGAACAAAGAGATCAAAGAACTTACACTAGGATTTAGAAGTAGGAAATGGTATTTGAGCCCCAGCAGGGAGTTCAAACAGAACACATAACCATCAGTATTACCTCTGATAGATCATTCCATGCTGGTACCATGTAGACCAGCTGAGTTCTCTTCTCACCAGGCTTTTGGGCAGGTCCTGTCACACTTGATTCCTGCTTATCTACCAGATAAAGTCCCACTCAGTAAGCATGGCATATATAAGGCTCTTGATGCGTTCTTACCTTTGTGCTTTATCTTCTTTCCTCCTCCCATCAATCACCTTAAACTCCAGTTTTATTGAATTGCCATTTTCTGGGCATGCCATGGTAGCTTATTCCTTCTTAATTTTGTAATGGTTATTCCCCCACTTGCAGCTTCTTTTCCTGTATTGTCTCCTGTACAGTTTTTAAAAATCCATGTTAATGATGAGTCATCTCCTATGATATTGCCACCTTTGTACTTGTCCTTTGATTTTAATTCTAATTCTAATTCAAGGCATGGTATACATCATTGTTTCTTTATTTAAAACATCCCATATAACTTTCATGTTCATTTTTGTAATTTTCATAGTTTTTGCTCTACTTAATTTTTGGATATTTTCTATATAGTTATCTTTAAGTCATTAATCCTTCATTTGAGTACTATTTACTATTAAACTCATCCATTGAGTTCTTAATTTTGGTATTGATATTTTTTAATCATGTAATTCTTGATTGCCTAAAAAACAGTTACTTTAAAGTCTGCTTATGAAAATACCAATATTTGGATTACCTACAGGTCTGTTTCTATTTTTTGTTTTTTCTCTTGGTGTTTGCTCATTTGGTCTGTCTTTGCATTTACTTGGGATTTTTTGATTGAATGCTGAATATTTAGTATAAAAAATTGTAGAGGTGGTCTCCATTAGATAGGATTTAGTTTTCTTTGATTTGACAGCTAAAGTAAGATTAGATACCCCCCAGATAGGGATTGGGATATAATGAGACTGAGATTTAGTCTTTCAGAATAGTGATTTATCTCCAGTTTTCCCTTACCCTTAGGGTAACACTTCTGGGATCTCCTTTAAACACTGATGTTGTTTACAGGGGCCTCTTCTCTTAGAAGAACCTGAAATCCAGTGTGATTCTCAAAATCATTCTTAAGCATTTTCCCCTCTTACCAACTTCCTTCTGTTTGGTTTCTTATCCTTTTACTCAGGCAGAAATTTTGGATTTGGCAAGTGTCTCAAGGGCATCAACACAAGGAATCTTGAGCTCACTTTATTATGATTCCCTTTGCTCTGTGATTACAGGTTATCAAGTTCTTTTCCCTTTGTGGTACTGGCCTCCAGTTTTGTTTGTTTTCTCTAACCCCCTGAGATTGCTAAAAGGTTTTCACCATAACTTACTGTTTAGTATCAGTGCCTTGCTCTGAATTGGCAAGCATGTAAAAGTGTTAGGTGAAAAAGTGGCAAGAAAAATTTGTCTTACCTTGTTATTTCTCTTCTATCTATGATCTTGGCTCCATAAACACTGGCTGCATTTATTATTTTTTTTTCTGAACCTTGTTATTTCCCATAGGAGAGTTGAGCTAATAAAATTATCATTGTCTTGTATTAGAGAAGTCCCTTTTAGTTTATTTTGAATGCGTTAGTATGATTAAGTATCACAAAATCTGTAGGTGAATTTAAGAAAAAAAAAACACATATTAGATATATATTAAGGAGTTTAAAATAAAAACCAATGATAGTTTTCATTTCAGCAGCACATATACTAAAATAGGAACAATACAGAGAAGATTAGCATGGCCCTTATGTAAGAATGACATGTAAATTCATGAAGCATTCCATAATTTTGCTGGATGGGGGATGGGTCTTAAGGAGGACATTTGTTGTGATGAGCACTGGGTATTGTATGTAAGTGATGAATCACTGATTTCTACTCCTGAAACCAATATTGCACTGTATGTTAACTAATTAAAATTTAAATAAAAATTTAGAAAAATGATAACTATCACTATTTAAATGTTTAGAAAAAATTATTTGAAATTTTCTGTCTTGTATAAAAATAAGTGCATTTCTTCTCATTCAGTGAATCAGTTAATGGCTAGTTTTATTTTATTCTTATTTGAGTATTTCCAACATGTTTATGAATGGAAACCATCCTGTATATTATTTTAACTTCTCATGCCTTTGTCAACATTTCTCTGTATAATGCATGTCGTGAAACACATTATTTTAACCATCATTCCAATGAAATTTTGTCTGCATAAATTAAAAATGATAAATTCTTGTGTTTAGAATATTAGTCAAATAGTATACGTGTGAGAATATGTTTAGGTATAGATATGCTACCTATGTAAGGATGGACATTCATGTATATATATGAGAGTATAGGTATAGACTTTTAGTTCTACATGTTTAAAATACTAGAGAGAGAACTGCAAGTCCTTGAAAAATGCAAATATTTAACTGGGAAATTTAATAGAGCTTAAGTGCTCTCAAGTTTAGGGTCTTAAAAAATTAACTCTTTGTGTCAAAAATATCATATACAGCCATATTTAATTTAATAATAGTTTATAAACTTTTTATAACTTTTGTATTTTTGTACTTTTGTATTTTTTTATTTTTTAAAGATTTTATTTATTTATTTGACAGAGCTCACAAGTAGGCCAAGAGGCAGGCAGAGAGAGAGAGAGAGAGAGTGGAAGCAGGCTCCCTGCTGAGCAGAGAGCCTGATGCGGGGCTCGATCCCAGGACCCTGGGATCATGACCCGAGCTGAAGGCAGAGGCTTTAACCCACTGAGCCACCCAGGTGCCCCGTAACTTTTGTATTTTAACACTTTCAGGTAAACTTATTTTTTAAAACAAAAGTATATATGCCATGATCTATTCAAAACATGAAGATGAAAACAACCCTGAATGAAACCAAGAGCAAGAATTTTGTAGCTTTATGTTCTTCACAGTTGTGCTCTATAAAACGCACGTTTGGGAAAGTGTAATATTAATTTTTTTCAAGTGTCTGTTTACCTTATCTTTTTCAAAAACATTTGCCACATTCAAACAGTAAATGTATCCATTGAGCTGAATACACTAACTTTTTTCTCTTTGTAAGTTACATTCCAAATAGAGTATTTCAGTTAACAGTCCAATGTGAAAAAACCATGTGGCTCATTCCTAAAATAAAAGATTGCTCTGTCAGCTGCCATTTTATGTTTTGTTATGTTTAGACCAATACTGATTCAATCAACATACCTTTTAGGATTTATTTACATAGTTTCATAGTAGCAAAATCCCTAGAGCTCAAAGCCACAGATTTCCCAGAGCTTAGTTTCACATAAATACGTGTATCCACACTGTTTTATTTTTAAGGGTGATATCAAAGAAATTGAGAGGCCAAACAGATATTTTAAAATAATACTTAAGGAAATGTGACCCAAAGAATGCACTTATTTGTTAATTCTCAATACCAGAAATAAAAAAGTCCATTTTCTGTTTTTCCTGGTTACTGCTGAAGAAACTGGTGCAGATTGCTATAACCTATGTAACAATATATTCGACTCATGTGGTCATATTAACTGAGAAGAAACAGTGATAAGAACAATTTTTTTTTTTTTTAAATTACACACTTAACATGGGGCTTAACATTTAAAACTGGACTGAACATTTTTGTTTTGCCAAGGGCTGCTTTCATAAAATCCCCAAAGCTTCCTTTCCAACTGGGGACTGTCCAAGCAAATACCTTGAAGTTTTCAGCTTTTCCACCTCAAATGCCACCCTCTCTTCTAATCAGTTTTCTTCGGAGGAAAAAACATCTGTGAGCTTGACCCACACCCCTGCGATTCTATTACTTTGATTTTTGTTTTTGTTTTTGTTTTTTATTGTAGTTGACACATGATGTTAAATTAGTTTCAGGTGTATAGGTGTATAGCCAAGTGATTCAAGGACTATATATGTCATGCCATGTTCACCACAACAAGTGTGGCTACCACCTGTCACAATACAGATTACAACATCACTGTCTTTTATTTCCATGACCCTTATTCATTCCATAACTGGAAACCTGTATTTCCCACTCCTCTTCACCCATTTTGCACCCCCCCACACCAACTACCAGTTTGTTCTCTGTATTTATAGTTAGATTCCACATATAGGTAACATCATATGGTATTTATCCTTCTCTGATTTATTTTACTTTGCATAATATCCTGTAGATCCATCCACGTTGTCACAAATGGCAACATCTCATCCTTCTTTATGGCTGAATGATATTTTGTTTATATATATATATATATATATATATATATATATATATATATATATATACACCACATCTTCTTTATCCATTTATCTAATTGACAGACATTTGAGCTGATTCTCTGTCTTGGCAATTGTAAATAATGGAACAACAAATATGGGGATGCATGTATCTTTTCAAATTAGCATTTTCATTTCTTTGGGTAAATACCCAGTAGTGGAATGATTGGGTCATATGGTAGTTCTATTTTTAATTTTTTGAAGAACCTCCTTACTGTTTTCCACAGTGGTTATACTAATTTTCATCCCTACCAAGAGCGTAGAAAGGTTTCTTTTTCTCCACATCCTTGCCAACACTTGCTATTTCTTGTCTTTTTGATTCTAGCCATTCTGACAGACGTGAAGTGATATCATTGTGGTTTTGATTTGCATTTCCGTGATGATGAGTGATGTTGAGCATCTCCTTGGATAGTATTTATATGCAAAAACATATAAAAGGAATCTTAAAGAGGACTTTATAATGGACATTTATATGTGTGATGGGTATTAACTGTTGTTTCTTAATGTTTCCTGAAAGTGAATGTTTAAAAGATTTTTCTCCTTGGGTCTGTTCTCTCTGTGCATTTTATTCCTTAGTGCTGCTTTCCACTCCACACCTTCAGCTACCATGCTACGCATGACTGTGGGGTCACCTGTCTTCTGAACATTGGCCTTGGATTCTAGCTGACCGTCCGGTGGCATCTTTACTTGTTTGGCCCACAAAACGTTTAATGCAGTGTGTCCCAAGTAACAGCTACAAGTTTATGAACTTCACAGTACCTCCCCTCCTGTCATCTCTCTGTGAAAGGCATCACCACTTTCTTAGCTACCGAGGCCATCATACTTTGGAATCACATATGATTCATCTCACATCTTACACCTCCAGTTCTATGTGGACTGGACTTAGTGACTCTCTTCTAATGAAAACAACATGGCTGAAGTGATGGTGTGACCAGGTTACAAAAGATATGATGCCTATTCCTTGCTCCCTTTCAACTACTTTCTGTGGGGAAGCCAGCTTCTGTGACTTGAGGTCACTCAGCAGTTTACAGGGAAGCCCGTGGGCTGAGGAAATAAGACCTCTTACCAACAGACATGAAAGTGAAGCATCTTGGAAACAGATAGGCCCTCCCAGCCAATTCCAGATGACTGCAACCTTGACTCTGAGTCAGAACCACTCAGTTAAGCTGCTCTCAAATTTTTCACCCACATAAACTGTGAGTTAATAAACATATGCTACTTTAAGCTGCAAAATTTGGGGAGTGATTTGCTATGCAATGATAGATCACCACCACAGGAGGCCTGAAATCTGTGAGTGAGATGAGATTCCTCCTTAGAATTCTCTTCATTTATACCACTGACCTGTTCCCGGACACTGTCTATTTGTATTGTAGTTACTCATCAATAAATTTTATACTTCGGTGAATTCAGGCAAATTTATACAAGTCTGAACTGTTTAATAACTATGTAAATACATCAGAGCTTAAAATATGAACCAATTCAATTCAGTATCAATTCAGTAACAATGTATCAATTCAGTAACCACACTTTATGTCTTAGGAGATTCTAGATCGTTTACCATCACCTCATGGTTCTTAAAAGACATTCTCAGCATCTTACGTTTCATATTCCCAATTATGTTATATGTCAACATCCATGAACCAATTAAAATATTGTAATTCTTCTAAATCAGGTTACAAGTTGCAGCCGATTTCTAAATTGAATCTATGGTTAAAGACTTGAACAAAGTGATATAGATGGGAAGTGATTCTTTTTTATAAAAACCTAAAGTTTAGCACCAAGGATTCTCCTTTGGTAACATTTATATGCAAAGAAATATAAAAAGGAATCTTAAAGAGTATCTTATAATAGCCATTTATATGTGTGAGGCCTCAATATTTATGACTATAGCCATCCTACTTCTCCATTTTGGGAGTGATTTGACAATCTAATCACTTTAAGGGTTACAAGTGCTAAAAGATAATTGGCTTTTTTGTCATCTTATTTTAACCTGAAACAGTATGTTTTATGGTGGTCAGAGAACAGTCCTCTTTAATTATGCCACCAAGGAAACTCTTCTTTTCCATTTGGACATTTATATTTGTAGAGGGTTAGTTTAAGGGTGAGAGAGAAGAGTTCTTTCTAGGCTCATATTTAACAGTGTGTAATTTGCTCTTTAATCACGTTAATTCTGTAGTATATGCAGCCGGTGGCCTTCAATGATGGTGGTATCCACTGTGCTCAGTGGCTCTCCCAGGTGTTCCATATCTAAATTCAGGAAGCAATGGATCTACCAAGAATTTATAACTCTCAAGGCCTAGAAGCATTTTTTTCTTTAATTTCCTGATAAATAGTGGTCAGATGGTATAAGTAGTCTATTGGATTCTGATGAATGTCTTGATTTTAAGATGATAGTCTCATAGGTAAATTAGGGGACTATAACCTACTTTCTATAACTTAACATATGTGTTTGATGTCTGCCAATAAAAAACACATATGCCAAAAAAATGGACAGATATAATCTGTTTTATGCAGGTGTCTAATATTTGAGAGAACATACTTGAAGAGATTTTAATTAAGAATATATGTCATCTTAGGGAACCTAAGAAACAACTCTACAGGGGTTTGTCCTTAACCATCTGGTATTTGAATTAACATTTTTATTTTTGACTGGAATAGAATGCAAAGCTCTTCCTTAAGGTTTCAGTAGATGACATGCTAGAAATGTATAGGCCCTTGGGATTTAGGCTTCTAGTGGAGAATGGCTTTGTTTGGTGAGAAAAGTATTAGAAATGAGCAAGGACAAATCTGACATTATACCTTTCAGAGAGAAATTTCAGAATATATAAGGGTACGTGGCAGCTTGGGGCTGTGGTTTTGAGTGTGGACTCTGGATCCAGACTGGCTTTGAATCCCAGCTCTACCAGCTTAGTTTTCTATTATGTGCTAGGTATGGTGCCCTGTGCCTAAAAGAATATTTCATTTGATCCTTGAAAACACTGTAGGTATGTTTTATTTTTCTGTTTTTTCAGATAAATTGAGATTTCAAGAAAGTAATTTGACCAAGATTATCAGCTGATATACATGGTAGATGGAGGACTGGAACCCGTGTCTGACTTACTGCCAAGGGTTTACAAATACTTTATTGTTGTAGACTTTGTAACTCAGAAGGGATGTGGGAAAACAGTAATAACAATAACTTCCAAATACTGGAGGGAGGGGTGAAAATGAGCATGACAAAGAGCTATTGAAACAATGATCATTCCTGAGCTGGGAGAGAACAAGTTTTGGTTTGACTGAAGCAAGCATATTCTTGGGAAGGTGAAAGGGAGGGTAAAAGGCCCCCTCTTCAGTCCTTATCATTTTAGCCTTGCATTAAGTTCTATTATATGTCTTTTTATTTCCTTGAGATTTCCTTCATGATATGTGGGTACCTTTTCTGTTCTCAGGTAGATGTGCGAGTTTGTGGTTCTTTTACTTTGACAAGCTGACAAGCAGGATGTGTTCAAACATGGTTGTTTCATCAGAGAATGTTAATACACACTCACATAACCAAGGTGATGCCTGTCCTTTTTTTTTTTTTTAAGATTTTATTTATTTATTTGACAAAGAGAGACAGCAAGAGAAGGAGAACACAAGCAGGGGAAGTGGGAGAGGGAGAAGCAGGTTCCCCACTGAGTGGGGAGCCCTATGCGGGGCTCGATCCCAGGACCCTGGGATCATGACTTGAGCCAAAGGCAGATACTTAATGGCTGAGCCACCCAGGCACCCCGAGGTGATGCTTGTTCTACCATTGAGCATGTGAAGTTCACATTCATAGTTTTAACTTTGTATGGGTTGTATGTATTATGTATAATGGTTGTTTCTGTTGAGAGACACTTAAACAAAATTAAGGAAAATGGGTTTCAAAGCCAGTAACCAAGAACATGGCATAGTTTGTTTGTTTGTTTGTTTGTTTTCAATCATTGGTTAAAATACTTTATCAACTGCTTAAAACAAAAGTATATGCCTAATGTGTTACCTTTCATGATTCGGTTGCCGGTTTATAGCATCTATCTAGAATGATGGAAAGAACCAAGAAATTGATGAATCAGCCCTAAAACAGCCAATATAGACATGACCAGAACCTACAGCTTTTTGGTGAGGCATGCTGTCTGGTCCTCCTCCAGAGCCTATTTACCTTTACTTTACACACAATTAAAATAAACTCCCTAATCTTTCCCAACCCAGATCAGATTACAACTATTACATTAGAATACAGGGAGCCATGCTGACAAGAGGAAAGATCAGTTTGATATCTTGATAACAAGAGAAAAACTGGGAAGCCGCAAAAGAATACTCTGAGCTTTAGCAGTTACAACTTAGAATGTAGTGATTGGCACGGTCAGCAACCTTCTAAATTGCCATTGTCAGTAAATATGCATTTTCACTGTTTTTTTTTATCCTGTACCATTGCTGAATTCATTTATTAGCACTAATAGTATTTTTGATTGCTTTAAGATTATACATATATATCCTCATGTATATTTATTGACATTAAAAATATTTATACTGTGTTATGATAGGTAAACAATGAATCCCTTCACATGGATTCTGCAAGTTCCCTATAACGCATCCAAAAGACAGAGGATTAAAAAATTAAAAAAGAGGGAAGGAAAGTAGGAAGGAAGGGAGGGAGGGGTGGAGGCAAACAGGCAGACAGGCAGGCAGTCCTGAGACTTCTACCCAGTTGTTTTTGGCTCAAGAACATTTATTATCTCCCTGTGAAAAGAGAGACTAGTGATCCAAACTAAATTATCTTTTCTGCAATATTCTTATGATTATGTTACATTTAACTGTTTATTAAATCAAAAGCATTTTATACATTGAAAAAATTAAATAATTTGCCATTGTCTTAGAAACCTTTAAATAATTCTAGATTTAAATTATATTCGGTATACTATGCTTGAGAAGTCAAGGAAGATAGTTCTTTACGTGAGAATGTTTTCCATTTAAAATCCATTGGACAAAAACAACAAAAATATTTTGGTACTTAAAGTCACATTCAACTATCAGGAAAACTCACTGTGGATGTTAGGCAGAACAAGAACAAGGACCTTCTTTAATAAAAATCAAGCATATTTGTTAAAAATTAAACGTAATTGAATATTACAGTCAAGCCTAGATTCTTAGTGGTCAGTAGGAAAAGAATAAGAATGAAAAATAACATAAAAATAGATTTGACGCATCTTGACTATTAGTATTTAGTTAAAAGTTGTATCTGTATTTTCTTCACTTGAGGTCTTCTCTGTTATTAATATCTCATTTAATTTTTTATTCAACACTGCATCATTCCTTCCCATGTCCTCTCCCTGAGACCCTTTGGACAACTTACTACCTTCTAACAGGGCGGGGACAGCTTTACCTGCTAATTCTGCTGCTACACTGGTGTGCATGTGACCTAGTGAAAAACCACAACAATGACATCTGGATAGTAGGGAAACCTCAGATGGGACACAGCTATGGGTACCATCATTAATCTAAAATAATGTTTATAATCTTACTGATAGGGAAGCCTTGATTGCATTATTATGTATTCTGGGTAGTTTAAATCTTATAAATAGAAGGCTCCTAAATAAAGTCAAAATTTCTGGCATTTACTTACATAATATTGTGGTCTCTATGAATAGAATAGAGGGGCAGAGGGTTAAGGAAATTGTCTTAGAACTTTTGACAGAAATCGTAATAATTTCCATCTAAAAAATTTGGCGGATTTCTAGAAAAATACAAAAGAACATAAAAACCTAACTGTTAAGTTAGCTGTCAAGTTCAGGTCAAAGAGTTTAAGCTTTTGTTTGGTAGATTTATATTCTGGAACTTCTTAGTAGTTCTGGACAAGTAGGATAATAGGACAGTAATAAAGACATGGAAGCAACACTGAGATATCTCACCGAGGAAGAACTGAGCAACTCAGTTCACAGTCCGTAATGCTTTGGCAAGCAGGGAGGGATTAGGCATGTACCAAAGAAAAATAATGCCTGTCCTGTTTTCCTAATCAGCCACCTTACAGTTTAAAGAATTTCAGTGTTCTAGCTCAATCAAGTCAAACAATCAATTATTTGTGCCAAAGAGAACACCTGAATAAGGAAAATATCTGAATTAGTATACATTTTTACCAGCATTTTCAGGCATGCTCAAAATCATGGTATCACTTACATACTTTGCTTTTTCTATTCAGGTTGGCCTTTCTTAGAGTCTTAGAGTGGCTAATGTTACCTTCTCCCTACCTCTTTGGATGTTTAGCTACTTTACCTTTTTCTTTTCTTTTCTTTTCTTTTTTCTTTCCTTTGCTTAAGTAGCGTTTCCAAGGAACCAACATAGCTTTCTTTATACGTCCCCTGGGAATTAATGCTGGAGATGAACAAGAAGGTTCTGGCATACTCAAACTGGCCTTTTGCTGTCAGTTGCTGTTCTCCTCCCAAGCTGCTTATAGCTCAGAAAAGAATTCTCAGCCAACCCCAGGACTCTGCAGGAATAATACGATTCCTTGGGAGACTTATCACTAGCTGTTTTCAGGTGGGAAGCAGGCCCGGGTATTCACTATACTTTGTGCAGAGACTCAGACCTGGAGATGGCTGGGCTTGTAGGTCATTTGTTACTTGTTGAGAATTGGGACAAAAGCAGAAAGAATGAATTACTGCCCATCATTAGTTCACAATCACTGTCTTCTGGATATCTCCATCCGAGTGCCTCCTCTACCCCAAACTTAGTACTTGCCCAACTGAACTCTTTATCTCTACCCTTCTTACAAATTGGATATTACATTTATATTTTCTCACTAGGATAATGGTATCACCATCTTACCATGCATTGAAAATAGTAACCTTGAAATAAGATATTTTTTAACTCTCCTTCTCCCATATACCTTCTTTTACCCCCATTTAATTTTTTTCCTTTTTTTTTTTTTTTTTTTAATCAAGACCTGTTGATTGTCTCACCAACATATGCCAAACTGGCTTTATCTGTCTGTCCCCAGTGCCATCTGCTCTACTTCAGGCTTGCATGATCTCTTGCCCATACTGTTGTGGGAAACTCTTATCTGTCTGTTCTCCTGCAGTGTCCCTTCCTATTAATTTCTTCTTAACCTTCAAGTTTTAATTAACACATTGTCTTTGCTAAGTGTTTCCTGAACTTCCCACGTTAGTTCAGTATGGCCTTCTGTGCTCCCATGCACTTCGTTGTAGCACTTACTCATGCTGTGATCCACATCTTTGTTTATGCCCCTGTTTCTCCAACTAGACTTGGAAGCCCTTGAGAAAGGACCTTTGTCTGGTATACTTTGAAATTCTGAGCACCGAGTAAATGCCCAGCTCTTTCTTAAATCAAAATGATGAATAGAAAATGTTCTGATGGGTTATGAAATCCAAAATTAGTGGTATAAATGGATAAAGTAGAAATCAGGAAGGTCTTATTATTATATTTTAAACACACATTATGTACAGCATTTATGTGAATAGGAGAATAGGTTCCAGGTTTACCCAAACATTTCTGTCTTAAGCATTTTAAGAATCACAAGCAAATATGATTTTACACTGTGAATTTAGGTTGCAGTAGTAAATGTGGTAAGTCTGTGCCTGAATCAAAATGCACAATATTCCAGCACTCTACCTGGTTCTGTCAGTATTCTTTTCAAAAGCTAGTGGAAATTACCAAATTGAATGCTTTTTAGGGGTTCATTGGTGACTGAAGGTAAGTTGAGCTCCAAGGGCCAGATGACCCAGAGCACAGTTTTTAAAATGAAATGATTCATAATGAAATGATTCAGGTAAAAACAGACAAAAATAAAACCGATACATGAAAGAGGTTAAAATAGTTTATTCCATGATATATAGTTTATGAATGGTTATAAAATGCGGTATCACATTTGAGATTGACTAGGATTTTGTGAAAATGTGCATTTATGTGCAAATGTAATTATGTACATGAAGTTATTAATGTAATTATTATAGCATACTTCAGCTTAATGGTGGGGTTTTGCAGCTTTTAGTATCCTCATGTAAATTACAAGGCACAACTTGAAAGCAAGAACATAGAACTTATTTATCTTTAGATCATTGCCTTTCAGTGGGGTGGGGTGATTGGAAGAGAGTGAGGCACTCCCAGCCTCATCCCACCATGGCAGCATATCAGAATCTCTGGGGGCCTTTTCAGGCCTTTTCTCTGCTCACTGTTCTTGGACACAGTAGGAATCACCATGTAAAGCTAGCTTTTCCTTGATGAGAGTGTGGTATTCTTGAAGAATATTAAGGCAGAAAAAAACGAGAGTACTACTGAAAAAGGAGTCAGTGGTTGAGAACACTTTTGTTTCATATTTCAAATATACCAAAAATAAAATGCCATTTATATTTTCACATACTCGAAAAGAAGCATTTACAAAATAATTTTGGTTTTACAGTTTCTGTCTTTTCTCTTAAGTAAATATTGATGACTGAAGGGAGGAAAAGGGATATATCAGTGACAATATATGCATAGATACCTACAACACATATACATTGTAAATAAAATGCATGACATAGGAAGGCTGAACCAACTCTGCTTCTGTTAAATGGTGGTAAGCCTCAAATACGTCCCTTTAACAAGAAAGTGAGAGATGCCAAAACCAAAGGGCATGATAGATGGCCCATTCTACTTAATAAGAATGGCTGGGAAATATGGATGCAAGACCACAAGAAATCTTTTTAGGTGTGTAACTGCTAAGTAACAGCAGGCACTGGTATACTCACCATTCAAAGCAATGTTAATTGTATATTCAGACATTAAAGGGCAGTCATAGGTCAGAATTTAAATTTCTTCAATAGAACATGACTGTTCTTTGACACAAGTCAACTTTGCTGAGTTGCTGGCAACAAAAGCTATTATTGACACATATGTAGAAGAACTGGGAATCTGTCTATCTAGCCAAATCAGGATTCTTGAGTAGTCTAAAAAGAATAAGCCTGAAGGTTAAAAATATAAATGTCTCAGAATATAATTTATATTGATCCTGCTTTTTTTTTTTTTTTAAGGTTATTATCCTTGAAATCTGTTGCCCTCCTCTTAATACATTAGCCGTGTTTTCCTAGACTAGAAACACCACAGGGACTAGGGAATTTGGTAAACACCGAGCTCAACATAGTATCTCAGTAGGCAAAATTGCATCAGATTAACAATGTGACTCACTTTTATAAAAAATTGTATATTATTATCCACTTGAAACAAACATGGTAAAAGCCCGTTATAATAAGGCCAACAGGTGATGGTCTTATCCCCTGAAACCGTTATGTTAAAGACTTTTCTGTCCTATGAAAGAATATGTAACACATCACATACTCACTGAAAGAAGCTTTTAAAAGTTCTGTGGTGACACAGTGTTGCCATGATAGAGGTAGTTAATAAAATGACATGTAGGTTCTTATAAAAATAGCCATGCTCCTTTTATCCATTCCTTTAATATTGAAACAAAAGAACAGTTGCTGGCTGAAGTTGTGCTGTTGAGGTAATACTAAGTTCTACCTTGGAATGACTTTGAAGAGAAGTCAGTATTTTACATGCAGATCATTTTTATTAACCAGCTTGATAAAGAAGTAATTTAAGATAATTAAGCACTTTAACTCTGACAGGTCGATGTTGTTTAGTGACAGGTGTGTCATTTGTATGGCAAGTAGCTAATTTGACAGATTGAATCTTCTTTCAGGAGCCCCTCTCCTGCCTCCTTTTCCAGTCTTTAGATGTTAGCTGTTTTCCCATCCTTGGGTCTGTCTTATTTAGGGAGGCTAAGACTGACTTTATTGGGGTTCCTGGGTGGCTCAGTCATTAAGTGTCTGCCTTCAGCTCAGGTCATGATCCTAGGGTCCTGAGATCAAGTCCCCAGTGGGGCTCCTTGCTCTGCGGGAAGCCTGCTTCTCCATCTCCCACTCCCCCTGCTTGTGTTCCCTCTCTTGCTTCTCTCTCTCTCTGTCAAATAAATGAATAAAATCTTAAAAAAAAAAAAAAAAAAAAGAAGAAGAAGAAGACTGTCTTTATTTGCATTCATCATATGTGATTGTGCCACCATTTGCCTGAATCACTTTCAGGACAGTTGTTTATTTCATCTAACTCATGGTAAAAGGATTGCCTTTTGGGATTGAACATTGTTTCCTATATCTCTGTGTTTTGCTTCTGACACTGAAATCAAACAGCGTGTTGTGAGATAGCAGAGTAATTGTGTTTTGTGATGTTGACTCTGAAATTGGAAGACTGTGTCCCCAAATGCCTCTACGTTTCTATTTCAGAGGCTTATGTGAGTCTATAAATCGTGAATTCACTTTTAGTAATTTTGGATCCTATTTCCATTTTTTTGACTCTACCAACTACCAGAAGTAGAAATTTTGGAAGTCTGATCCCTAGATAGAATTTTGTCTTACCTAGGGACACATTAGCAGGGATTGTCCCGGCTTCTCATGAGAGTCTTCAACTCTCTTGTGATCATCGTCTTTCTGAGAATTATAATCAGTTTGTCTTGGTTATCAGAGAGGCTATACATGGCCTTCTTAATTACAATCATCTTGTTTTTGACAATGTCCAATACTTTTGTCTTAAAATAAAAGGACTGTAGAATTCTAGGCAGACCTCCCTTATATTGTATAAGAGTAAGATTTAAGAGTGTTCTCTTCATTTTACTTCTATTACTCTACTAGTGATGTCTAAAATCTTTTATACGCATAACCCATCATTCACTTGGGCAGAAATAAGTCTCATGAAGACAGAATTTTTTACAGTGCTGGTTACTGTATTTTCTCTCTCTATGCACAAGAATCTTGAGGGGCTCTTTAACTTTAGCTTTTAGGATAAACCAAAATGATTTGTTCAGAATGACTGACTCCCAATTATATAAGGTAAAATCTTTATAATTTAATTTCATAAATATTTAAATACATTTTGATAATCCAAAAAATGGAACTATCCCTACTTATCATAATTGTAATACAGCACAAGAGGTACATAGAAGAAAATAAAAATAACCTGAAATAATTTGGTGAGTATAATGGTAGATTTTTTCTATGTATATTTCTCTATATTTCAGTAAATGGGTTTCTATCCTACATACTCTTTGAATCTAGCATATCTTCATCACTTTTTTACTGCTATGTGGATGTACCATAACTAATGCCCTTTTATTTCCCAGACATTTAGGTTGCTTTTAAAATTTTAGAAAATGGGGTATTGAATATGCATGTACTTACATCTCTACATTTGAGTAATGTTCCCCCTTAGGATAAGTCCAGAGAATTGGTCTGGTGTAGTATAAGGTATAGTCACCTTTTAACTGTAAAGAACATTGCCAGATTGTCATCTAGGAAATTATTTCAATTTGTACTCCCTCTGAGATTTCATATGAGTACTTGTTTTCTCTCATTACCTGACAACACTGACTATTGCTAATCATTTCGGTTTTTTGACATGGTGATAGGTAAAACCTGATAACCAGTTTAATTTGCAATCCTGTTATTGAGGTCATGTACATCTTCTCATACATTTGTTGGATATGTATATTGGTTTTAATCATTTTTCTATAGAAGTATTAGTCTTTATTTTCTTACTTCCTAACTCCATTTATGTAATACATTGTTTTTTCTCAACTGTTCTAAAATCATCTGTATCAAAAAGCATCTTGAATATATTTTTTACTCATTCTTCTTTCCTTTGTTATTTTTTTCTATTCCTTTCAGCTGGCCTATTTTTTATGTGTTAGTACCATACTATTTAACTCTAGCAAAATATTATACTTTTTACTTACTCAGATTTTTATGAATTTTTCTATATATTCATGTGTTATTTTCCAGGAAGATATTAGAATCACGACTCCATATATTTACACATCATGCACATATAGAGTAGGTTCTGCTAGCACTGCCCAGCTCTTCCTCATTAAGGAATTAGTGTCAACCCTTATCCAGTAGGACTAAAGGAAGAGTTCTTCGTTAGAGTGAAAATTATGTCATGCACCCTCGATTGTTACTGCCCCACCCCATTTGGCCAAGATATTTGCTTTTTATTTTAAGTCTCCTGTGACTAATCACAAATAAAGTCTTTGTTTACATATTGTTCATTGTTTAATTAAGTATTGAGTCAATGTTTTAAAAAATTATAAATGAAAGACTATTTCTCTTTATTCTAAAATGCAAAGTAGTTCTCAGATATTTAACAGTGTTAGGGAGTAATGATAAGTAATTATGTTGACATGTAAGCAGTTAACAAGTTCACCTAAGCAAAATTTATTTAAAAGTAGTGAGTAGCATTATCTTCCGAAAGTCCTAAGGCACCTTGTCAAGTGAATGTACACATATTACCATGTCTGTCTAGAAGTACTATTGCCCACAGATTGAATATTGTTGTAACCTAGATACTGCCTCCCACACTTTTCTAAGGTAATTTAAGATAAACAGTCATCTACAGTACCCTGACCCCTCTCCGTCCTACCACAATTTAGTACCTCTCACAGTGTCTGGCAGAGAATGAGAGCTCAGTATACTGTTTGTTTGTTTGTTTGTTTGTTTTAAATAAAAAAAATATACAGATGGACATGACTCTCCTCTCCCCATTTCATTTGTTAGTGTTTGTTTCATGGACGGGCTTAAGAGGTTCTGAGCATTAAGATACCAGACTAAGAGATTCAAAACCTGAGACTGTAGATGACATTAGCACTAGAGCTGTGAGGCCAGCAATAGACCCAGAGCTTAGCTCAGGCTACGTGAACCTCACACATGCCAAAGTTGGCCAAGTGGCCTTGGGAAGCAAAAACTAACTCTGTGGAGAAGCCAAGGGATCAAGAGAAGCAAAGCAAAGAAAAATACATCTAGAGGGACAGAGAAACGGGGGAAAAGAGAGACAGAGAAATAAAATGAGAGAAGAGAAAGTGCTGAGAGAAGAAAGTCGGGGATGGGAGGGAGGACTGATTACCTGTAAGGAAAAGGGATGTTCTGGCAGGGAGTGGAGAGGAATCCCAGAGGCAGTAGTCAGGTGGAAGTAGGAAGGCAGGAGGCAGAGGTGAGGAGGAGCTGCAGGCCACTTGCTAATGTCATGCCGCTTACTCAGTGTAAAGTCTTCTCTGTTTCCACTCAAGGTAAGAGGAAGAGGGTGAGGAAAGAAAAGGGGAAACAGAACTGCTGCCGAGAAAATGTCAGGCTTTGGAGCAGTTGGAGGTCACTGTGAGCTTCAGCCGTGCCTGCTGGAGCCGCTCTCATACCGACCATGCGGCCAGGTGTCCACTCCTTAGGAAACGGATCTCCCCATTGTTCCGACGTAAAGGCATCCGTGTGTGTGTGTGCTGATGGAACTAAATGTAGAATCTGATCTTGCTTCAGCCACCCACCCTATTCCATCACTGCAGAGAACCTGAACTCCATTTAAGTGGCACTTTCAAAGGCCACAACTTACAGAATGTCTGGCTCAGTTTAGAAATAAACTAGGTCATTTATGCTATCAAGAACAGATAAAAGCAACCGAACCTGTGACAATGATCCCATATAGGTGACACATGGACTGAATGGAGCTGCTACTTTATTTTATCTGATCATCTAAATTGAAATTTTTAAAAAAATCCTTATTTTACTAGACTCAGAACTCAATCTAAGTCACTACCCTAGAGTATACTGTCAAAGCAGAAGTTATTTACTCTTCCTACAGTTGCTATTGGTGATTTTAAAAACATGGAGATTTGATACAGTGTTGCTAAGAATTATCTTTAAGTCCTGGTAAAATGCTCTGACTAAATAACAACATGGTGAAATATCCATCCACAGGTCCAGCAGAATGTTGCCGTCTCTTTCATTCAATATGTATTCATGAACACTTTTGGTTAGACATTCTTGTGTGATTGTATTAAAATTCATTGTTCTCCGAAGTGCTCATTTCCATTTTATGTTATTATTGCAGTGTATTTAGAGTAAACAGTACCATCAAATATAAATCCCATTACAGTTATATGGAGAAAGCCTACTTTTTAATATGTGCTTTGCATCCATTTTAACTTTGTGCCCTTTCTTGAATGTGCATTAACTGTTAAAAAAAAAAAAAAAAGTTAGAAACATATTCCAGCCTCTTTGGTTGTTGATGTTGTTTCTGTAATGCACAGCTATTATTGAGATAAGTCTTAGTATATTTTTAATTAAACTAAAGAAGATTGTTCCTATCATTATTTTATTCAATCAAATAGTATTTAAGAATGCATTATTTTTCTTAGACAGTATAATTGTATTTACTGATCTCAGTTATTTAGAAACGTTACAGTGGAAAACCATCAAACTCCGAAGCATTGTTACAATGTTGCTAAAATATAAAAGTAAAATGTTTCATTCTGTGGCTAACACTTTTGAGTACTGTTAGCCATTCTCATAAAAGGAGTTCTGTGTCTCTTCAGTTCCCTATTCTCTTTGCTCTCATGTGATCTTTACTTTCAACTTCTATACCTAACATCTCTTTAGCTTATAACATAAGGAGCCTCTTGATGTCATGAGACCAAGAGAATAGAAATCTTGGTAACATTTTCATAGGGGATGTGTTTTATGAAGGTATTGTTTGTGTTTGTTTTAGTTTGTTTTTTTTTTTTTAAAGAGCATGGAATCTCAGAATTTGAAAGAATTTCAGAGGTCAGAATTGACCTAATTGCCTTTGATAAATGAATGAATTTCTTTACTCTCTGCAGGGTTCCAGTTAAACATTGTAGTTTAAAAATTTCAGAGAATATAAAAAATGGAAGGAATCTCAGTTTCTAAAGCTAAGATTTTTTTTTTATTATGGCTTGGAAAGGGACCAAATATCGAAAATGTTATGGTAACACATTTAACCTGAGTCACCATATGATTTTTATCAAAGGAGTGGCATTAAACAGATGTGATATAGAACTCATTATGAAAGAAAATCCACTCAAGGGATTAAAAAAATTACCACTATTTATTTAAGGGTTTCCTTTACCAGAATTTAGAGGAGGAAAAAAAAAAAAAAGTGAACTTGATATTTGTGTAATAAAAGGCAGCTGTTGCTACCTCATTTGTTGACCGAATGGAGAGGATTGCTTTCTTGGGATTCCCTGGAGGGAAAAAAATGCCTAGCAAATGCTGGCAAAGATGCTGGGAAGATATTCCACTGATAGAAGTTGTAGTCAGTAATTCCATTCACTCTCAAATTCCTTATTCTCTCATTCCACTTTTTTCCCCTTTGTTTCTTTATTAGAAACTAAGTAGTTTCTTTCATGAGCCATTCTATTTATACTTTTACAGTTTTGATTCCTTTAAGGTTCTTCTATTCTGAAAAATATTTCTAAGATATAGTTCTACCACCAAAGAGAGGAGCTCCTTTAAACATTCTGAAACCTGTCTTATATAATATTATATGAATTTTAGCATAGATGAACATGATTCACTTTACTTGATTTTTAATTTTTAAATTAATGAGATAGATTTTTCAACCAACGACTTTTCAGCTATACTTTTTAAGAAAAAATCTAGTAATTTTCATGTCTCATATAACTTACGCATATATTGGAAATCACCCATAAAGAGTTTATATACATTTGGAACGGACTCTTCAGACTAACGATCTGTCCATAATGGTTTTAGATAATGGCTCTATATAGACTAAATAGAGAGAAAGTAGAATTCAATACTAGTTTAATCCAAAGACAATAATATGGAGAGTGTCAGATTTTTTAGATAACATTCAGAACGTAGCATACAGCTTTATTTCAAGAATGCAACTCTGCATCAGACTATTCTTTGCCTCTTATTATCAGTGAAGCATTAACCATACATCTGGGATCAAGTTGAACTCTATCACAAGACATGGCCACCATGTTCTGGAACCTCCTCCAGTAAACACATTTTTTACTGATACAGATGGGCTCATATGACATCATCTTAGACTGCTGAACTAGAAGAAAATTAGTTCTAGTCATAACTTCATCGCTTACTGTGTGGTATTAAATAAATATCTTAGTTTCTGTGATCGATAGCTTTTTGTCATGGATGTCATTGGTGTGTAATACTCCTTGTCCAGCCCAAATCATAGGGCTGTTTTGAGAAATATGACTCTTGTTAATACCTTCCACAGTACAAATGTTTGCATTCCCAATTTACTGAGACCCACATTTTTTTTTAAAGATTTTATTTATTTGACAGAGAGAGAGAGATCACAAGTAGAGAAAGAGAGAGAGAGAGAGGAGGAGGCAGGCTCCCTGCCCAGCAGAGAGCCCGATGTGGGACTTGATCCCAGAACCCTGAGATCAGGACCTGAGCTGAAGGCAGAGGCTTAACCCACTGAGCCACCCAGGCAGCCCCCCCACATTTTTAATATATATTATCTGTGGCAATCACAGTGCATTTCAGCACCTACTTTATTTGAATAGCAGGCAAATAACCTTTTGGAATCTTCTGGCTTTTTCATACAGGTGCACATACATAAAATATTGCCTATAAACACAAGACGGTAAACATAGTAATAACAGTCCATGAGCTTCCTTCTACCTCCTTCCTGGAACTCTTTCAGATTGATTGATTGATTTAAATTCTGTCAGTTTTAAATGGCAACCACCATGAGAGGTTTCTGAGACAGTGCTTTATTTAGAAAATCACAAGAATCTTGAGGAGTTCAAAAGAAGAAATGTAAATATTCATTTAAAATATTTGCTTGTTTACTATTTGAAAATAACTACACTTGATGCTTTGGAGAAATATCAGTCATATTATTGTTTTATGGTAAATTGATAGGAACACAAAAATGACTGGAATACCTCCCACCCTCTGGTAGCTTATTTCTTCCTCGAATAAGTAAGCAGTGGAGCTGAGTGAAATAAATGGCTATGCTATAAGTATAAATAACCTACAGATGGACTATAAATAAAATCCAATATAAATTAATATAAACTGGATATGAATAAAATATGAATACAAGTTAAAATGCAGTTAATTTAGGCTCAGGGAATTGGCAAAGGCTTTGTGAAAGGGACCTGCAGGTAAGCTAGGGACTGAAAGGTAAGCTGGATTTTCATAGAGGAAGGGGAAGATGGGGATTTTAAACAAAAGGAACCGCAAAAGTACAATATGAAAGAAAGATGGTCAAAGAATATGGCCATCAGAATGGGATGCATGGAATATGCAGTGATGTGTGAAACTAAGAAGAAAAGTTGGATTGGTGAATCCCATTATAAAAAAATCCGCATTTGAAAAAAAATTCCCATTTGATTCTATACATTTTTTTGAATAGTCTGAAATATAGAATGGAATATGTGAAATTGGAAGCCAGAAGCATTCTTCTGAGCCCTGGCCCCAGAGGCCAGCAGCCAGTGTACGTTTCCACATACTGTGTCATAGATGGCTGAAACTCAACAGACCCAAAGCCAAGTTCATTCTTTCCAACCTCCCATCTGCCTGTACCTGTCATTGATAATATCAACTTATCAGTCACACAATCTAGAAATCTGGACATTTTCTAGAAATACACTCTCCTCATGTACCCCATCATCCAGTTGACTGTCACATGTTTTTGTTATCTACATCCTAAATATTGTTGAAATCTGGCTTGTGTTCTACATCTGTGAGTGTTTTATCCTCCTGCCCCGTGTTTGTCAGATCTGTGTTCCACCTTTCTCTGCCCTTTGGGTTTCGGAGGCTGTTACAGTAGCCTGCATCAGCTGGGTCCCCCCTGCCTGCTTTCCTCTTGGGGAATAAGAGTGCCCAGTGGGAGGCATCAGCAGGAGAGTGAAGACAGGACAGAGAATAGTTCATTTTCTTTTTGGTTCTTTTCCAGGCACACTCCCTGCTTGAGTGCCAGGCTTCCATCTCCCTTCTTGGTACCCATAACTATGCCCACATTTCTGTAAATAGTCTTTTCACAAATTTGTCAACATTAAAACCCTGCAGGAAATTTGTTTTTCTACCAGAACTCTGCAAGATAGAATCCCCTTTTCCAGTTAGGGCTCTGGGCTTTTGTAGCAGAATTCTAACTGGTCTTTCTCTTTCCAGACTGCATTCTTCACACTGCTTTGGAGAACTATGTTTTTTGAACATGTGATTTTATGACAGTTTGAATAATAGGTGAATATTCTGTAATGACCAATGTATGGCATTACTTAAATAATATAATCTCAGTTTTGTTAAAAAAACAAACACGAAAACAAAACGCATACTCCAGTATGAAAGGGAGATGCCATTGTTCCTGGCATAACTATGAAAATATTGCTGTTTTTCTTTACTTAGTGTGAGTTTGTTTGTTTTTGTAATTTTTACTCTGGGGGTGGAGAGAATTAGACAGACTCTGAATTTGTATAATAGACAAATGTTTTATAACTTTTTTGTTACAAGAATTTTGCTAACTGCTGATTTGTTTACTTTCTGACCCAGATGCTAGAATTGAAAGAAATGCCCCTAAATTTTACTTAGAAAATTTGAGTTCAATATAGAAAAGGGCAAATCTAATATTAAGTCTAAAAAAAAGTGAGATAATCTTTTAACTGGTAATATGAAGTAGGGTTGGGAGTCTTTTCTAGATGCTAATGAATTATAATTTAACTTAAAACTAAATTTAAAATGCTACATTCTATCAGTTATTTAAATTCCCAAGAGTATTTTGCATAACCCTTTTCTACATCCTCTCAGAGGACAAATTACTTTGGACCCCTTACCAGTTGGCAGGCTTACTGCTGCATATGATTAGCTCAATAATAAAAGCTATGGTTGGATTTCTTATTGAGTTGCTCCACATTTTAATCATTAGGATAATTTTATTCTTCTGCCGTGATTATCTTAATGTTTTAATGCCTATCTGGTATAAGTTTCTTTTGCCATTTGATCTGTTTCCAAAAATTGAGTCTCAAGAAACCTAAATTATAGGCATATTTAGTTTTTAAAAAAAAACTTACTTGCCCAAATTGAAACTCCAGTCTGAGTTTTGTTAGAATGGAAGTACAAATTTAATGTATTATTCCAAGAGAATTTTTGTATAGTTTTTCTTCTTTTTGTCCTCATCTCATTCTGTTCCTCTTTAATCATTAACTTCCATTTTACCTATATTTACAGCTTGACTGGATGCTTGAGGATATATTATATGGAACACATTTTATTTTTCAAATGACATATTTATGTAGAATTAATCAAGGGTTATATATGAGGACATGGGACTTTCTTAATTTTATAGATGAAACAGTTGGGTTTAATGAAATGGAAATGGTTAGAATAAATGTGATTATATCAGCTCTTGATGGCAGTCTCATTTTGCTAAAAACTCAGCTTTCAGATACAAAATACGTAATAAACAGAAACAGACTTTAAGTAGACATCTGACCCATCCCTTGCTATGAACCTGTCTTGGGAAAACAAATAAATGATACTTCATCATTTTCTCAGTAGAGAAAATGAATATTTTCACAATGGGATTATAATAATATTACTGAAAACTTGAAAATAAAATAGCTGCTAATAATACAAAAAAAATCTGTGTCTTCTTATTAGAGCCCCACTGAAAACTATTTACTGTTTTGTGTCTGTATAGCGTTTATTTGTCTAGAATGACTGCTATTAGGTGTTCAAAGTGCTTAAGAAACCTGAAGTGCATGGGAGAGGGATTATTCAGGAAATAGTCTAAGTAATGTGGCCAAAGTTTTTCAATTTAGCTTGATGATCTCCTGAAAATTACTGCCCATATCTCCTAGCTGTTAGAAACATTGCTCCCTATACCAAAGGAATGCTGTCTTGCAACTTTCAAGCACCAAAGTGAAAAATAATACACAGTTCACAGAAGTTAGTAGTGTAAAAATTACCCAAGAGAGAAAAGAGGAGTATTCGAGTTAAATGAGCAAGGGATTAAGTACATACGATTTGACTGTAAGGAGGACATGGCAATGTGTTGAATTAAATACAAAAGCCACTGCAATTATTTCATGACTTTAACTCCTTGATATTTAAGTTCCTTATTCAAATAGAAATTACTAGAATAAATAGGATTTGTGGTATTTTTGTCATGCAGTATGTTTGTTTTTTTTAAATGTCATGTTAATTATTTATGGTTGGCATTAAAGTAAAACAATTATTGCCCAAGTAAAGAATGCAGCCTCTTAAAGCAGGAATAGAAAGTCTTGTTCTGTTTTGTAGTAGTTGTTGTTTTAATGATTCAAGTATTTCTTTTAGACCAGCATTATAAAAGAAGAGGATAATGAAGTGAGAAATGTGAAATACTTCACTAGTCTTCTCGTTAAATTAGGGACTATAAAGTTCTGCTCAATATAACAAAAATGGCTATTCTTAATGTATGTTATCACCAACATTTTTTTTTTAATAATAGCAACTATTTAATGATCCTTTGCCATGTGCTTATAATACTTATTATTCTTTATCATGGGCCACTTACCAGCAACGTGATACACGTCATCTTAATTTCTCCAACAATTCTACAGGATAGGAGTTATTTACTTGATTTTATAGATGAGAAATTTGAGGCTTAAAGAGATTAATTTTCCTTTCTTGATTTCACCCAGTTAGAAAGTGGCTGATCCCAGATTCGAATAGATATGTAAGGACAGACATTTGTAGAAGAAAAGGAAACCTCGAAAAGTGACTTAGGAAGAATGAGTACAAAAATAAATGGAAAATTTAGCATGGATGGCATGAGTTAAAAAGATAAAAATAGGAAAAGAAAAAAGAATAAGATGGGTTGAGTCAAAGTCTAGTTTCTTGAGTAATTCTCTTGTTAGGGAAGTTTTCAAACATATGTAAAAGAGAAAATAATATAATGAAACCTCATGCACCCACCACTCATTTCAGTAATGACCAACTTGTGGTCAGTTTTGTTTCCTCCATACTCCCCATTGCTGCTGAATTAAATCAAAGAAAATTATATACATATATCAGATCATTTCATTTCATCTGTAATTGTTTCCGTTTCATTCTCTAAAAAATAAGGGCTTTTAAAAAAATCAAACCGGGGCGCCTGGGTGGCTCAGTGGGTTAAGCCACTGCCTTCGGCTCAGGTCATGATCTCAGGGTCCTGGGATCGAGTCCCACATTGGTCTCTCTGCTCAGCGGGGAGCCTGCTTTCCTTCCTCTCTCTCTGTCTGCCTCTCTGCCTACTTGTGATCTCTCTCTGTCAAATAAATAAATAAAATCTTTAAAAAAAAAAAATCAAACCTAAAAAAATCATTAATATTATTAAATATCCAGTCAGTATTAAGATTTTCCTATTTGCTACATAAATGTCTTTGATAGCTCTTGAACATTGCCGGAAAATTTCTCAAAAACTTGCTTAAAAGTCAACGACAAGTTCACATTTTTTATCCCAATTGGTCCTACTTTACACCACAAACTCTTTTAATTTCCGCCTAACTTTTTACTGTATTCCTGAAAGCAGCTCTTTTTTATTCCCGTGCAAGCCCACAATCTGAACTCTTACTGACCACACACCCAGAGGACCACTTTAACTCCAGCCATGAATTGTATGGTATTTCTGTCACTTACCACTGGTTCTCTTCTTCCCTGTGGCCTTAGCACTTTTGTGTAACCTAATTTGAAGACAAAATCTTCTTCCTGTGCTCACTCCATCCCCTTTTAACACCACTGAGATCTTATGCCATCAACCTAATTACACTCTTTCCCATTTTATTCTTTTGGTGTTCACCTAGCTTTTCCCTTATACCTAAAAATGCTGAAGTTTCAGTGGTTAAAAAAAGAAGAAGAAAAAAAAAGAAGAATGCATGGATGGGTGGGTGGATAGATGATTGGGTGGGTGGATAGATGGATGGATAGGTAGGCAGATAGAAAAATCAAAGAATGCAACTTTTTTAGGACATTGTTCATCACATTGTTTTGGCTTTCCTACATAAAAAAGTGAAATGCTACTTTTGAATTTTAAGTTTTCTTATAATGGTGCTGTAATTATCCATTTAATTTGGGTCTCTGATCCCTAATAATCCCAGACTAGCTGCTCTGTGTTGTGTTCCTCAAGCACTCAGTCGTTGAGTGTTGTCAAAACATCCTTTGCGAATTTACCTCCTCCCCTTCTTTTTCTTTCTGCTACCACTATCCGCGTTGGAATCCTGTACATTTACTCTGCATTTGGATTGAAACCAGCTAACTCCTCTACTGCTGATAGATCTTCCAATTTCTAACTCATCCCATATTACCAACATATTAATCTTCTCAAGTACTATTTTTGATCACATCGTTCTTTGACCATAAAACTTTAACTGTTTCCCCATTGTGCCTTATGGAATCTGATTATACTGGCATTCAAGGACTTCTCAATCAGGGCCAAATTGACCATCCTAGGCTTTCTAGCCTTATTGCTAACTCCTCCTCAGCAGATTTCTGTGTTGCAACAAAACTGGATCACTAGCTGTTCCTACTCTAGTGCTTCCATGCTTCTGAGCCTGCCTTATGATTCAGCTCCTGTTACCCAAACCCCTCCTCAGGCAGTATTCTGCAATGTTCCTAACACACCAGGGTTTCCACTCTTCTCTTTCTGACTCCAGTACCTTTCACTCCTCTTTTCATGACAGACCCCCTTTATATTGCAGAAAGTCACATAACAAGGTATTTCAAGCCCATGGATGATTATGTTTCAGAATAAAAAGATCTCCCAGGAGGCTCAGCAAGAACAAAAAAAAAGTTTAGTCAGCTTATCAAGACCTAAATCTTGGACCTTAGACTTCAAAACCTCATCCATTTCTTTAAAATAAACTTATTTTGACTAAGTTTTGAATACTGATGTATGACATCAGAATGCCATTTTAACAATGCCCATTGTAAGGGCTCACAGTCCTGACAGACCTCAGTTACCTAGCTGTCTAGTTCTCTCCCTGTTGGCAATACGCATAGTAAGCCCCAGTATACTTAAAAGCCACAAAATTAGAATAAGAGAAACTTGTTACATGAGGTTTAAAATGTGTCTGGCTCAGATGCTGTTACTAAACCAAGTCTACTTGGCCAATATTACGGAAGGGTCAAATTCATGCCTTTCGTCACCCATCTGTCCCTCTGGACACTACTTAGATGAAAGTGGGCAGTATTTGTCTCTGTGACTCTATTTCCACAGTTAACCTACTGCCCTATTCTTCTGCTGAAGCCTCTACCTTTATTTATGCTGCTGTCACTCATGTGGACTCAGTTGGCTGTCCTCATATTGTGCAGACCTCTCTTTCTCTGCTAAGGGACTCTCTGTACCAGTGCTTTGATTCACTCTTCAATGGCATTTAATTCTTAGAAGGTAGTCTCCTTCCCTTATTTCACAAGATCTAAGGAGACACTTCACTCAGCTAGGCTCCAGGTACTGATGGCGTACAGTTTTTAGTTAGAAGAAATGTTTCCCTTACAGTAGTTTGGTTATAATTTTATCATGACAAGTATCACATTGATTTATAGTTCTACAAGTGAATCTCTCAGAAAACTATGTGCTTTTTTAGACCAGGCGCCATGTAGCCACTGGCCAACAACAAAAATTAAACACCTGATCTATTTCAGGTATACTTGTCCATAGAGGCTGGGTAACAGTGTAAATATATTTAAGTTTTGTGGAGTTAATTACAGAAGGGTTTAACTAACCCAATAATTATAGCACACTTACTCAGAACAACTAAATATGTTTTAGTCTAAACAGGTTTTACTTAAAATTATAGTTTTTATAAGACTATAAAATGATTTTTGGGGCGCCTGGGTGGCTCAGTGGGTTAAGCCTCTGCCTTCGGCTCAGGTCATGGTCTTAGGGTCCTGGGATCGAGCCCCACATCGGGCTCTCTGCTCAGCCGAGAGCCTGCTTCCCTTCCTCTCTCTCTCTGCCTGCCTTTCTGCCTGCTTGTGATCTCTGTCTGTCAGATAACTAAATAAAATCTTTAAAAAAAAAAAAAAAGACTATAAAATGATTTTTAAAGAATTTTCCACTCCTAATTATTTCTTTCCCAGTGGCTTCTTCTTAAATTTAAAATATTTTTAAAAAATTGTTTCTCATTTTATTGCCATGCTAATACTCATGGTTGGTAAAAAGTAAAAAGGAAAAAAAAAATATAATGACGTACCCTTTGCCATAGTTTTACCTTTTTGGTCAGAGTTCTGAGTAGTTTTGTTTTGTTTAAATTAATGATTTAAAATGATAAATACTCTAAGAAAGTCATTTTCCCCATAATGCTTTCTTTTAAACATCATCAGTGAAAATAACCAATTACACATACAATTTTAGTGCAAAATTGAAAGGTTAATAGCAAGCTTTTAAGAAACTAAGTAGAGAAATGTTTATTACTATTAATGAATGGCTGTTGGTCTCAAGTGAATCTTCTGTTCTAGTCAAGTGCCTTATGTTTCATCCCAAACCATCTCCCACACCCTGGGTAAAAATTACAGCCATAATCAAATTTCTCTCTATTTTTATTCTGAATTTTGATCCCGAGTCTCTAATACATTGACACAGAATTAAACATGACAGCATTTTAACACTTATTAAATATTGGTGTCAGTCTTTCAACTTTTCTATATGTTTGACAATTTTGATAAAGTTAAGATTGAAGTTTTTTTAAAAAGTCACATATAAATATTGCATTTTAATTCATTCCTAAGGAGGTAATACTACTATATTTCTATACTGCCATATATACCTTAGAGTATTAGGGTACTATATAGCATGTACTGTGTCTTTTAGAAATTATGAATGTGTCATAGTTTCCTAGTAATTAGGAATTTTTACTATTAAATAACTACATAAATTTAACTTGCACCTACTATTTTTTTTCAAATGTTGCCAGAATTTGACTAAAATGTGACTGATTTTTCGATAGCAGCAGAATAAACCAGCATTTCTAGTGCTATGACAGAGCAGAGGTCTTTATTTTAAAGAGCATCCTTTTGACCTACGTGCTTTGCACAAAGTCAGTGGGATGGCAGCTGTTGCCGGTTGAACAGAATTGGCTTCGGAGCTGCCTGCTGTCGTTCAGGCTCTCCCTCTCATTCCTGGGCTAGCTCCTGCTTTGGCTGTCAGATGGACGGTTGCTTTGATCACAGAGGCTGGGAAGTCCTGAGCTCATTTTTCCCACCACTGACTGCTCTGACATGTCAGCTTTGGGGGCTCGTGCAAGAAGACCCTTGCCAGGCCACATTTCAGGAAAAGTCACTTTAGGGAAAATACTGAACTATGAAATCAGTGAAAGGAGTAGGGCTCTTCTTTGCAGTTGCTTTCAGGCTTTTAGGCTTGCTCCCAATTCATTCTTCCCTTCCCCTCCCCTATCTGACTTGCACAGAGCTGATAAAAGGCTTTGATTAAATTATAAAGATAAAAACATAATGCATTTTCATAGTTGTCTTAGTCCATTTGGGGAACTGTAACAAAAATATCACAGACTGGGTAGCTCGGTAGCTTAAATAGCAAACATTTATTTCTCACAGTTCTGGAGTCCAAGATCAAGATGCTGGCAGATTCAGTGTCTGGCTGGGGACTCCCTTCCTGCTTTATACACAACCATCTTCTCACTGTCCTGACATGGTAGAAGGTACAGGACAGTTCTCTGGGGTCTTTTTTATAAAGTCACTAGTCCTCTTCATGAGTGCTCTGTCCTCAGGACCTAATTACTTCCCAGAGTCTTCACCCCCAAACACCATCACATTGGGTGTTAGGATTTCTTTCTTTCTTTTTTTTTTTTTTAATTTTATTTATTTATTTGATAGATATAGAGATCACAAGCAGGCAGAGAGGCAGGCAGAGAGAGAGGGGAAGCAGGCTCCCTGCTGAGCAGAGAGCCCAATGCAGGACTCGATCCCAGGACCCTGAGATCATGACTTGAGCTGAAGGCAGAGGCTTTAACCCACTGAGCCACCCAGTCGCCCCGGGTGTTAGGATTTCAACAAATGAATTTTGAAAGGACATAAACATGCAGTCCGTAACAGTGATGTGTAAGTACCTTCTATCATATAGTACAATGTAAAAGATGCAGGAAATAATTTATGCAGTTTCTCTTCTGAGTTGTCAGACAGACATACGAGTTCGACAAATCTATGTCGCAGCCATAATAGAGCCCAAACATTTCCCCAGAGGTTGGGTAATTGGGAGTAAATCAACAGTTCTTGAAACACAGAATTTTAGAACTTGGTAAAATGCAAGATCTTCTCTGGTTTATTTAATGTAGAACAGAGATCAGTGAGACTCAGAATTGTTTCAGCGGCTTCCCCAAGGTCACTTGTGATAGACCAAGCAAATGATATATTGGTAACAACTATTAGTACAAGTTGTTAAATGTCTGCAAAAATTAAGGTATTCATAATGTGAAGCTGTCATACCAAATAATATAGTACACACAATATAGTGTATGTTACATTTTACACAAAATGAACACTTTTCCTTAGGCTGCAAAAGGATAAGGACCAAAAAGCACTTATTCTTAACATCGCCTTTTTTTTGAAATCCACTTAGCTCATTGCTTTTGACAGCTTTTACAGACTAAAAAATATGTATTCCCTAAAGAATCATTTCCCTTGATTTCTATTATTCAACTTGAAGTTTTCTAGCTATGTTGAATGTTATTAAAAATATAGTTATTATAGAACTCCATTTGTTTACTTTTTTTAAAATTTGAACTCCTTATTAGCTTTTCTTCTGTTGGAGAAAATAAATCCTCCTGTATCTATGCAGGCAATTACGAAGGAAGTCTGAACCCTTTCAAATGGTGCTTAGTATTTTGAAGCATAAAAGGGATAATATTCAGGTTTTCAATTTTGAGGATGATCATGACAGTTCTGTGACTACAGAACATTAACCCAAGGTATACTTACATTTCATGACGTATCTAGGTCACATAAAAGCATATTGCTAATGGCTTTCTTTCCTAATGGATGACAATGAGAAAAATAAGATAGGGCTCAAAATTAAAAATTCTGAAGATTGTGAAGCATGTTTCTAAGGCCATGCAGGTATTGAATATTAACATTGTAATAAAAATTTTATATCAAATCTATCTTCCATTTTCAGTTCTTTTCATCTTATCACTGGTTTCTACCTCACCTTTTTTTTTTTTAATTTTAGTGCATTTATAAATATGAACATTACAGTAAGAATAATGAGGCTTCATAATCTTCAGTCAGCATCACTCAGCAGAATTTAGATATTTTCAGTATGAATATTGCTATCAGACTTATTTTCTCAGGATACTGTTTTGTCCAGATACTTAATTTTTCAGGCTTTATATTGCACTTCCAAATCAAAACTAAACATGTCAGATTTTCAAGATCTTTCATAACCTGTGTAAATCCTGTCTATTCCATATTCATAAGGAATGACCTTTGTGTTTAACTTGAGGTTAATTCAGTAAACATTTTTTATAAAAATATTACTATCTTTATTCTAGTCTTTGCTTCCTTATCTTTGCAATGCTGATCCTCCCGCTTGGATAGCTGAAAGCAATCTTTACTCATTATTTTAGGCTTATCCATGAAGCTCTGTTAGTCTGTTCCCTTCTGCTGTAGACCCACCCCTAATAACCATGCACATACAGAGCATTTTTTTCTTTCTCTGAATTACGATTATATTATATTACTTAACAGCTGATTATACAATCTCCGGAATGGCCTTAGACTGTGTCATGTTCTTGAATTTATGAGAAATTTATTGTCAGTATTCATATTATTTTAATTTAGTGTGACCTGCAGTGTCTGGGTCACTTTGGGAGAATTTGCCTGCTGTAAGTAGGATAAGAGAAAACCAATGACCTTGAGTCAGGTTCTCTGAAACTACTAAAAGATGTGAAGTTTCACTAAAATCTTAAAAATGACCCAGAATATCTTCTAAAAGTTTTCTAAGTCTCATGTTGCTGATGAATGCATTTATTTGTTTACTTTTTCAATTTACAAAAGCAAGAATAAAACAGGAGTTAATGAAGAAGCAAAATAAGAATTTAAACCATATATAACATCATAGTAGTTTAATGAATACCATTTCATGTGACTGGTTTCTTTATTGACTTATAAAAACCAATTGATGTGCCTTTTGAAAAGCCTTGTGCTAATTAGGTATATAATTTTTCTTTCATTATAGATAGTCATTGTGGTGATTTCTACAGCACAGTGTGATTTAGTTAACTACTTGAGATTATAATACTTTCAGATCAGGTTGGCATACCTCCTTAGTAATTATTATTCCTTTCCAGGAATATAACCCACCATAAAAAAAAAAAAAAAAAAAAAAAAAAGCTGCATTTTATTTTGCCATTCTTGGCACAGCTGAAATTTTCTGTAGACCTTATTTAATTTTCCATCTCATGAGAATGCAGGAAACCAGAAGTCCTGATAAGCTACCTGACTCGGTTGACATCAGATAAGCTTGTCAAAGATGTGTAATCTAGTCTTTTGGATCCTGATCCAGTATATTATCTGTCAGGCAAGAGAGACTGTAATTTGTTCTACATTTAGTATGCTAGAATCATCCAATGGCTGACTAACTTCAATTACGTTTTTACAAACAGAAACCTTTATTTATCCTGGTAATGTATTTTGTTTATTTCCAAAGTCTTAATTAATTTATTACATGAGATTCTAGCAAATAAAAGACATTTTTTTAGATGTGCTAATTTCCTAAACAATACAAATTTGCTAAACAGTACAATGTTTCCTCATTTTATTTTATTTTTTTAAAAGATTTTATTTATTTATTTGACAGAGAGAGATCACAAGTAGGCAGATAGGCAGAGAAAGAGAGAGGAGAAAGCAGGCTCCCCACCAAGCAGAGAGCCTGATGCGGGACTTGATCCCAGGACCCTGAGATCATGACCTGAGCCGAAGGCAGAGGCTTAACCCACTGAGCCCAGGCACCCAATGTTTCCTTATTTTAAAAAACAATTTCCTCTCTAGTTATTCTGTAAAATAGGTTTATAATATGGACATTTTCTTTTCCTTATCTCAATGTTCTACCTCATCATACCACTTGTTATTTCAGTGTAAATTCATTAATTAATAATTTTGCTGTGACTTGAAGGTTTTTTCCTCATATCTAGTTTTATAAAGAATATGCACAAGACATGGATGAGGTTGTTACCACTGTCTTTTTCCTTCTTCTGGCACCTCATACCATTCATAAGTAAGAAAAGGGTCATTCAATCACTACTAGGGTGATTGAAATTGTTCTTCCTGGAACAAATCTGATTCAAGTATGTTTCATAGGTAGTTTGAAGAATGTCATCAACTTGTATAATTTGGGTGTTATTATGGTCCAGCATTTTCCTATAATATCCCAATAGAATAAATACAAAGAAGTATACATATCATCCATGAATTTCTTTCATCTTCTAACATATTCATAATATGCCCCTTACATTTTCCTGGTTATTATTGCCATGTCTATTCCATCCCCTCTCATTTCTTGACAGTTTTGTTCCTTGGTCTCCATCGTTCTTCCCAGGGCTCCTCCTATCTCAGCTATCCATTAAGAGATGCTTCTAAAGATTAGTTCCTTGCCTCCCATGATCTCGTCCTATGTAGACCTCAGCCACTGACTCCTGTTCGTATCCTTGGTAACAGCATAGCCTATAACTGTGGATCCTCTAGAGCCTAATTCAGCCTATCCTCATCTGACTGTCACTTCCCTCTGGTACTTGATAGTATCCAGCATTCCTTTATTTGTTTATTTTTTAAACTTTGTGCTGTGGAAGTATCCAAAAGTAGAAAGTAAGTATATAGAACCCTCATGTTTTGCCAGTTTTGTTTCGTTGACTATAATATGAACTAAATACAAGGTAACATATCATTTCACCTGTAGCCATATTAATATGTATATTTAAAAGATAAGACTTTTATTATTACTGTCAACATGAAAAAAATTAACAGTAATTTCTTAATATTTAATTGTTTTTTAACCTCAGCAAGACCACAATTCATTGATTCCAGTCTTGTTTCACTGCTTCTCACATCCATGACACCCTCCTTCCTCTCTTTGTCTAGTCTAAATCCCATGACAAGTCACTTTAGCCTCCCACATTACCTCTACTCTCAGTTCTTCTTCCTTATCTCTCTCCATTATACTCTCATGGCCGTAACTACATCCATGGTTTAATCAAACTTTCTGCTTCCTCCGAGCTGGCATCCCTGCAGCTGAAAAAGGTGGAGAATAACTCACAACCGCATTGACTGTTCTCATTTTAAATTTATGATCTAGAGAGTTCTTAATATGTCCTGTAATTATACTGCATTTCTGTAGTTGATTCTGTTTCCTTCCATCCTAGATGATTACTTAATACCCCTGTCATCATTCTCTATCTAACACATCTTCCATAATCTAGGGTCTTCTCAGTTGAAGCCCTTGCTTCCCGGTTCATGGAAAACATTGAAGCATTCACAAGAGAACATGCCCAATGCCATTACCACACACTGGGCCTTCTGTCTTGATATTATAGGTGATCTTTTACTGGTCTTTATTCTCTGTGCTCTCATAACTTTATTTTTACACTAGATTTGCTCTTTTATTGCCTCCTCAAAGACATTGCTCCAGAAATTCTTTCCTTCCCCACCCACCTCCCACCATCTCCTACATCATTCAGTTTCACTCATTCCATTAGCATGCAGACATGCCATTATTTCCCTCACCCTAAAACAGCAAAAAAGTAAAACCCTGTTTGACCCAGTTTTCCCCACGGCTACCTCTTCATGTCACTGCTTCTTCTTATAGCCAGTTTACTCAAGAAGAGTTGCCTATACCTGCTATTTCCAGTATTTGTCTTCCCCATTGCCCCTTAAATGTCTTACAGTAATGCTTTCGTGCTTATCACTCCACTGAAACTATACTGTCCTTTGCTGGTACCTTCTCTTGTCCCAGGGTACAGTCCTTGGTCTCCTTTTCTTTATCCAGTCTCCCTTGGTGAGTTGGATTTAATTGTCATCTCCGCACAACTGACGCCCAGTTGGCATGTCTGGCCTAGACTTCTCTACTTAGCATTCCACCTGGCCCCTCAAACTTAACTAGCCTTTTTAATCTTCTACCTAAAATTTAACGTAGCTGTATTCTTCCCGATCTTAGTTGATGACAACTTGGTCCTTCACATTGATGAGGCTAAGAATTTTAGAGTCAGTCTCTTTCCCCCTTTTCCTCTCACATGCTATGTTCAATCCATTCAGAAATCCTTGGCTCAAAAGTATCTGACATTTGGCCATTTGTCTTCATCATTGATGGTGACTAGGACCAGCAGCCATCACCCCTCACTTAAAATGCTCCAGTAGTTCTAACTGGCCTGCCTGTTTCCACCCTAGTTTCGACCCTTAGAATCAACACAGTAACCAGAACAAATCCTTTTCAAACATAAATCATATCGTATTGTTGCCTCAATTGAAAAACTTCATAGTTTATAATCTTATTCAGGACAGAAGGCTGAAGGCTTTATAATACCTTCAAGGCCTTGTGATTTCATGTCATTTCTGCTGTCTCCTTGCTGCTTCTTGAATATGCTGGGCAAACTCCTGATGTTGGGCCTTTGTACTGCTGGTATCCCCTGCCTGGAACACAATTTGTCAGGATAATCATGTTGATGACTAACTCCATTCATTTTTATGTCTTTGCTCAAAGGGTGCTTTCTCAAAGAGACCTATCTAGAAAGTCCCAAACCCTACCTTCTCAATTTGGGGGGGCTTATAATCCCCTTATTCTTTTATATTTTTTCCCCAGTAAGCTTCTCATTTCACAGAGGTGCTTGGTGGCTCGGTTGGTTAAGCATCCAGCTAGCCCTGCGTCAGGGCTTAGTTAAGGAGTCCGTTTCTCCCTCTCCCCATGCCCTTCCCCCACTCATGCATGCACACAGGCACTCTTTCTCTGTCCCTCTCTTTCTCTCTAAAATAAGTCTTAAAAAAACCTTATAACTTATTACCGAATTTATCTATTTATTGTATTTATTGCTTATGGTTTCTTCCCTGACCTAATATGTAATCTTCATCAAAAGCGGGAATTTTGTGTTCTTCTCCAACAAATAGGAGGTGGACAGTCGAGTCATTTTGCCCTTCTTTCAGCATTATTTCCCTCCACTGCTTCTCAGAGTCAATAATGTTTCTGTTGCCGATAGTTAACATGCACTCTTTCCATTTTAGGGGTCTGTTCTTTAGGAAATTTCTGTGTTTATCTTCTTAATCATACTGCCGTTTTGCTTATTCTGCTTATTTTGTCTGCTAAGCTCATTTTAGGCATATATATTTAATTTTCTGGTCTTTTAAGTCCTATGCCCTTTCTCAGCTTTGGCTGTTCCCTACCTATATTTCTATTTCTTTAAGATTTATTTCTCTTGGCACACCTGGGTGGCTCAGTGGGTTAAGCCTCTGCCTTCCGCTCAGGTCATGATACCAGAGTCCTGGGATTGAGCCCTGCATAGGTCTCTCTGCTCAGCGGGGAGCCTGCTTCCCCTCCTTCTCTCTCTGCCTGCCTCTCTGCCTACTTGTGATCTCTGTCTGTCAAATAAATAAATAAAAATCTAAAAAAAAAATTATTTCTCTTTCCCAGTATCCCAAAACATGTATTACTAACAGCTAGTTTCAGAGAGGTTGCTTTTCCCCAGAAATATTTCCCACAAAAAATTTTAACACTGGTTTCCACCTTCCATCTACCTGTCCCCTCCCATTACCCTATTCTGATTTGGGTTTGTCCTTTGCTCAGCAAACTTACTGAAATGCAGATTCCCTTTGACTTAAAACCAATATAAAATTACTTAGTTCTGTAAATCTGTATGTTGTCACTTGTTTATTTTCAGTATACTTTTGCATCTTCTACTTTAGGAAACGCACACACATTGTGTATACATTTATAAGTATTATGTATTTGAATATTTTCTATTGTATCAATTATTATTGAAAGCAAGCAATTTCTAAACCTTTACCTATTGAGTATCTAAAATTGTTTTACATTTTTGTCTTTAATAGGTCATTGCTTTAGTGATGGATATATTTACAGATGTGGACATTTTCAAAGAAATAGTGGAGGCATCAACTCGAGGGATATCTATATACATTCTGCTTGATGAGTCCAACTTTAATCATTTCCTAAATATGACTGAAAAACAGGGCTGTCAAGTTCAACGACTAAGGGTAAGAATTCCATGTTTATTTGTTTGTTTGTTTTTCCTTCACGTATTTTGTGTATCATTTTTATCTTAGTTGAAGTTAAGCAAGTTAAGCTATATCACTCCCAAAATAAATATATATACATATATGCGTAAATATATTTAAGGTGGTATAATGATTTATCACTGAAGGGTACCTTTGTATTTTTTTGGAATGTGACTGAGAACACACATCTTCATGATGGTTTTAGAAGATACTTTTCTTGATGGGGCACTTAAGCTTCTGAGTTAACTTTGCTCAGACATAATAAATGCTTTAGTTTCTCCATGAATAACCTTGAAACCACTGACTTGAGTAATTCTTTCATTCAGCAGATGTTGCTTATCACAATCATTAGGCATAGTGTTTTCAGTTACATTTGACTTCTTAAAAAGGAGCATGGAATTTAATTGTAGTTATTGTGGAATCATGCTACTGTAACCTGAACGGCTCTCTTGCAATAGGACCCTAGGTGATTTATGAAGCCCTTCTGTATAAATGTAGAATAATGCCTCCTATTTATGTTATGTTAAAATACATATTTTAAGTGTTTTTCTCGAGCCTTTTTTTTTTTTTTTTTTGGTGATGTCTTAAAATTTGCTTTTACCATTTTTTTTGTTGTTGCTGATTTAAAAGATTATTTCAAGTATACTTTTTTGGTACTAAGATTTTATATTGCATATATTTCATTTTCAAAATATCTCTTTTCTGGTTATAATTTTACTTTCTGTTTACATGTAATTCTAGAATATTCGAGTGCGGACAGTAAAAGGCCAAGATTATCTTTCCAAAACAGGAGCAAAATTTCATGGAAAATTGGAACAGAAATTTTTGTTAATTGACTGCCAGAAAGTTATGTATGGTTCCTACAGGTAAGATCATTGTGTTTACCTTCAGCATTATCAGTCATTTACAGAATTTATATTAGTTTCAAATTTTAACATACTCTGTTTAGCTATTTCTTAGACATAAAACAAGAACCTTTGCATGGAAGTTTGGAGGCTTCGGTTTCAGTTCTGGTTGAGCCGCTAAAGAACATTAAGACATTGGGCAAGTCGTATAACTTCCTTGGGCTCCAAGTTCTTCATCCCCAAAATTAGGGGTGGGGTGTTGAGTTGTATTTAGGTTCCCTAAAATTCTATAATTCTAGGAGTGATTTTGCTCCTTATGAAAACAGTCTTAGTATGGGCTTAATAATAACAGTTGTTCATAAAAATAGAAGCCCTGGAACACCTGGGTGGCTCAGTCAGTTAAATGTGTGCCTTTGGCTCAGGTCATGATCCCAGGGTCCTGGGATCGAGCCCCAAATCAGGCTCCCCCAGTGGGGAGCCTGCTTCTTCCTCTCCCTCTGCTGCCCCCCCTGCTTGTGCTCTCTCACTCTCTCTCTGTCAAATAAATAAATAAAATCTTAAAAAAAAAAATAGAGGCACTTTATCACTTTGAGCAGCCTGATCTCTCTGGATTGTTCTTATTTTAGTATTATTAAGAATCTGATAGTTATCATCATGTAGTCACTATATATAGAACTACCCAAAAAAGCATTTCAGAGTCAGGCTATTGAAAATGCCATGGTAGACACTGGACAGGGTTTACTTGGGTTACTGTTATCTGACCTCTTTCGAGAGACCACTGATGGAATGCCTACTCTGTTCCACCTTGGCCCTGCCACATATGTCATCCCCAGTCCTTACCACTTTTTGGATACATTTGTTCTCATCTACATTTATAAATGATGAAACTGAAGTTCCAGGAGGCTAAGCGATTTGTCTGAAAACTCCCCAGCCGAAGGTCAGAAGCAGTCCCAGATGGACAGCCCAGTCCAAGTTCTACTGGCTCCAGAGTACAAGTGCTACCCTAACACTCTCTGATATATGCCAGGCATTGGTCCTGAATGGGCTGCACAATAAGCTCAGATCAACAGGCAGATAAAAATACCAGCCAGCACAACTGCTGGGTCGTCAGGCAGCACAGACTCATTCCTAAATACCGTGGAAATGAGCCAGGACAGCTGTGGATATAAACAGGACAGTGAAGGAAAACTTTTCCCTCTTCTCTTGGAACTTAGGATGTCCGCAAGAAGGAGACAACATGTTGAAGTGATTGGCCATGAGCAAGTTACTCAACTTGGTTGCACTCAAGTTTATTCCTCTATAAAGTTAATGATAATCCTAGAGCCTACCTTGTGTCCTTGTGAAAATTAAAAGAGTCAGTGCAGCATGGCCCCTAAAGTCAGCTATTATTTTAGGCGTGTTTTAGCTGTTACTATCTGCTAACTTTCCCTTTAGGCTCAGGGACCTTTTCTTGAAAGTGCCTTTTGGAGTTCTAAAGGAAAACTTGTTAAGAGCAGAAATTACAACCAGAGCTTGAAATTAATGAGTCCTTTAAAGACTCATTATGCATGTATGTATTTGGTCAGACCCACTTGGTTTTACAGGGATTTTATAATTGAAATTTTAATTAAAATTAGGCACTCACTTGACTTCCAGAATGGTATTTATTAGTTAATTTCATCCTAATGAATGCTTTCTGTTTTTATTATTTAAATTGACTTTTAAGATTACCGTGAACAATAATTTCACCTTAACTTTGTTTTGCTAGTGCTAGGCGTTAATAGCAGCTGTATGTTGAGATGACTGTGGCTAAACTACTTTAAAGTGTTGTTGGGAAAAACAAACAACAGCAACAGAAACTCGATATCTTTCTATGCATATCATAAGCGAAGGCAGAATTTAAGTTACTATTTATGGAAGTGAATATATAGAATATCTAGGACCACAGATGATAAAAATTAACCAAAACTCTTACATAACAACTCTATTTTCCTTATTATTCCATGTTAATTTTAAATATACTTCTTTTAAAAAATGACTGTCCCAACCCTCGTTTCCCGCTACCCCTGCATTATCACGGACCTTTCCTGTAACAGTATTGTAACAGGATCTGGTGGAACAGTTATGAACTAGTCTTCATGGAAACTGGCTAAAAATTGACTTATTTTTGGTTAAAAACAGCCTTTGTCTCTAATTCCAGTATTGCCATCATCTTCATCATAGCCCAAATCAAAATGCCACCTTCTTTAACTCAAAATTCTTTGCCGTAAAATGTCTCCATATTCTATTTCTTTAAAGGTATTATTTATTTATATGTCAGAGAGAGAGAGAAAGTGCACAAGCAGGGAGAGCAGCAGGCAGAGGGAGAAGCAGGCTCCCCGAGGAGCAGGGAGCCCGATGTGGGACTCGATCCCAGGACCCTGGGGTCATAGCCTGAGCCGAAGGCAGATGCTTAACTGACTGAGCCACACAGGTGTCCCAAAATGTCTTCATATTCTAAACTCCAAGCATTTCCAGAGAGGCATGATGTCTAGTCATACATTGTGTGACAATTCACTCATCGTGATGACAGTTTTATCAGATTGCAACAGATGCTTTGTCCTATGAGATAAAACAAATATACTTTTGTTGATGAGATAAAACAAATATACTTTTTATCAATGTGTACAAATCAGATTGTTAATTGGATGCCCTCTTTGAAATTATATAAAATCTAGAACATATTATTAGTAAAATATTGTCCACAAATTTGACTGGGAGAGAATTTTATAAAGTTCTTTTTTTTTTTTTTTTAAATCTCATGGTCTCTATAAAAGCCACTTTCAAAAGACATGTTTCACTGAAGTTGTTGGCTTCCAGGTGCCATTTTTTATCAGACTTGAAGACTGTCGCATTTAGAGACCCATGATACAACTGGTGTACTGTCACTACTTTCTCTGTGGATTTCACTCTCGATACCAACCAGAAAGTCAGAGTTTCCCTTTTGTGCTTGCTTTCCCAGATTTTCCCAATGTCATGAATATGACAGTGTGTCTGGAGGGAGTGGAAGTAGTGTTAATTTTATTTTTTATCCAGGAAAATATGTACATTTAAAAAAATATATTTATTTATTTATTTATTTGACAGATCACAAGTAGGCAGAGAGTCAAGCAGAGAGAGGTGGAAGCAGGCTGCCTGCCGAGCAGAGAGCCCAATGCGGGGCTCGATCCCAGGACCCTGGGATCATGACCTGAGCGGAAGGCAGAGGCTTTAACCCACTGAGCCACCCAGGTGCCCCTGCACATTTTTAAAAATAGCAAATATTACCAAGAGATAAGAATACAGGGGCACCTGGGTATCTCACTCGGTTAAGCTTCTGACTCTTGATCTCAGCTCAGGCCTTGATCTTGGGGTTGTAAATTCAAACACTGCAGTGGAACTGCATGAGTTCAAGCCCTGCCTTGCATGGAGCCTACTAGAAAAGGAGGGAGGGAGGATATGCATGCAATACAGGCCAGTTTCTGTTCTCCATCTGTATCCACTCCTGGATCCTGATCTCCAGATGCAGTATTTACTTCTTTCAGCTGGTTCTTCTGATGGTTATTACATTCTCTTATATAACATGATTATACTGTGAATGCTAAGTTTATCACTTTTAGATATTATCTCTTCATTCTATAGTATAGTAATTGAAGGGTTACATTTGCTATTCACCCAAATCCACTTGCCCTCCTGGTTGCCATTCACCCAGTACAGTTTTATCACAATTGTTTCTTAAGTAAGAAGTCTCCATTTACATTTCTTAAATTGTGTCAGAATTGGTCATTGATGAGCCTTGGAGTCATTTGTGATATGCTTCCTTTCTTATAATAAAGTTAATAATGACCATTTGGTTTTTGGTTTTATTTGCTGTCTTTTTTTTTCTGTTTATTACTATTTTTTTTTTCCAGTTGATTCTACAGAATTTTTAGCACATGAACAACTTTTCCAAATGCTAAATTACTACCAACAATCTGTCATGTCCCATCTGGCTTAACAGGTCTTTAACCTGGAGTGCTGCTGGGGTCCTGTGATATCCCATATTCCCGGGTAGTTTAAGCCACAATTTCTTAAACCCCATGTTAATCCCATTTTTACATCTTTTTTTGTTTCCAAATAATTGTTTTTCTCTCATATTTGCCTAAGAACAATTTCCATCAGGATGAAACTTTTTTTTTTTTTTTTAAAGATTTTATTTATTTATTTGACAGAGATCACAAGTAGGCAGAGAGGCAGGCAAGGATGGAACTTTTTAAAAGTCAAATTCGGGGCACCTGGGTGGCTCAGTGGGTTAAAATCTCTGCCTTCCGCTCAGGTCTTGATCCCAGAGTCCTGGGATCCAGCCCTGCATCAGGCTGTCTGCTCAGCAGGGAGCCTGCTTCCTCCTCTCTCTCTGCCTGCCTCTCTGCCTACTTGTGATCTCTGTCTGTCAAATAAATAAATAAAATCTTTAAAAAAATAAAGTCCAGAAATTCGTAATTTTAAGTGATTGATGGATTAACTGGGGATGATACTCTAAGCCAAATCATTTTTCCTCCAAATGTGAAAGACGCTGCCTGGCAATCAAAGTTACTGTTGAGAAGTCTCAAACAATTGTTATTCCCATCCTTCTTATGTAACTTTTTTTTTTTTTTTTTCTGGAAACGTCTAAGGTTTCTCTTCTATCCCCTGCTGTTCTCGAATTTATTATGTTTCTAGGTCTAGGCTTTTTTTAATTTATTGTTCTAGGCAATCCAAAATAGTCCTATCCTCCAATTCTGGGACATTTTCTTACTTATTCTTTGATCATTTCTTCTCCTCGGTTGTCTCTATTCTCTCTCTCTTTCTCTCTCTGGAATTCTTATTCATTAGATTTCTGCTCCCATTGTATTTTTCCCCCTCTGATTTTCTGTCTTGGGGTGGGTACTGCCTGAGGAATTTTCTCGGTTGTTTATTCTAACACATCTATTACAACTGTCTTTTAAAATTTTGCTATCAGATATTTTTAATATCTCCTGCTTGGACCATTTTCAAAGCATCCTGTTTGTGTTTTATAGATGCCTCATTTTCTCTGTTTCTTCGAGGATATTAATTGTAGTTTTTTGTAGCTCTGTTTTTATATATACTCTTATCCATGCAATTTCTGTTTCCTCCAGGTGCCTGTTTCCTGCTTGTTTTGGTCTCTGTTTTGCAACTAAACTTTTAAGCTTTATAAACCATCTTCTAAACATTCTTCAAATGTCTGTTGATCTTTAGCTGTGTATTGATGTTAAAGAATGAGGGACTCTAAGCTTATTGGAAATTGTGTGGGAAATATTTATCAACAGCAGAGTTTACATGAGAGCGATTGGCTGGAATCTTGACAGTTTTATTGTAAGTTGCCTGGATGTCAGTAAACTAGCTCTTTCATTTGAGGCTGTTCAGTGTTTCCAGAGAATAATCTCTACACTGAATATATACAGTGGAATGTCTTCTTTTAGCTGAAGTGATACCACAATATCATTTTTTGATTTACCAAAGTAGGGAAACTTCTCCAGTTGCAACATATTCACCAGTACCATTATCTTCTCAGTTTCCTGAGCTCAACACCTGGAGGCTATTTTTATTTCATAACCTATACATGTCCTTTATGACGTGCCGGTATTCTGGTTCTCTCTTCTTCTTGTTACTGGCTCAGTATTTTTAGTCTTTATTCCAATTTCCACTCTGGTTTGGGCTCTTATCACCTAACTTCAGTTATTTCAGTCATCACAGTAAATTCAGTCCCTCCTCTTTCAAATCTGTATTATAAGTACCTACTGGAAAAAAAATTATTCCTCAAACATCTTTTTATGATAATTTATCCGAATTTGGGGGGGAAAATCCTATACAGTCAAACTTTCTGCTTTGCTTTTAAGATTTTCCCCACCTGTTCATCATCAGTCTGTTATATAACTTTCTTTACTTCAGGTAAATGTAATTTGTTTTCTGTGTTCAACCAAAACATGGCCATTCTTTCCTTCTTATTCCCCTATGTCTCTCCTCCCACACAAACTGTTCCACACCTTCTGTGTTTGAACTTCTTGGTTGTCTAATCTCTGTCAAAATAGAGCTAAACTTCCACTTGTCTCTGGAGATTTCCTCAGATGTCATAGCTGACTATTCATTCCTCTACTTGCTCCTTCTCACAGATTTTTTATTTGTATCTTCAGTGGGGTTGAAAATTCCTGTAGTGATTCACTTTGTATCATTTATCTTAAGTCAGCCTGGTGGTCCACACAGGGTCTGTACAAAAAGAGCACCTACTGAGTTATTCTTCTCATACATGCATCCAGTAAGCATACTAGATAAAATTCAGTATATCAGATGGGCAGTGTTGTTTGTGTATTTAAAATATATTCTATATATTCTTTTAGTATTCATATGCCTTTGTTACTGTATCCCTTCTATAAAAACAAGCTCCTCTGTCTCCTTTTTCCTTTATTAACCCCTATCATGTTATGCAACAGTATCTAATATATAGCATATTATATATGTCTTTTTCTGCTCAGTGACTCTGTATGTTACATTATCTAAATTTTTACAAATCAGATTTAAAATTTATATGACATTTCAACTGTCACCTCTAAACTGCAGAAGTCCCACATAGTACTATAAAGTAGTTACAAACCTTAATTTCCTAGAAATTGTATTTTATATTAAAAGATCTTAATTGTCATTTTGACTGGCATGGCTCTTGAGGCTAAATTTACCAGTTCTCTGTCCACTGCATGCATAAAGTAAGTAGTTAAGTGTCTTTTATGGACTGAGACTGCAGCCCACAAATCCTCTCTCTGTGCACAAGCCCTGGCATTCCAAAGTACGCTTCCTGAGTAAGCTGCAGAGATAAAATATATGTATTAGCAAAAACCTATCTTATATTATAACATGCTAGAACTCTAAAGAATGTAGGCTTATGCTAGCATTTTGGAAACTGAGGTCCAAGCTCATGTGCGTAGATAGCTCAGTAAAAGCCAGATCTCTCAACTTTTCCACTGATACTGGCCTGTTTGCCCTCTGCCAAGATGCTTTATATGAAATATAACACTTCTACACCATAAAATCTTAGTAGGCAGAGATGCAAAATGCACAGCAGGCTTTTCTTTGGACTTCTAGAAAGTAATGTAAGAAGTTAGGGGTGGATTCAAAGCCAGGATTTGACTTGCTTTGTTATTTAAGATACGAATATGGTAGTAGGGGAGATAAGGCAGGTACTGCAATCATTTAATGACTGAAGATTAAACAACACATTTTTTCTTAGTAGAGTTATATATTGTCATTAATCTAACAGAAAAATTTAAATTTCCAATTTTGATTCTTTTTCAGCTACATGTGGTCATTTGAAAAAGCTCACCTCAGCATGGTTCAGATAATCACAGGACAGCTTGTTGAGTCCTTTGATGAAGAATTTCGAACTCTCTATGCCAGATCCTGTGTCCCCAGTTCATTTGCTCAGGAAGAATCAGCCAGGGTGAAGCATGGCAAAGCACTCTGGGAGAATGGCACCTACCAGCGTTCACTTTCTTCATTAGCTTCTGTTTCCAGCCAAAGAAACCTTTTTGGCAGACAAGACAAGATTCATAAACTAGAATCCGGTTACTTCAAAAACAGAGGGATATATACTCTAAATGAACATGACAAATATAGCATAAGAAATCATGGATACAAGCCTCATTTTATTCCAAACTTTAATGGTCCAAATACAGTTCGTCAGTATCAATCCAGTCAGATAAATGAAAATTGGAAGAGGCATAGTTATGCTGGAGAACAGCCGGAAACAGCACCATACCTGCTTCTTAACAGGGCTCTGAATCGAAACATTAATCCGCCAGGTAACTGGAAAAAGCCTTCAGATAGTCTCAGTGTGGCTTCCTCAGCGCGAGGAGGCTATGTGAGCCGCCAAAACACACCTGCCCAGAGTTTTGCGGATCGGCTCGCCCAGAGAAAAACAACAAATCTTGCAGAGAGGAACTCAAACGTACGGAGGTCTTTTAACGGGACAGATAATCATATTCGCTTTTTGCAACAACGAATGCCAACCCTTGAACATACCACAAAGTCCTTCTTGCGTAACTGGAGAATTGAATCCTACTTAAATGATCACTCAGAAGCTGCACCTGATTCAAACGGGTCAGCTCTAGGTGACCGGTTTGAGGGCTATGATAGTTCTGAAAATTTGAAAGCCAGTGCTCATTATACTCATTCTCGGCTTCGTTCCTCTTTTGTGTTTAAACCAACATTACCTGAACAGCAGGAGGTGAACAGTTGCACGACTGGCTCCTCAAATTCAACTGTCATCGGTTCCCAGGGAAGTGACACACCTAAGGATGTCCCGGATACCCCCACGAGTGGACAGCACGGGACGGACAAACCTGTGCCAGAATCAAGCCCCAAGCTCCCACTGCAGTCAGAGGCACCACAAATGCACACTTTGCAGGTTCCTGAAAACCACTCCCCAGTCTTAAATCAAGCTACAAATGGCCACACGGAGGCCAACAACTATTTATATACATCCTTGTGTGTAAATAAGCAGACAGAAAATCTAAAGAATCAACAAAATGAAAATGTGCTCAAACGGCGCAGTTTCCCATTCTTCGACCACTCAAAAGCCAACTTAGATCATGGACATAGTAAGCATTACGTATATAGCACACTTACCAGGAATCGAGTTAGACAACCAGAAAAACCCAAAGAAGATTTGCTGAAAAGTTCTAAAAGCATGCACAACGTGACCCAGAGCACAGAAGAGGACAGGGAGGTCATTAAGAGACAGCCTCCCAGCGGCCCCACGACCAAATCAATTTCTGTCGCTGCTTTGCTTGATATGAATAAAGATGAACCTAGCAAAGAACTCACTTCAAAGAAGGAAGTTAAGGGCTCTCCAAGTTTTTTGAAAAAGGGATCTCAGAAGTTAAGGTCATTACTTAGTCTTACCCCAGAGAAGAGAGAAAATCTCTCCAAAAATAAAGCACCTGCCTTCTACAGAATGTGTAGTAGTTCTGACACTTTAGTTTCTGAGGCTGAAGAGAATCAGAAACCAAAAAAATCAGAACCAAAATTTGATTCATCTCCTAGAAGAAAGCGTTCTTCCTCATCAAACTCTCAAGGCAGTGTTCACAAGAGTAAGGAAGATGTAACCGTTAGCTCATCTCAGGGTATAAGTTCTTCATCAGATGAAGGTAGCAAACTCGTACCTGCTCCAGGTCCAGTTGAAAACAAGTTCTTGGAAAGAGCAGGAGATGCCTCTGCCCCAAGATTTAACACGGAACAGATCCAATATCGAGATTCAAAGGAGATTAATACAGCTCTTGCTCCTGAAAGAAAACCAGCTGCTTCTCCAAGGCCAAAGCCCAATGAGCTTCTAAGATCTCATTCAACCGACAGGCGCATTTACAGTCGTTTTGAGCCATTTTATAAGATTGAAAGCTCTATTCAGCCAGCAAGCAACGTACCAAATACTGTTGTGCACCGCCCAGAAATAAAATCCACAACTGTGGGCAAGAGTTATGGCAGGTCCAGCCCAATGCTTAATTACAATGCTGGTGTGTATCACTCATACCAGCCAAATGAAAATAAGTTCCGAGGATTTATGCAGAAGTTTGGAAACTTTATACACAAAAATAAATGAAATACTGTAATTTCAAATAGTTTTTAAAACACAAATGACTACAGCTATAAACATTTGTCCAAAGAACTTTGTGGGCAGTTTTTGTAATGTGCCAATAGATTTCTGTAGGGAGAGAGTTTGGGGTATGATGTGTATGTTTACCAGTATACTAATATATGGTAAAGTTCTTCTGTGTGATAGAGTTAGTTGTGCTTAATTACAGTGTAGATGGAATGTCTCTATACACACTTTTAAATGGTAATGGTAAATAGAATGTAATTAAATTGTTTTCTGCAGACTGAAGATCTTAAGTCTCAAATAGAAGCTTTAGTAGAGAGAGATGGTGTATGGATTTGAAGCATTTGGTCCAAAGTCTTCCCTTTTAAGAAAGGATCCTAATACTATCAGGGGCCCTTTATAATATATCTTTATGGGTTTTCTTATCTCCAAATTATGAGAAGAATAGGACAAAGCCTTTTTGGGTTTTAATTACCTTTAAACTCTACAGGACAACTTGCTGTATTTTCTTAATTTCCCTGTGGAGCATATACAACCATACAGTTTAAACTCTGTAGCTCAGCATATCTTTCATTTTGACTGAGGTCTTTGCAAAATATCAACCTCATGTGGTACATGGTAGAAATTTCTTTTCCTCATTTTGTGAAAACCATCCAGGTTGTGCTGCTTTCCACTCTGGACCAGAGGAGCCCACTCTGCTCTCACCAGTCAGATGCTGAACTTTTATGGTCATTCCTTCCCTTCAAACTTAGAGCAAGTAGCAGATATTTGGGAAACCTGAATTATACCTCTCCTCTAAGAGAAAAAACCATTGAGAAATGTAAACTTTTGCATAAATTTTATCGTAGATCAGTATGACAGCACTTAGGTGTTTTGCTTGCAAAAGTCCTTGCTCTTTTTTATGCTTTGCCAAATAATAGTGGGAGCGCAGTGTTTTCACGAAAGTACCGTGATAGACATAAGAAGTGGCATCTGGCCCAATTCTTTCATGACCAGAGAACCTGGTTGAAAGTTTTAAATCTTTCCCTATCTTAACTGGATCATCATCAATCATTTAGAGCATATGAAACCGTTTGCCTTTCTTAGAATACTGAAATTAAAGCCCCACATCCATTAAATAAACTTTAACTTGACTTCACTTCATCCACAAAGGACAGAATTCAAGAAACAATGTATCATTTGAGACATGTGAGATATTTCTGTAACACTTTAAATATATCAACACCTTCTAAGTTGTAATGTGGGGCAGTATGTTGTTTTAAAAATTCAAGATTCAGTCAAATAATATCTGTCGTTAAAACAAGGGGCATCGAAGTATCACTCATTAAGATAGCTTTCCACAGTATTTAAAAACCACAATGAGAACATGACAAGAGAAAACATGACAGTAGGGAAAAAGAAAACCTAACATTTAGTGAGCCCTTTTTTGGACCAGGTCTTGAGCTAGAACCTATAGTTCCCACAACAATTATTTGGGGGCCACTCTTGTTCTCATTATTTGTGGATGATGACTGAGGTGATAAATGAGACTTTGAGACTCAGAGAAGTAATGCTCCATGTCAGACAACTAATAAGTCACGGTACTAAAAGTGCCTATGACATTCTCTCATATCCTGTTATCTCCCAAATGTGTTCAATATGTGCCTCGCCCAAAATGTTGAGAATTAAATGAGAGAATGTTTATATTTTCTGACTCAATGGCAAGCAGCCAAGAAAGCTTTAGTTGGATTCCACCAGACAATGGGACACATAGGGCTCAAAATAATGAAATTGACATTAATTTCTGATTGTAACTTAGCAAGCCAGTTATAATTGGCAGGCCACCATTTTGAGCTTGGGCTGGGACAATGAAAGGAAAAGGGAACTACAAGTTGAACTTGTGAATGTGCTAGGCAAAGATTGTAACTTAGCAAGCCAGTTATAATTGGCAGGCCACCATTTTGAGCTTGGGCTGGGACAATGAAAAGGAAAAGGGAACTACAAGTTGAACTTGTGTCTGTGCTAGGCAAAGTAGTCCTTTAGGAAGCTAGGCAGGGAATGGAACTCAATGTTAAATATATAATCTTGTGAAGTATTCACAATAGCGCTATGAGTTAAATACTTCCTTTTTGCAAATGAGAAAACTAATCCTTCGTGAAGTTACATAATTTTCCAAGAGTCACACGGCTCTGTATGGGTAGAACTGGGTTTGAACACAGAATTTGGTTTGAATGCAAAAGTCTGTATTTTTAATACTATACCACACCATACATTGCCGACTTCTACTCCATTATGATTGAGGCAACTTTTCTGAATGGTGTCTCTCTCTCTCTCTCTTTTGCTCTGTGTCTATACATTGCAGGAGTATATCAGAAATACTGCGGTAACATAACCCATTTACAGCATTTTGTAAACACAAATCCAGAATATAAACTCAGTTTAACATTATTCATAAAAGCAGGTTTCATGAATCCCATTATAACCTAGGGAATTCCCAACTACTGCAACATGGGATTTATTGTTTTGGAAAGCTGCATGTAATCGATTAGAAAATTTGCAGACTTTCTAATAAGGTAATAGCATACAAATAAAACTGAGAGAGAAAAGTTTATTTTTCATAGGCATAGTAGCCACTTGATCTACAAAAGTTTTGCAATTAAAAATAACTGTCGGAAGGTGCATTTGCTTATAATCTGATACAGATTTCAGCTGCAGTGAAACAATCTAATTGTTAGTGGGTTCGTTTTTAGAGTTCTGGAAATTGTATAATCTTTCTATGTTAGTATCAAATTATTAAAAAGCATTAGAATTGGAGTTGAGTGAATGAAAAAGATTTTTCATTTTGCTCTTGGAAAAATTCACTTTTGTAATTCTGGGCCATAGTCCTTTACCCACTTACCAAAGACAGAATGCACAATTACCCAAACCATACTGACTTTAATATTACCCATTCGTTGTTAGATGGGACATTTTTCAGGCCTATGGGGAAAATGGGCTAATTGTCATTAGGCAGCTCTGAAATTGGAAGTCCAAAAATGTAGAGCAAGATAACTTTGAAACTGAAATTACATAGACTAGTTTTAATCCTTTTTAATTACAAGCAAAAGCCTGTTGCCTTTTTGTGCAGCAACCACCACCATTTCTGGAAACAGATAGCTTGTAAATAGTTCCTGAATTCCTCCTCTCCCTCGTGGCATTGCGAAGTGCAGGAGGCTTTGTTTCATCTCCCTGTGACCTGTAGCTTCTGCTTTTGTACAGATTTATTCTCCTCTGCCATTTGTCTTTATTTTCCTTTTATTTATTTTTCCCTCCAGAAACATCTGTATGTCAGAATCTATGTGTAGTAACTTCCCAAAGTTTCTGTGGTTGAGAAATTCCTCAGGGTGAAGGCTGAGCAAACATAATACTTCAAATAATTTCCTCAGAGTTTAAGTTCTCAACAGACACTTCCAGACTTCATGTATGTAACCCTGTCAAGCAAAATACTTTCTTTTTCTCCCCATATTAATATTGGTGGGAAGATAATGGTACATAGAGGTACTTTCATAGTAAAGATTGGTAAGGTGGTTTTACTCTCTACATAGCAGTTCTTGGCAGATACCTTCAGAATAGTTTAAGTGCCTGTATCCTGAACACGCTAGTGTTTCTCTATCATGATTGGGATTAGCCATAATTCTAACGTGGCATATTGAGTAATGGGTATATGTTGGCAGTCTACTCTTAGGGAAGCAAATATCTTATTTAATTAAGATGACATCTAGTGGGATCCAGTAAGCAAGGAAGAAGTTGAACTCTGGCTACATTCAACTTTAACTTTACTCAAGATTATCCAGTTATTCATCTATTATTCCAAAGATATTTGTCACGAAAGACAAATATGACTCAATGTGACTACAGCTGAGGAATATAAAGTAGAATCATTGTTTCACATTAACCATGTGTGATATTGTTTTAAAAAAGTTTTTTTAATACTTAGTTTGGTTCTAGAATATTTAAAATGAAAAGGATGAAATTATAAACCAAAGAGTCCATTTTTATATACATAAATGTTATCAAAAAAATATTCTTCCTAAGTAGCTTGTTTTTAGATTTAATAAATGGATATTAAATAATTTTGTACAAACATCAATATATTGTAAGTTGTTTTTTATCTTCATATCCAACATTTTTCCACTTAAACACGTGCTTTTACTTAGTGTTATATCATTTATATTTGTGCACATTTTTAAATATTTATGAATTTGAAATTTCTTAAACACTTCATTTTATTTTGGTTTAGCAGTTATATTTCATTCAAAAATTTATCCATATTTGATACCCAGTGACAATACTCTTCCTTTAAACAACTCTCTTTATTTCTAACTCAATTTAGTTATTTATCACTAACTCTTATTTCTATTGCTATTGTAATATATAGTTATTTTAAATAACTTGAGACTTTGAAAAATGAGGCAATTTTGCTTAAAAATTGATAGCTGATTTTTGTATAACTTTGTAGCATTTAGTTTGAATAAAATATTCTTAAGGTGCAATTGTAGTATGTCAATTAGTGACATTAAATAACCTTGAGTCTGAAAGTTATTTAAATTCAAAATGCACTTTTCTTAGGGCAGAAAAAACAAAAACAAAAACTGTCCCTTATATCACAGATTAAGATGCAGTTGAGATACTGGGTATTGAGAATTAAATAGTGTCATTTTAAAGGCAAATGTGATTTTTAAGTAGGTAAGTATAATGTTGGTAAGAACCTTGTTTTTTTTTTTTTGTTTTTTGTTTTTCCCATTTACTGTAAATACAGATGCTTAAGAAAACCCTGGTTCAATGAACTGTTAAGGAAAATAGGTAAGGTTTTGCTTTTGTGACCATCCTAAAGGAAACCCATAACTAGGCTCTGCTCTTTTTAGGAATCAAAGACCAACCCGAGGTACCTGGGTTTAAGGTGAGAGGGGATTGAAAGGAGTAAGCATGTGGGAAAGAATTACATGAGATCCCTGATGAATATGGATGCTAAGATTCTCAACAAGATCCTAATAGGATCCAACAGTACATTAAAAAGATTATCCACATGACCAGGTGGGTTTTATCCATGGGATGCAAGGGTGGTTCAATATTTGCAAATCAATAAATGTGACAGAACAAATCAATAAAAGGAGAAGAACCACATGGTCCTCTCAATTGATGCAAAAAAAGCATTTGATTAAAACAATTCAAAGTATATATATAAAATCTATCTACAAAATACCCACAGTGAATATCATCCTCAATAGGGAAAAGCTGACAGCCTTCCCTTTGAGATCAGGAACACGAGGATGCCCACTCTCGCCACTCTTGTACAACATAGTATTTAAAGTCCTAGCAACAGCAATCAAACAACAAAGAGAAATAAAAGGTATTCAAATTGGCAAAGAAGAAGTCAAACTCTCTCTTTGCAGATGACATGATACTTTATATGGAAAACCCAAAAGACTCCACCCCTAAACTACTAGAACTCATACAGTAATTCAGTAATGTGGCAGGATATAAAATCAATGTACAGAAATCAGTTGCTTTCTTATACACTAACAATGAAAATACAGGAAGGAAAATGAGAGAATTGATTCCATTTACTGTAGCACCAAGAACCATAAGATACTTGGGAATAAACCTAACCAAAGAGGTAAAAGATCTGTACTCGAGGAACTACAGAACACTCATGAAAGAAATTGAAGAAGACACAAAAAGATGGAAGACCATTCCATGTTCATGGATCAGAAAAATAAACATTGTTAAAATGTCTATACTGCCTAGAGCAATCTAGACTTTCAATGCCATTCTGATCAAAATTCCATTGGCATTTTTCAAAGAGCTGGAATAAACAATCCTAAAATTTGTATGGAACCAGAAGAGACCCTGAATTGCTAAGGAAATGTTGAAAAAGAAAAAACTGGAGGCATCACATTACCTGATGTTAAGCTTTACTACAAAGCTGTGATCACCAAGACAGCATGGTACTGGCACAAAAACAGACACATAGACCAGTGGAACAGAATAGAGGGCCCAATATGGACTCTCAACTTTATGGTCAAATAATCTTCAACAAAGCAGGAGAAAATATACAGTGATAAAAAGATAGTCTCGTCAATAAATGGTGCTAGTAAAATCGGACAGCTACGTGTAGAAGAATGAAACTCGACCATTCTCTTACACCATACACAAAGATAAACTTGAAATGGACAAAAGACCTCAATGTGAGGCAGGAATCTATCAAAATCCTAGAGAAGAACATAGGCAGTAACCTCTTCAACATCAGCCACAGCAAATTCTTTCAAATATGTCTCCAAAGACAAAGGAAACAAGAGTGAAAATGAACTTTTGGGACTTCATCAAGATCAAAAGCTTCTGCACAGTAAAGGAAACAGTCAACAAAACAAAGAGGCAACCACTGGATGGGAGAAGATATTCACAAATGACAGTACAGACAAAGGGCTGATATCCAAGATCTATAAAGAACATCTCAAACTCAACACACACAAAACAGAGAATCACGTCAAAAAATGGGCAGAAGACATAAACAGACATTTCTCCAAAGAAGACATAAAAATGGCTAACAAGACACATGAAAAAATGTTCATCATTATTAGCCATCAGGGAGATTCAAATCAAAACCACACCGAGATACCATCTTACACTAGTTAGAATGGCCAAAGTTAACAAGACAGTAAACAACATATGTTGGAGAGGATATGGAGGAAGGGGAACCCTTTTACACTGTTGGGAATGCAAGTTGGTGCAGCCACTTTTGAAAACAGTATGGAAATTCCTTAAGATTAAAAATAGAACTTCCCGAAGGAGGAGTCAAGATGGCGGAGAAGTAGCAGGCTGAGGCTACTTCAGCTAGCGGGAGATCAGCTAGATAGCTTATCTAAAGATTGCAAACACCTACAAATCCAATGGGAGATCGAAGAGAAGAAGAACAGCAACTCTAGAAACAGAAAATCAACCACTTTCTGAAAGGTAGGACGGGCGGAGAAGTGAATCCAAAGCGACGGGAAGATAGACCACGGGGGGAGGGGCCGGCTCCCGGCAAGCGGTGGAACAACGGAGCACAAAATCGGGACTTTTAAAAGTCTGTTCCGCTGAGGGACATCGCTCCAGGGGCTTAACCGGGATGAAGCCCACGCAGGGTCAGCGTGGCCTCAGGTCCCGCAGGGTCACAGAAGGATCGGGGGTGTCTGAGTGTCGCAGAGCTTACAGGTAGTAGAACAGGGAAGCCGGCTGCAGAGACAGAGCCGAGGAGTGAGCTCTAAGCTTGGGGTTACCTTGAACCGGTCGCAGGCTCGGTCAGCTCGGAGCGCGGCCGGAGGCAGGTTGACGGGAGTAATTGGGCGCTGTTCTCTGAGGGCGCACTGAGGAGTGGGGCCCCGGGCTCTTGGCTCCTCCGGGCCGGAGACTGGGAGGCAGCCATCTTCATTCCTGCCCTCCGGAACTCTACGGAAAGCCCTCAGGGAACAAAAGCTCCCGAAAGCAAACCCGAGCGGATTACTCAGCCCGGCCCCTGGTAAGGACGGTGCAACTCCGCCTGGGGCAAAGACACTTGAGAATCACTACAACAGGCCCCTCCCCCAGAAGATCAACAAGAAGCCCAGCCAGGACCAAGTTCACCTACCAAGGAGTGCAGTTTCAATACCAAGGAGAGCAGCGGAATTCCAAAGGAGGAGAAAGCAAAGCACGGAACTCATGGCTTTCTCCCCATGATTCTTTAGCCTTGCAGATAATTTAATTTTTTTTTTTAATTTATTTTTCTTCTTCTGCTAAATTTTTTTAACTATTACCCTTTCCTTTTTTAACGATTTTTAACTAGTTTACCTAATATATATATATATATTTTTTTTTTCCTTTTTATATTTTTTCTTTATTGGTTTTCTTTTTTTAATTGTTTCTCTCTCTCTTTTTTTTTCTTTTCTTTTTTTTTTTCTTCTTTCTGAACCTCTTTTTATCCCCTTTCTCCACCCTCACGATTTGGGATCTCTTCTGATTTGGCTAAAGCATATTTTCCTGGGGTTGTTGCCACCCTTTTAGTATTTCACTTGCTCCTTCATCTGCTCTTATCTGGACAAAATGACAAGGTGGAAAAATTCACCACAAACAAAAGAACAAGAGGCAGTACCAAAGGCTAGGGACCTAATCAACACAGACATTGGTAAAATGTCAGATCTAGAGTTCAGAATGACGATTCTCAAGGGTCTAGCTGGGCTCGAAAAAGGCATGGAAGATATTAGAGAAACCCTCTCCGGAGAGATAAAAACCCTTTCTGGAGAAATAAAAGAACTAAAATCTAACCAAGTTGAAATCAAAAAAGCTATTAATGAGGTGCAATCAAAAATGGAGGCTCTCACTGCTAGGATAAATGAGGCAGAAGAAAGAATTAGTGATATAGAAGACCAAATGACAGAGAATAAAGAAGCTGAGCAAAAGAGGGACAAACAGCTACTGGACCATGAGGGGAGAATTCGAGAGATAAGTGACACCATAAGACGAAACAACATTAGAATAATTGGGATTCCAGAAGAAGAGGAAACAGAGAGGGGAGCAGAAGGTATATTGGAGAGAATTATTGGAGAGAATTTCCCCAATATGGCAAAGAGAACAAGCATCAAAATCCAGGAGGTTCAGAGAACCCCCCTCAAAATCAATAAGAATAGGTCCATACCCCGTCACCTAATAGTAAAATTTACAAGTCTTAGTGACAAAGAGAAGATCCTGAAAGCAGCCCGGGAAAAGAAGTCTGTAACATACAATGGTAAAAATATTAGATTGGCAGCAGACTTATCCACAGAGACCTGGCAGGCCAGAAAGAGCTGGCATGATATATTCAGAGTACTAAATGAGAAAAACATGCAGCCAAGAATACTATATCCAGCTAGGCTATCATTGAAAATAGAAGGAGAGATTAAAAGCTTCCAGGACAAACAAAAACTGAAAGAATTTGCAAATACCAAACCTGCTCTACAGGAAATATTGAAAGGGGTCCTCTAAGCAAAGAGAGACCCGAAAAGTAGTAGATCAGAAAGAAACAGAGACAATATACAATAACAGTCACCTTACAGGCAATACAATGGCACTAAATTCCTATCTCTCAATACTTACCCTGAATGTTAATGGGCTAAATGCCCCAATCAAAAGACACAGGGTATCAGAATGGATAAAAAAACAAAACCCATCTATATGTTGCCTACAAGAAACTCATCTTAAACCTGAAGACACCTCCAGATTTAAAGTGAGGGGGTGGAAAAGAATTTACCATGCTAATGGACATCAGAAAAAAGCAGGAGTGGCAATCCTTATATCAGATCAATTAGATTTTAAGCCAAAGACTATAATAAGAGATGAGGAAGGACACTATATCATACTCAAAGGAACTGTCCAACAAGAAGATCTAACAATTTTAAATATCTATGCCCCTAACATGGGAGCAGCCAACTATCTAAACCAATTAATAACAAAATCAAAGAAACACATCGACAATAATACAATAATCGTAGGGGACTTTAACACTCCCCTCACTGAAATGGACAGATCATCCAAGCAAAAGATCAACAGGGAAATCAAGGCCTTAAATGACACACTGGACCAGATGGACATCACAGATATATTCAGAACATTTCATCCCAAAGCAACAGAATACACATTCTTCTCTAGTGCACATGGAACATTCTCCAGAATAGATCATATTCTCGGTCCTAAATCAGGTCTCAACCGTTATCAAAAGATTGGAATAATTCCCTGCATATTTTCAGACCACAATGCTCTGAAGCTAGAACTCAATCACAAGAGGAAATTTGGAAAGAACCCAAATACATGGAGACTAAACAGCATCCTTCTAAAGAATGAATGGGTCAACCAGGAAATTAAAGAAGAGTTGAAAAAATTCATGGAAACAAATGATAATGAAAACACAATGGTTCAAAATCTGTGGGACACAACAAAGGCAGTCCTGAGAGGAAAATATATAGCGGTACAAGCCTTTCTCAAGAAACAAGAAAGGTCTCAGGTACACAACCTAACCCTACACCTAAAAGAGCTAGAGAAAGAACAAGAAAGAAACCCTAAACCCAGCAGGAGAAGAGAAATCATAAAGATCAGAGCAGAAATCAATGAAATAGAAACCAAAAAAACAATAGAACAAATCAACGAAACTAGGAGCTGGTTCTTTGAAAGAATTAATAAGATCGATAAACCCCTGGCCAGACTTCTCAAAAAGAAAAGAGAAAGGACCCAAATAAATAAAATCATGAATGAAAGAGGAGAGATCACAACTAACACCAAAGAAATACAGACAATTATAAGAACATACTATGAGCAGCTCTACGCCAACAAATTTGACAATCTGGAAGAAATGGATGCATTCCTAGAGACATATAAACTACCACAACTGAACCAGGAAGAAATAGAAAGCCTGAACAGACCCATAACCAGTAAGGAGATTGAAACAGTCATCAAAGATCTCCAAACAAACAAAAGCCCGGGGCCAGATGGCTTCCCGGGGGAATTCTACCAAACATTTAAAGAAGAACTAATTCCTATTCTCCTGAAACTGTTCCAAAAAATAGAAATGGAAGGAAAACTTCCAAATTCATTTTATGAGGCCAGCATCACCTTGATCCCAAAACCAGACAAGGATCCCATCAAAAAAGAGAACTACAGACCAATATCCTTGATGAACACAGATGCAAAAATTCTCGCCAAAATATTAGCCAATAGGATTCAACAGTACATTAAAAGGATTATTCACCACGACCAAGTGGGATTTATTCCAGGGCTGCAAGGTTGGTTCAACATCCGCAAATCAATCAATGTGATACAACACATTAATAAAAGAAAGAACAAGAACCATATGATACTCTCCATAGATGCTGAAAAAGCATTTGACAAAGTACAGCATCCCTTCCTGATCAAAACTCTTCAAAGTGTAGGGATAGAGGGCACATACCTCAATATTATCAAAGCCATCTATGAAAAACCCACCGCAAATATCATTCTCAATGGAGAAAAACTGAAAGCTTTTCCGCTAAGGTCAGGAACACGGCAGGGATGTCCGTTATCACCACTGCTATTCAACATAGTACTAGAAGTCCTAGCCTCAGCAATCAGACAACAAAAGGAAATTAAAGGCATCCAAATCGGCAAAGAAGAAGTCAAACTATCACTCTTTGCAGATGATATGATACTATATGTGGGAAACCCAAAAGACTCCACTCCAAAACTGCTAGAACTTGTACAGGAATTCAGTAAAGTGTCAGGATATAAAATCAATGCACAGAAATCAGTTGCATTTCTCTACACCAACAACAAGACAGAAGAAAGAGAAATTAAGGAGTCCATCCCATTTACAATTGCACCCAAAACTATAAGATACCTAGGAATAAATCTAACCAAAGAGACTAAGAATCTATACACAGAAAACTATAAAGTACTCATGAAAGAAATTGAGGAAGACACAAAGAAATGGAAAAATGTTCCATGCTCCTGGATTGGAAGAATAAATATTGTGAAAATGTCTATGCTACCTAAAGCAATCTACACATTTAATGCAATTCCTATCAAAGTACCCTCCATTTTTTTCAAAGAAATGGAACAAATAATCCTAAAATTTGTATGGAACCAGAAAAGACCTCGAATAGCCAAAGCAATATTGAAAAAGAAAGCCAAAGTTGGTGGCATCACAATTCCGGACTTCAAGCTCTATTACAAAGCTGTCATCATCAAGACAGCAGGGTACTGGCACAAAAACAGACACATAGATCAATGGAACAGAATAGAGAGCCCAGAAATACACCCTCAACTCTTTGGTCAACTAATCTTCGACAAAGCAGGAAAGAATATCCAATGGAAAAAAGACAGCCTCTTCAACAAATGGTGTTGGGAAAATTGGACAGCCACATGCAGAAAAATGAAATTGGATCATTTCCTTACACCACACACGAAAATAGACTCAAAATGGATTAAGGATCTCAATGTGAGAAAGGAATCCATCAAAATCCTTGAGGAGAACACAGGCAGCAACCTCTTCGACCTCAGCCTCAGCAACATCTTCCTAGGAACATCGCCAAAGGCAAGGGAAGCAAGGGCAAAAATGAACTATTGGGATTTCATCAAGATCAAAAGCTTTTGCACAGCAAAGGAAACAGTTAACAAAACCAAAAGACAACTGACAGAATGGGAGAAGATATTTGCAAATGACATATCGGATAAAGGGCTAGTGTCCAAAATCTATAAAGAACTTAGCAAACTCAACACCCAAAGAACAAATAATCCAATCAAGAAATGGGCAGAAGACATGAACAGACATTTCTGCAAAGAAGACATCCAGATGGCCAACAGACACATGAAAAAGTGCTCCATATCACTCGGCATCAGGGAAATACAAATCAAAACCACAATGAGATACCACCTCACACCAGTCAGAATGGCTAAAATTAACAAGTCAGGAAATGACAGATGCTGGCGAGGATGCGGAGAAAGGGGAACCCTCCTACACTGTTGGTGGGAATGCAAGCTGGTGCAACCACTCTGGAAAACAGCATGGAGGTTCCTCAAAATGTTGAAAATAGAACTACCCTATGACCCAGCAATTGCACTGCTGGGTATTTACCCTAAAGATACAAACGTAGTGATCCGAAGGGGCACGTGCACCTGAATGTTTATAGCAGCAATGTCTACAATAGCCAAACTATGGAAAGAACCTAGATGTCCATCAACAGACGAATGGATAAAGAAGATGTGGTGTATATACACAATGGAATACTATGCAGCCATCAAAAGAAATGAAATCTTGCCATTTGCGACGACGTGGATGGAACTAGAGGGTATCATGCTTAGCGAAATAAGTCAATCGGAGAAAGACAACTATCATATGATCTCCCTGATATGAGGGAGAGGAGATGCAACATGGGGGGTTAAGGGGGTAGGAGAAGAGTAAATGAAACAAGATGGGATTGGGAGGGAGACAAACCATAAGTGACTCTTAATCTCACCAAACAAACTGAGGGTTAATGGGGGGAGGGGGGTTGGGGGGTGGGATTATGGACATTGGGGAGGGTATGTGCTATGGTGAGTGCTGTGAAGTGTGTAAACCTGGCGATTCACAGACCTGTACCCCTGGGGATAAAAAGATATTATATGTTTATAAAAAATAAAATTAAAAAATAAATAAATAAAGTAAGCTAGAGAAAAGAAAAAAAAAATAGAACTTCCCTATGACCCTGCAATTGCACTATTGGATATTTACCCCAAAGATACAGATGTGGTGAAAAGAAGGGCAATCTGTACCTTGATATTCATAGCAGCAATGGCCACAGTTGCCAAACAGTGGAAAGAACCAAGATGCCCTTCAACGGATGAATGGATAAAGAAGATGTGGTCCACATATATTGAGTATTATGCCTCCATCAGAAAGGATGAATACCCAACTTTTATATCAACATGGACAGGCCTGGAAGAGATTTTGCTGAATGAAGTAAGTCAACCATTTTCATATGGTTTTGCTTATTTGTGGAGCATAAGGAATAACACGAGGACATGGGGAAATGGAGAGGAGAAGTGAGTTGGGGGAAGTTGGAGGGGGAGATGAACCATGAGAGACTGTGGACTCTGAGAAAAACACTGACGGATTTGGCGGGAGTGGGGGGGTTGGGTGATCCTGGTGGTGGGTATTAAGGAGGGCACAGATTGCATGGAATACTGGGTGTGGTGCATAAAAAATGAACTCTGGAACACTGAAAATTAAAAAAAAAAAATGAATTACATGAGGTAAAATTACCTGAGCTGAAAGCAGTAAAAAACTGAAGCAAGAGGCATATAGATGAAAAATATGTCAAACCAGACATGGTCACACATCTGCCTTTATTGTGAGCAGCAGGTAGGACACTTCTAACAACGGCAAAACAATTAATTCACAGTGAATTAATGATTCAGTGAAACCACCTGGTTGGAACCCTTGGGAACTCATACATAGATACCAACCCAGAGCAACAAGAAGAGGATTCCAAAGCCCATGAAGAGTGAGGCCACCAAGGAGATGAGGACCTCTTCGTAGATACCCTGAGTGCACCTGGTGGAGGGAACCTCATGAACAAAGAACTAGGCAGTGAAGAACATGCCAGTGATTAACAGCACCACAGTCTGATTGGGGAAGACAGCGGTTTCACTGGGTCATCCACAGTGAAACTGTGGGGTCATCCACAACTCTGCCACTGGAATCCAATTTGATTCATTTTTTATCTAACACATATACTGGGACTGGGAACCTACTTTGTTCCAAGTACGTAAGTTATAGCAGACTTTTGGTGTAAGAAGAAAAAGAGAATGTCTGGATAATGAGAAGCTGCAGCAAGTTTTCATGAGTGATTTAAGAATAGCCCAAACTAACAGCAAAAATGTGTATGCTACCGCAGACTGTTTGTCCAAATTTGTGCTTTGGACCAAAGTGCGCAGAAGAAATGCCTGATAAATATTCTGTGTGTGAATCCAGTCATTTTCTTAACTCTAGTTAGATAAATATATATTTCACTAATATCAATTAAAATTAAAATGGATGAGTTAATGCAGCAGGGGTCTCAGTATAAATTTCGTCCACATTTACCAAGAATCTTGGCATCTATAGCTCCAAAGGGCTAGTCTTTGATACCATATGTTTATTTAAGGAAAGAAAATTCCTGATGAAGAATTCATTCTAAATTCATCTAAAGAGTGAGGTCATTCTTGATGTCATTTGGATACAGATGGCAGCTGAGCAATCATCTTTCTTCCACTCTGTGTAAGTGACCACCCTTTGGCCCGTGTCTTCTCTGAGCATGCTTTTCCTATATATATCTGTTGCTGCACAAAAAGTAATCCTCTGTAACCGTTTCCCCTTAGAATTCAAAATGAATTCTAAATTCACTTAATGGAGTAGAGCTGTTCAAAGTCAGTTAAAAGACAGCTGGCACGTAAGGGAAGGAAGCGGTGACTGTGCGTAAGGTCATTCAGATCATCAATCAAGGTAGGTTGACTATGTGGGACTGTAACAGAAGAATGGCTTCTCTAAACTCTCCATGGATGGCACATAGAGAGTTGGTACCAAGGGTCACCACCATGGGTGTCTGCCCCATGATCCTCAGCACGGCCTCCTGAGTTCAACAGCAGCCTCTGCTAATACTAAATGTTACAGCAAAAATTGCAGACTCTGCTGAGCACAAGCAGGTACATCTACCACTTTGGGGGTGAGCGGTCCTTGGCAGCATTACCACAGAAGGCCAGAGCAGTGAAGACTAGGTGCCGTGAGGAAGCCAAACTAGCAAATGCCTCTGGGGACTCCTAGAACATATGTGGTAGGAAATGAGGAGAAGTGGACACCCCATCAGAACAGGTTTAGATAGGAACTTACTGTTTCTTATTCTTGCTAAACTCCATTGGCTTGGGAAGTACAAGTCACATCTGTAACAGAGCCACAAGGAAACACAAAATGTGACAAAATTCACAAAATCAGTTTGACAGAATGGTCCCCACTATTTAGCTTGAATTAGATAATTGGGATGAGAAACCAACAACCCCCAAAACAAAACAAAAACAAGAACCTTTAATCAGGGACTTATTTTAGAGAACAACTTTCAGGGTATATCTTAACATTAACACATTGTGTCTCTAAACTTCGTTTTTCTAGCTATAGCTTATTCACAGTCTCTCTCTGTGTCTCAGTTATCAGGCACATTCAATTAGATTTCGTAGACTATATTTCTTAAAGAAGGTTCTTTTGGGGTTTAGGAGGGGGGCATATTTTTGGGCTGTTTGGGTGTTTTACAAACTACCTAAGTTTTATTTTAGTTCACTACTAAGGCTAAATAAGTTGGATATTCATTAAATCAAAATAAGCATTCTGGGTGCCTGGGTGGCTCAGTTGTTAAGTGTCTGTCTTTGGCTTAGGTCATGATCACAGGGTCCTGGGATCAAGCCCCATGTTGGGTTCCCTGCTTGGCAGGGAGCCTGCTTCTCCCTCTCCCACTCACTCTGCTTATGTTCTCTCTCTCTGTCAAATAAAATCTTGAAAGAATTTTTTAAAAAAGCATGCTAACTAATAAGAGTCTACCAGAAAGCTCAGATTTAGATGTGTTTTTATAATTGGGGTGTTGACTGAAAGAAAACCAACCTCAAAATTGTAAATTAGTAAATGCCTTATTAGTTGTCTTACTGAGGACAAACACCTAGCAAACAGTCTTTCAAACTGTTTTGAAGAACTGTTGCAAAGCTTATTAGCGACAGGTTATATATACAAAAAGGGGGGAGGGGTTGCATATTCTCCAAATACATGCGTGTCACAAGGTATAATTTGTAATAGTTGTAAAAATTAGGGTTTTCTGATTTCCACACAGGCAGGAGAAAGACCCTTAGGTCATCTTAATACCTCATGTTTTAATCATAGCTGATCATTCAAAAGTACTGCCTGCATGCCTCTGCTTCGCTGGTTTTCTGGTTCTTCCTGTTTCTGAGATCTCCTTGAGGTCACCTGAGACATTCCCAGAAGGCTGACATCAGTCGCCTGCTGCAGTTTTCATGCACAGTCCCCCTTTTTGGCAAATTGCAACCTGTGGGAGACAATGGTGACCAAGTATCTCCTTGTCCCAGGGCACTAGGAAGGTTCATTCCTAGTTATTCTGATAGATGAGGCAAACATGTCCTAAAAATAATAACTATCTGTAAACTTATAAATTTGCTACAGTTCAGGAATTTTATAGCCTGAGGTATTTTGTTGTGTCTGGGTATAAACTGTCAAACTGTCAAACTTTATACAGAACTGTATATATAATTTATAGTATCCAGACATTTGACCATCATTAGCTTAGTGCAAGTCTGAGTACACCAACTCACACAAGAAGTTCATTTGTAGAGTACATCTATTAACAGTAAAAAGGCTAATATCTTAGCTAGAAACATTAGAATCAATTTAAACCAAGAATTTCAGTACCCAAGCCATTGAGCTAACATCTCCCTGAGACTGGGCGTGGGTCACTTAAGGCTGATATTTGGTTTGATTAGCTTGTTCCAGCAGAGTGGAGTTACCCCAACTGAGAGTCATCTTCACAAATCCATCCCATATCTGGAATAAATTTCCACCCAAAGTCCTTGTGGTATGGCTACAAAGTAACATTCTCCTCTTTTGACAAGATTTTCCCCCCCTTAGAATACCATCACCTGTTAACGCTGTTCCCTCTTAGATGGAGTTTAATTGTTCTGTTCTGGACCTTAGGTAAGAAGTCCGTTTCCTATCTCATGAACCTTTCCTGGTATTGAGAACAGGTCAGGTCGGTTAAATACAGTTGTCTCATTTCAGGAGCGGTCCTGCAGGCAGTCTCTCAGAGTTAGGCCTACATTGTGCAAGCAATGTGAGTAATGAAGAGAGACATTTCTTATGGAAAGAAAAGAAAAACACAGGTTAATGGAGCAAATTATCAACCCAGTGTCTGGGTCCTGACTGTTATCAGTGATATGATCTCTAGATGTCGGGCTCAAAGCATCTTCAGATAGAGTGGACGGGCAGTGCAGTCTGACAGATTTTCCTAGTTCAGTTTGAATGTCTCCAGCGATCTTTCTGAGCAGGCCATTTAGCAACAAGCATGAGGATTGTCTAAATATGGCCATCGTGGCAATTTCTCTGAAGTTTACCTCAAGTTGCCTAGCTTCAGTCTGTAGGCCTTCAGGGAAAAGGGCAGTTTAAGTTCTCAATGATTCTAAGTCAAAAGAACAGAAGAAAATTGGAAATCTTAGTTTGGAGAGTCATAGCCAGATGTTTGAGGAAACCAGAGGAATTCAGGATCCAGCCCAATTTTATAGGCAAACAACAAGCATTCAAAGACAAGTAATCAGAACTATAATCTAACATCCACAAAGTTGTGTTACTGAAACAGTTTTTCTCTCTGAAATCACCCTCTTTTCTCCCAAAGAGAGACAAATTAAGATTAATTTGTTTATAAAACAAGTCCAGTTTTAACAACTTTGTCCTAATTATTTACACAATGCCGGCGAGAATAGAGATTGGCCATTTAGGTCCTTTCAAATCTGCTTTGCTGAAACTTTCTATCAGGAATTTTAAATTGAACTTTTAACAGCCCTTCGAGGCTAAGAAACCAAGCCCAATACTTACCATCAGACTCACCTGTAGAGCTATAGATTTGGGCTACTTCCCTTCTTCTTAAGGTCCACAAAATATTCTGAGATTTCAAAGCCTGCCAGGAGGTGACCTTCCTTACTCACCTGGTAAAGTTCCCAGGAACCCTGTAAGCAGTAACAGGCTCATTTTCCAAGGGCCTTCATTGGCTGCATAAAATCAACCTCGTTGCTTAAAGCTGTCAGGTCATCTCTGAGTCTATGTATGTCTCCCTCAAATATGACATTCCAGTCAAAGTCTTGGTAATAGAAGTGTTGTTTCCAATGATGTCCTGCTATAAGGAGAACAGATTCTTACTGAACATATGAAAATAACTATAACTGCCCTGGAAGTAAGAATACTTACCGAGAGTTTCCAAATTCTAGAGAGATCAGGTAGGGAGAAAGAGAAAGCTTTCATGTTTATTTGCAAAGGAATATTTTACCAAATGTCTCTTAGTCAAAGATTGCTTAAGAGAAAAAGTTTCCTTAAATCTGGAAGAGCAAACATTATAAAACCAGTATATGTTTCAAACCAAAAGTCATAAAAAATATAATCATTTTCCTCAGTCCATTCACTGCCATGCTACTAATTCCTGTTCTGTTTGAATCCAGTATTCCCATTAGTTCTGGCAATCTTTTACCCAGTTTAGTTTTATGACCTTAAGGGTATCAGATACCTATATTTGTCGTTAAGTCCTTTCCATGAATTTTCTTAAAGCTGAAACATGTTTGTGAGAACATCAGAATAAAAACAATAATGGTAAATGAAAAAAGCTTCAAAAATGTCCATGGTTAAAGATCTGATGAGAGTTTATTATAAGGCAATTGACAAGGAAATCTGGTTATTTCTGAAACACACACCATTTCAATAATTAGATTTACAAGTTTTAATGTTATACCAAAACAAACCAAAGCTTGAGAAATTTCATACCATAAGAGACTCTTAATCTCAAGACACAAACTGAAGTTTGCTAAGGAGTGGGGGGGTGGGGGAGGGATAGGGTGGCTGGGTTATGGACATTGGGGAGGGTATGTGCTATGGTGAGTGCCATGAATTGTGTAAGACTAATGGTTCACAGACCTGTACCCCTGAAGCAAATAATACATTGTATGTTAATTTAAAATTTCTAGAGCAATTATATTAATAGCATTCACCCACACAATAAAATCTAAAAATGTTTATCATCATTTATCTGCCAATGCTTCCCATGTAATTTAATATACCAAATAAACAAGACCAATCAGTCAAAAAGACTTCATTCAAAATTTGAATTTTGTGAAGGTTGTCAAAAATATAAAAGTATTAAAGGATGTGCCTAAACAGAATTATAGATCAAAACTTAATACTTAATAATACTTAATTATTTAAGCAAGGTAGCAATAAAAGATTCTAAAGGCAAATAAAGAAATTACATAGTTGTCAGCAAAATTTAGCTCTTTTAATACTAGGGAGATTCAGTTATCTTAAGTGATCAAATATTTCATAACGACAAAACAGAGAAACTTTTTCTCAGTGATTAAAGATAAATAACCTTTGTTTACAATTTCATATTAAGGTTAGACCAATAATCTAAGAAAACTTTGTTGTTTTAACAGAGAAAACCAAATTCTAATCTTATACCAGTGTACTTTTGACATTAAAACTCATTTTCTGGGGCGCCTGGTGGCTCAGTGGGTAAAAGCCTCTGCCTTCGGCTGTGGGATCGAGCCCCGCATCAGGCTGTCTGCTCAGGAGGGAGCCTGCTTCCCATCCTCTCTCTCTGGCTGCCTCTCTGCCTACCTGTGATCTCTGTCTGTCAAATAAATAAATAAAATCTTTAAAAAAAAAAACACCTCATTTTCTATAAATTTATTCTAATCTTAGCCACTACTAACCATACATAAAATTCTTTTCTGAAGATTTCCTTTTTGCAAATTTTTTACATTTTTTTCTTTTTCTTTTCTTTCTTTCTTTTTTTTTTTTTTTTGGTCTTCTTTTTTTTACATTTGATTTTGTCCTGTTTTCCCTCTTTAAATAATCTCACTTTAGGATAAAATAATTTGTTTTCCCTCAACAAAAATCCATTTCCCCTTTCCCGTGCCTTTTTAAAAATACCATAAACATATATCTCACTGGGGGCGCCTGGGTGGCTCAGTGGGTTAAGCCGCTGCCTTCGGCTCGGGTCATGATCTCAGGGTCCTGGGATCGAGTCCCACATCGGGCTCTGCTCAGCGGGGAGCCTGCTTCTCTCTCTCTCTCTCTGCCTGCCTCTCTGTCTGCTTGTGATCTCTGTCAAATAAATAAATAAAAATCTTTTAAAATATATATATATCTCACTGTCTTTGCATAGAGTTGTTTCCCTTATTATGTCCATTAATCTTAATTACATTTATTAGAGTTCTGAAATCTTAGAAACCTTAGTTTCTAGTAAAAACTAAAGTAGTAAGCAATTGTGAACTGTTAGTTATACCAATATTTTTTAGTTGGGGAAATTTACAAATACATTTAGTAATTTTTAGAAACATATGCTTTCTCTCTGTTTCAGCATGGCACAAAATATATTTATGAACAGACCCAAATACCTTTAGTTTCTCTGTAATAGAAAGTCAAAGTAGATAAACCTGTGTTAGTAATTAATGTTTCAGTATTTTATCTTATTTGAAAACGATTTAGCTATTTAATGACTATCCATTATGTAACTTAGCAAAACTCTAACGTTTTAACTTACAAAAAAATTAGAGGAAAATACTTTAAGTAGACACAAATATTGTTGACAAATTTATAAACTTTTATAACTATTTTAATCACCTTATCTTAATAAAAACTTTAAGATGCTTATCAGCTATCATCTTAAAATGATCTTTCTTGTTAACAAATTCTATAACCAAGATTACATGCACTTGTTTGACTTTTAGTAAACCTAGGTAGAATACGAATATATTTAATGTTGACAATTCCAAAAACAAAAACAAAAGAAAACAACAACAACAAAAACCTAAAACCTATTTTAATTAAACCAAGAAACTTTGATTAGTGTTTGTTTTTTTTAATATTTTATTTATTTATTTGACAGAGAGAGAGAGAGAGAGAGAGCACAAGCAGGCAGAGCAGCAGGCAGAGGCAAAGGGAGAAGCAGACTCCCCAATGAGCAGGGATCCCAATGCAGAACTCCATCCCAGGACCCTGGGATCACCACCTGAGCCAAAGCAGATGCTTAATTGGCACCAGTGTTTCTTTCAGAAGCTTCTAAATACCAATCAAAATATGCTTCCCACTCTGGTTGTTTAATTTAACGGCTGGCTTTCTTGAGTAAATTCACAATATTTCAAAGGATCCCCATTTAGGCCCTTTGATTCAAAATCATTGTTAGAATTATCTTCAGTATAATTTTCTCATTTATTTAGAAGCTTGCAAATACATGATCCATGTATGTTAAACATGAATCCCCCTGGAGTGTTGGAAGTGTTACCCACCCTGTTTTTCCAGTGATGGTTTATCTCAGTCCTAGTGGGTATAAATGCTTGGCACTACCTAAGGGGGTTTAGTTGTGGACCAATGCGTTGATCAGAGTGAGCTTGCACCTCCAGGTCTCCCCCTGGAGGTGGTTGATGGTGTTTGTGTCTCAGTGTCTCTCTCCATTAAGCCTGGCAAAAACGAAAGTGCTCAGAATGCTGAGCATAAGATTTACATGCATCCCTTGGAAAAGCAACTAGATTATCTGTATTGTACATGGGAATCTCTATGAGATCAGTGTAGGGTGTAATGTTAACCCCTGCATTCTTCAATGAGAGGAGCTCCTGGCCCTTGTCTTCAGATTTCTTCAGAATCTCATTTATGTCATTGTAGCATCAAGTATTCAAATTGGCAAAGTTCTGAAGGATTTTTAATTTCTGGGATGAAAATTTATCCCTCCAAGAGACCTGAAACCTGTGTTCTATACAGTATGGTGCCCTTTCTGACTTATGCAGGAGGAACGAGACAACACATAAGACCTGGAACCTGTGTTAAGCATAAAAATGGCACTCTTTCCTGACTGTAAGAGAAAGAAAGAAAGAAAGGTTAAGAAGTGAAACCTGGGTCATACACAGAATGGCACCTTTTCCTGACTTTGGAGAAGAAAAATAACAATGATTAAAGCTCTGGACCATCTACCAAAAGGGAAGGTCCCAATCCCAGGAAGAACCCACCAAGTCTTTTGTTCTCCAAGGACAATGTACTTTGTACTCCAAGTACAACTTGGCACAAGAGCCCGTGTCAAGGCTCCATCTCCTGGTGGAGTCCAAAGGAGAGAGTGGTGTCTTTTCTGGGGTCCTTTCGTGGTCACCAAATTGTCAACTGGAAGAAAGCCAACCTCAAAATAGGCTAGTAAATGTTTTATTAATTGTCTTACTGAGGATGATCCTCTAGGAAGCAGTTTTTCAGATTGCTTTGAGGAATTGTTCCAAAGCTTGTTAGCTACGGGGGGTTAAATATACAAAAGCGGGATGTGGGGATACATACTTGCAAGCAATTCTCCAAATACCTGTGTGCCATAAGGTATAATTTGTTTCAGTTATAAAACTTAGGGTTTTCTGATTTCCACATAGACAGGAAAAAAATCTTAATACATTATGTTTTTGTCATACCTGATTATTCAAAAATATTGCCTATATGCCTCTGCTTTGCTGGTTTTCTGGTTCTTCCTGTTTTTGAGATCTCCTTGAGGTCACTTGAGACATTCACAGAAGGCTGACATCAGTCACCTGCTACAGTTTTCATGCACAGGGGAGTCTAAACTTGGCTTGATGTTTTATGGTTCTCCCCCAAGCAGAATATAATGCTACTTTTTTAAAGAGAAAAAAAAATTATGTATTTTGCTAATTCGAGTATGAAACAATATGTATTGCACTTTGTAAAGAATTTTTTAAAATGTGTTTTATATGATTCAGAGTTAAACAACATTTGTTCTATCAAGTGCTTTCACAGTGCTTGGCACAGGGAAGGGACTTTAAGTCCTGATCTCATTTGATTTCCAGAGGAAAAACTTGGAAATATTTTGCATTCTAATCATGATAAGATGAAAGACATTGCTTTAAAATAAAATTAGATAAAAATAGAATGGAGGACAGAGGGAAAGTGAAAAGCTCCATGTACTCTCTTCTGACAAACCGCTTACTGGCAGTGAACTTTGTGCTTGATTCCCTTTATAAGACATGAAAATAATAATATTTGGTACTTAACAGAAATATTTGAATATTTAAGAAATTTACCTTGTGATTTGAATCCCCTTGAAAAAAGGGCACAAGGTAAATATTAACAAAGTAAGACCAGCATTTCTTAATGTGTTTTCTTGGATAAAGGCAGTAATAACTTTTAAACTCTTAGCAGTTTTCTCCAGTGAACTCAAAGTTAGACAAAGTTTGATTTCCAGATGTTGGGAATTAAAACTTTAAACATGTGAAGATGAAGTATATATTTAAATGCCATCCAACCTTTAAAATGTTTCTGAGTGCATTGGGAGAAATAGAAAGCCAGAGGTTACAGACGGCTAGAGCAGAATGACTGGGAGGCAGGGCAGGCTGGTGGGTGGCAGGTGCTTTTCCAACGTCATCTTGCTGCACAGTGTTCCAGCCCAACCTTTCCATGACTTGCATGGAGTAACAGCTGTTCCAGTTGTCAAGGTGACAGAAGCCCACTTACTTTTATTGGATTCTTAAATGCAATGGTTTGAGAGATTGTGAGATTTCTTAATGTATAGTGTATAGTGAACATGAGAAGTCAGTTTTAAGCTATCTTTATCTCATGTCAGGGAATCCTGAGAATGTTTGGGATTCTCACAGACCATCTACTACAACAACAATGCACCTTAGTTTTGTTAGTGGCAAAATGTGTGTTTAAAATGCAGTGTTCAGGAGCCCCCTAGGTGGCTCCGTGGGTTAAGCAGCTGCCTTCAGCTCAGATGGTGATCCCAGGGTCCTGAGACTGAACCCCACATCAGGGAGTCTGATTCTCTCTCTCTCTCTCTCTCCCTCTGCCCCTCCCCACCACTCATTCCCTCTCTCTCAAATAAGTAAATAAAGTCTTTAAAAAAATAAAAAAAAATAAAGTGTGGTGAATGGCCATAATCCTTATCCACACTAAAGTTACAGATTTGAGATTAGTTACATACTTTACTATATCAGGCTCCATATTGACTTATCCAAATTCAAGGTTTTGTTTTCTTTTTCCTTTCAAATCCTTTTATTTTATTCTCTTTTATTAACACATAATGTATTATTTGCTTCAGGGGTAAAGGTCTGTGAATCATCAGTCTTACACAATTCACAGCACTCACCATAGCAATACCCTCCCCAATGTCCATAATGCTGCCACCTTATCCTTCCCCCAATGCCCCAGCAACCCTCAGTTTGTTTCCTGAGATTAAGAGTCTCCTATGGTTTGTCTTCCTCCTGGGTCCCATCTTGTTCATTTTCTCCCTCCCTACCCCTACAAACCCCTGCACTACCTTTCAAATTCCTCATATCAAAGATATCATATGATTCTTGTCTTTTTCTGGTTGACTTATTTCACTTAGCATAACACCCTCTAGTTCCATCCACATCATTGCAAATGGCAGGATTTTGTGGGGTTTTTGATGGCTGCATAGTATTCCATTTATATATATACCACTTCTTCTTTAACCATTCATCTATTGATGGACATCCAGGTTCTCTCCATAGTTTGGCTATTGTGGACATTGCTGCTGCTATAAACATTCAGGTGCACGTGCCCCTTCGGATCACTACCTTTGTATTTTTAGGGCAAATACCCAATAGTGTGATTGCTGGGTCATAGGGTAGCTCTATGTTCAACTTTTTGAGGAGCCTCCATGCTGTTTTCCAGAGTGGCTGCACCAGCTTGCATTCCCACCAACAGTGTAGGAGGGTTCCCCTTTCTCCACCACCCTTGCAAACATCTGTCATTTCCTGACTTGTTAATTTTAGCCATTCTGACTGGTGTGAGGTGGTGTGAGGTTTGGAATTTTTCCTTCCATTTCTATTTTTTTTGGAAAAGTTTCAGGACAATAGGTGTCAATTCTTCTTTAAATGTTTGGTAGAATTGCCCTGGGAAGCCGTTTGGTCCTAAGCTCTTATTTGTTGTGAGATTTTTGATGACTGCTTCAATCTCCTTACTGGTTATGGGTCTGTTCAGGTTTTCTATTTCTTTCTGGTTCAGTTTTGATAGTTTATATGTGTCTGGGAATGCATCCATTTCTTCTAGATTGTCAAATTGGCTGGTGCGTAGTTGCTCAGAATGTGTTCATATAATTGTACTTCTTTGTTGGTTGGGACCTCTCCTCTTTCATTCATGATTTTCTAATTTGGGTCCTTTCTCTTCTTTTTGATAAGTCTGGCCAGGTGTTTATCAATCTTATTAATTTTTTCAAAGCACCAGCTCCTAGTTTAGTCTATTTGTTCTACTGTTCTTATGGTTTCTATTTCATTGATTTCTGCTTTGATCTTTATTATTTATCTTCTCCTGCTGGAGAAGGAGCTGGAGAAAGAAGAGAAAAGAAAGCTCCTTTAAATGTAGGGTTAGGGGGCGCCTGGGTGGCTCAGTGGGTTAAGCCGCTGCCTTCGGCTCAGGTCATGATCTCAGGGTCCTGGGATCAAGCCCCACATCGGGCTCTCTGCTCAGCAGGGAGCCTGCTTCCTCCTCTCTCTCTGCCTGCCTCTCTGCCTGCTTGTGATCTCTGTCAAATAAATAAATAAAACCTTTAAAAAAATAAAAAATAAATGTAGGGTTAGGTTGTATACTTGAGACCTTTCTTGTTTCTTGAGAAAGGCTTGTGTTGCTATATACTTTTCTCTCAGGACTGAACCTTTCATTCTTTAGTAGGATGCTCTTTAGTCTCTATGTTTTTGCGTTCTTTCCAACTTTCCTCTTGTGGTTGAGTTATAGTTTCAAAGCATTGTGGTCTGAAAATATGCAGGGAATGATCCCAATCTTTTGGTACCAGTTGAGACCTGATTTGTGACCCAGGATGTGATCTATTCTGGAGAATGTACCATGTGCACTAGAGAAGAATGTGTATTCTGTTGCCTTGGGATAGAATGTTCTAAATATATCTGTGATGTCCATCTAGTCCAGTGTGTCATTTAAAGCCTTTATTTCCTTGTTGATCTTGTGCTTAGATGATCTGTCAGTTTTAGAGAGGGCAGTGTTAATATCCCCTGCTATTACTGTATTACTGTCAATGTGTTTCTTTGATTTTATTAATTGGCTTATAAAATTGGCTGCTCCCATGTTAGGGGCATAGATATTTAAAATTTTTAGATCTTCTTGTTGGACAGACTCCTTAAGTATCGTATGATATAGTCTCCTTCCTCATCTCCTGTTATATTCTTTGGCTCAAAATCTAATTTATCTGATATAAGGATTGCCACCCCAGCTTCTTTTTAATGTCCATTAACATGGTAAATTGTTTTCCATCCCCTCACTTTAAATCTGGAGGTGTCTTTGGGTCTAAAATGAGTTTCTTGCAGACAGAATACTGATAGTTTTTTTTTTTTAATCCATTCTGATACCCTTTGTCTTTTGATTGGGGCATTTAGCACATTTTCATTCAGGATAACTATTGAAAGATATGAATTTAGTGCCATTGTATTGTTTGGAAAGTGACTGTTACTGTGTATTGTCCTGTTCCTTTCTGGTCTGTTACTTTTAGGCTCTCTCTTTGCTTAGAAGACCCCTTTCACTATTTCCTGTAGGGCTGGTTTGGTGTTTGCAAATTCTTTTAATTTTTGTTTGTCCGGGAAGCTTTTTATCTCTCCTTCTATTTTCAATGATAGCCTAGTTTGATATAGTATTCTTGGCTGCATATTTTTCTCATTTAGCACTCTGAATATATCATCCCAGTCCTTTCTTGCCTGCCAGGTCTCTGTGGATAGGTCTGCTGCCAATCTAATACTTCTATCTTGTATGTTACAGACCTCTTGTCCTGAGCTGCTTTCAGAATTTTCTCTTTGTCGCTGAGACTTGTAAGATTTATTCTTAGATGACACAGTGTAGACCTATTTTTATTGATTCTGAGGGGGTTCTCTGCACCTCCTGGATTTTGATGGTTGTTCCCTTTTCCAAAATAGGGAAATTCTCTACTACAATTTGCTCCAATATACCTTCTGCCCCCCCTTTCTTCTTCTTCTAGGATTCTAGTTATTCTAATATTGTTTTGTCTTATGGTATCACTTATATCTCAAATCTCGCCTCATGGTCCAGTAGTTGTTTATCTCTCTTTTGCTCAGCTTCTTTATTCTCCATCATTTGGTCTTTTATATCACTAATTCTCTCTTCTGCCTCATTTATCCTAGCAGTGAGAGCCTCCACTTTTTATTGCACTAATTAATAGCTTTTTAAATTTCAACTTGGTTAGATTTTAGTTCCTTTATTTCTCCAGAAAGGGCTTTTATTTCTCCAGAAATGGATTCTCTTGTATCTTCCATGCTTTTTTCGAGCCCAGCTAGCATCTTGATAATCATCGTTCTGAACATTTGTTCTGACATATTACCAATGTCCTAGCCATCAGTACTGCCTCTTGTTTTTTTGGTTTGTTTGTTTGTTTGCTTGTTTTTTTAAGTGAGTTTTTCTGCTTTGTCATTTTATCTAGATAAGAATAGATGAATGAGAGAACAAAATACTAAAAAGGTAGCAATGACCCAGAAAAATATACACTACCAAATCAGAAGAGACCTGAAACTGTGGGGAAAAGAAAGAAAGAAAGACAGACAATGGAAGAAAGAAAGAAAGAAAGAAGATAAATAAATATATTAGACTGGTGAAAAGAACAGAGCCACATACTTGATTTTTTATTTTAGGTGTATTTTGGTTAGAGAAAACTGCCTCTCAAAATTTTAAAAAATGAAAAACATATATATATCTCCCCAAAATTAAAGAAAGAAAAACTATATATATATATATATATATATATGTAAACACAATGAAGGGAATATAACTGTAAAGACGTAAATTAAAAGAAGATTCAGGCTAGAGACTAGAACAAAGCCATTCACTAGAGTTAGGGTATATTTTGATCTATTATAAGAAACTGTATCCCCAAAATTAAAGAAAGAAAAACCGATATGTACACAAAAAATAAGGTCAAGTAAGATGAAGGGAGAGAATATGACTATAACAATGAAAATTTAAAAAGATTTTTTAAAAAGGTATTGATAAAATAGTTTAAAAACATTAAAATAGGAAAAAGGAAAAATTATAAAAAAATAAAAAATAGAATAAGAAAAAATAAAATTTAAAAAATTTAACTTTGAAAGACTAATGAATCATAGAAAAAAAAACAAAACAAACAAACAAACAAAAAAACATGAATTCCATTGCTCTGGGAGTTCTGCAGTTCTCACTGATTGATGACCTTGGTCTTGGCGGGATGTTCTTGTTGATCTTCTAGGAGAGGGGTCTGTTGTACTAATTCTCAAATGTCTTTGCCTGAGGCACAATTGCACCACCCTTGTCAGTGACCAGGCTATGTAATCTGCTATGTTTTGATCTCATCAGCTTTTGTTCCCTGAATGCTTTCCATAGAGCTTTGGAGTCAGAGAATGAAAATGGCAGCCTCCCAATCTCCAGCCTGGAGGAGCCAAAAGCTCAAGCCCCATTCCTCAGTGCACCCTCAGAAAGAAGCAGTAAATCCATCCCATTTCCCTGGTCTCCAGCCTCACTCCCGAGCTCACCTGGTCTCTGCCTGAGCATTTGTATCTCTGGCATGTGGCCCCATTTGGAGTCTCCAAACCCAGCAGATTCCTGTTGCACACTCCTGTGCCACTCCTCCCAGAGAAGGAAGGAGGGGGTCTCTCCGTATCTGCCACTTGTGGGGTCTCTGTTCAAAGAACAGTGGTTTGAGTGTGCCTCACATCACAGTCTAAGGTAACCCTGAGCTGGCAGCATAATCCTTGGTTACATCTCTATAGTCCGCTTTCCCAGTCCAATATCTGGGAGCTCTGTCATACTCAGGAACCCCTCATCTTTCTGTGATCCTGAGACCACACTGTCCCCACAAGGGCTCCCCACTTAGCCTCTGGGGTGATGTCCCTTAGTGGAACCATTTTCTAAAGTTCTGATTTTGTGCTCCACTGCTCTATGACTGCCAGGAGCTGGCCCCTCCCCCTGCAGTCTATCTTCCCATTTTTCACCTCAGATTCACTTCTCCACAGGTCTTACCTTCTAGAAAGTGGTTGCTTTTCTTTTCCTAGAATTGCTGCTCTTCTTCTCTTCAATCTCCTGTTGAGTTTGTAGGTGTTTAGAATGGTTTGGTAACTATCCAGCTGAACTCCTGGGACCCAATGATATTTAAGTTTCCTACTCCTCTGCCATCTTGCTCTGGTTCTACCTTTCAGATCCTTTTAGTAACCTCAAAGTGGTTTAAAATATGAAAAGAAGATTAAAACTGGCTCCTTAAGGGGGATGCAACCATGATTGCCTCACACAAGTGTGATCAAAGGTGACAATTAAACAGGATTCCAAAGAGCAAGGGTGGTAACAAGGCTTCAGGGCACAGACTGAAGAGCTTGGTTTGGAAAAGTCTCTGAGGGGAGAAGGCTGTAGAAGAGACATGAAATTTAAGGGACCCTCAAAGGACAAGTCTTGGTTGCTGAGTCATGAGCACCTCGAAGTGTATCTTGACAGTGATTCAATGCCAAGAGTATTTGTCATCCAGGGGATACCAGCAGGATGAACAGAGGAGGTCTCTTGTCCCATAGGGTCAGGCTTCTTTGGTGTACAGATCTGGTCTGCCTGCTGTTGAGATAATACTGCAGAAACGTGATCATGCCGAAACCAGATGTTGTAATTTCATCTGCAACTCCTTCTGACTCAAATTTTCCCTCCCACCAAGTTTTTTTCTTTTTTTTTTTCCCCATAATGTTATTCAATATATAATCACCAAAATCTATTTGTAGGTATGTTTCTTTAAGTACTTAACAAATTATGTTTTCTATGCCTGGATATTATTTGTCTTTATATCTTCCTATGTCAGAGTAATAATGAAATAGGAAAAGTTGGACTTTAATTCAATATGCTGAATATTAAATTACCTAGCACCCATCAAAGACCATCTTTCACATTATGGAGTAAAGATATTGAAGATTATAACATACATTTGTAGAAAGTATGAAAACACATAAGAACAATTATAGAAGGCTAGAGACTATAACACAATGCATAAGTTTATATATTCATTTTATCTACTCTTATGGTTCTTCAATATGGTGTTATAAATGAATATCTACTAAATCATCTCCAAACTGTTATGTTTGTCACTTTTTAGATAACCTATATAGACTATTATCAAGAACTTAGTGATACTCAGTTGTTCCTTATTTATTATGTTTATTTCATCAGTTATAGTAGGCTTGAGGCTTGAAGTAAAGTGTCACTGTGTTGAGGTCACAGTAAAAAAGATGGTTCAGTGGGACTGAATAGTATTCAACTTTATCATTTAGCCAAATGCTGCTATATAAAAAGTATTTATTCATTTATTTATTAAATATTTATTTATTTATTTATTTATTTATTTATTTTTGTGGATGGCACCATCCCAGGAGGCCTAGCTTGTGCCACAGAAAATAAGATTGAAAATCACCTTGGTAAATGGAAAAGTATTTAAAACCACAGAATGACATTCAGCTTTTAAAAATCTGAAAAATAGGCTGTACAAACATAAGCTAAGGAATAACTTGGATGCCTGGAGAGTCTATGAATCTGGACATTTATTTGTGGTTGCAAAGCTAAAGAATAATCAGATCCTAATGCTAGAAGGACCAGTAAAATGAGAGTACAGAGGCTTACATACAGAGTGGAACATAGAGAAGAGTATATAAAGGGAGGACTCTCATTTTATATGAAGGTCAAATTTGAATAAAGGATACAATTTCATCACTTGGAATAACACTGTTTTAGTCAAAGTAATGTTTCTGTTTGAATATATAGTCAGGAACATAATTTTAATAGGTCACTTTTTTTTTTTAAGATGCCACACTATGCTATGTGACAAAATTAGAGCAACATCAGGGGTATGAGATGCTTAAAGTTTGTGAACCTTATGAGAAGGTTGGTATTTAATATGAAATGTGGAAAACTCATAGAGTGTGCATTGGACAGGGGGGAAAATGAACATATGAAGGATTATTCCATTGTATAAAACAGTGTTTTCCATGGCTCAGTAGAAAAAACAAATAAATTTAGGAGTCATCATTATTTTTTTTTTACTAAAATAGAAGGGAAAGAATAAAATAGAAAATTCCAGAGTGCCTCAGAAGTAACAATAACAAGTATTTGATGTCACTTTATTTGTTCACAACTATGTAGCCTTGGTCATGATGGAAAATGTTTTTTTAAATACATTGAGAGAATTTCAAGCACATCCAAAAGTAGACAGATACTTTAATGAATTCCCATTATCCATCACCTGTCCTAAACACCCATCAACACTTGGTAAAGCTGCTATATCCACGCTCTTACTGTCTCACCATTTCATATTATGTTTGAAGCCATCGTTGATGTCACACCAGTGTTTTTACTATATACCACTAAAATTTAAGGATAATTTTCTAATTTAAGTACAATACAGTTATCAATTATTCCTTAATATCATCAAAGACCTGAAAATGTGTTTGTGTCATTCATGGTCCTTATCTCTGCTTCACATAGAAGAAGTGTGTCTGACATTACAGGTGGGGGTTTGAGTAGATGTTATATGTTAGAAATTTGTGACATAATTTCTGAATTAGTCTTTGATGGGAATGTAAAGTAACATTCTTTGGACTGCTTTTGATGTAGAATCAAGTTTTTCCTTGTTCTGCAAGTAACAAAGAAGAAAAATGTGGTATCTTTCTGGATTTTTCATCCTTTCTTATATGAGTATCTCTTGAACAATATACTACTCACTGATTTATCTACTTTATTCTAACATCACAGAGATCCTTATTTATAGATGTAATTACTATCATGTTGCCTTTGGTTCATTTATTATTCAGTCACTGAAATTAAATGTCCATTGTTTGCTTGATACCTCTATGGTTGACTTATATTCCCTTCCCTCCAGGAGCACAGTCTAGTGAGCCAAGAGTCACAAATAAACAGTATTGCATGTGAGATGCCGTAGTGGAAATTCTGAAAGTCAGTAAAATAGAGGATATACTCTAGACAGTGGGAAGCATATACAAAGAAAGAAATGTATAAAAGGCTTGCCATTTTTCTAAAACGATGAAGAGGTTTGATCCTAGTGTTTATGGGGGGGGTGTGCAAAGAAGGAACAGTAAATGTCAGAAAAGAAAGTGTAGAGCTGAATTATATATTATATGTGTCAAGCTAAAATTTTGACAGCATTTTGGAAGCAGTGAGAAATCTTTGCAGTCTCTTAAGTATGGAGCAACTGTTATTATTACTGTTGTTGTGATAATGGGGGTGATGATGATGATTTTGTAAACCTATCTTCAAAGGTGAAGCATTTTCACCAAGTATCTCTTTGTCCTGACATTATTTGCCAGGTAAAGTTACCATATTTCAAAATATGATCAGACAGGGACCAAGTAACCACAGCACAATTGTAAGGAAAAATCTAAAGCCTAGAGCTAGAACTACAACAATTTCTAATAAGGCATGGGGATAGTTTGACTACTTCAGTTGGGAGGATGAGAGGAAGGAAAACTTAGAATGTTGGAAATAGAACAAGAGATCAGAACAGGTGGTCTGAAGCTGAATCCAACATTTGGAAGTACTAACAAGGAGTAAGATGAGGCCCCAAAGGTAGGTAAGTGGAGCATATAAACTGCTAGTTTATCTGAGAGTAGTTGGCATGAGGAGTTATGGCTGGCCACAGGAACCTGCTCCTGACAGGGTTTCTAGTATATATTCTAGTTAATTTGGGGACTTGTCAAAGAATTAAATTCCTCTGAGACTGGAAATCTTTGGTAATCCAGGCAGAAATCTGGACTGAGAGAACAAAACATGGATACAGAGACTAGATCTGAGAAATTACTTTCATGGAGTGGAATGTTAGTTTCAATTCTGTACCTTATTCTTTTTGCCTTCTCTAATAAGGAAGCACCTGATACCCCAGCAGTCAGTGTTCACCACACTCAGGATTTGGCTGAAAAGTAGTGCTAAGGCTTAGATCTAGGAATATGCTGATTCTTCCTGCAATACTTCTACTCCTTTCCACCTATCTTTCCTGCCAACCCCCTTGTTTCATCCTTATATAAACATACACACTGTTTTTGCATGCTAGTGAAAAGTGGCCTACTCAATGACTTCCTTTCTGATTAATCTTACGAGTCAATCCATCCTCTCAGAGGAGCTAGTAAAGGTGGTGGACAGAAGCACATGCTTGTCTAGACATTCTATCCTCTGTGGGAAGGGGTGGAAATATGAGAAAAACAACAGTATTTTACTCTTTTTCTAGAAATAAGGACTTGATCTGATAACTAGACAGAGTAGAAGTAGCCCATCTATGCAAGTCAGATTGGTAATGAGGTTCAGATGCTGAACCTCAAATTGTTATTCTAGAGTTTACTTGAATATCCCTGACTATAATCAAGATCCATCTTCTACACAATGAGGTTGATCTTGAGCCTGTTACACAAAATGGAGAAGATATGGCACTGTGTCAATTGTTCTTTAATTCAGTCAAAGAAGTAAAATAGCCAGACAGGACCTGAAAGGATCTGGAAAGTCATCCATGGCAAACATGCGACTTAAGTTAATTATTTCAAGTTTGGTCCTAGACTTCTTGGCACATGTATAGAGCTTTCTCGTTTCTGTGAGGAATTAAATTAGACCAGAGGTCCTCAAATTTTAGTGTGCATCTAAATCTCTTCGAAAGCTCAGGAAGATACAGGTTTCTGGATCTTACTCCAGCAGATTCTGAGTCACTAGTTCTGGGTTGGGGACTACAAATTTGCATTTTTAACTTCTCGGGTGATACGCATGCTGCTAGTTTAGAGGTCATATTTGAGAGTCACTGAATGCTTCATTTCTTAGTGCTTCTAAGAAAATTCCTAAGCCTTAATAATTTCAGGAAAGATGACACTACCAAAATTCAGTGTTGAAATCACAATGTTTAACTGTAATACTATAATATATTCTACCAAAATAAAATATTAAAACTTATTTCTTTAGGAATGATTTATCTCCTTCATTATCTTCTACTGAACCCCCCCACACATGTACATGTACTTCCTAAGATCAATATTTAATAAATGACATTATATTAGAAAGAAATCATGCTTCCTCCATCTTCAAGCTTAGAATAGTTTCCCACTAAAAGGGTTCACTCTTCAACTTGTGCAAAGGTTGTTAATTTGTCCACCCAATCCAGATCTGTAAATTTGCTTACTCAGCTGTGAAAGATGTGTATATCACAAGTAGAAAGAGGTCAAATGTACATGAGTTTGCCTTATTAGGACAAATGTTATTTGCTTCTGGGCTAACGTATTTTATTTTTAATAAATGAAATGTGAAATTGGGTTGAAATTATATATTCTATATCATTTATAGATCATCAAAATTTAATTTGATTTGCCATATGAGAATGGAGTCTCTCTCTTTCTTTTTTTTTCTAAATGTTTTGCTATATTCATGACAAGGGAGCTCATTTGCTGTTGCTCCAGAGTTCTGTATTTGCAATCATTTTGATCTGGCTAATGTGCAGCATGAAGGACATTGTTAAGTAACCTGGACATCAAATATGAATTCTGAACTTTTTTTAGATACTCCAAAAAATGATAATTTAATAAACATGAATAGAAGCCAATAAGGTACTCCTCAAAAAAATTTCATTTCCAGAAATAGTAGTAAAATTAACCATTTTAGGCAATTAAACTAGCCCACCCTTCATTTCTTGAATCAGTGTCCTGTATTCACAGTAAAAGCATATTGAGTAACTGCGTTGACATCCTTATCAGACTTGACTCACTAGAACTAGATGTTTCAAAAAACATATTGTTGGTCTATATATTCTATTCAGATTAAATAACTAATGGACTATGAGATATACTCCACTATATCATACTATTTAAAGCTAGCTAAAAAATTAAAATAAAAATGGACAGATCATCAAGATGGTGATCCTGTGCTTTGTTAAGTATGGAGAGAAAATACCAAGGACCCGGGGCTTGAGACAATTAGTTCTCTTTATATAAAGCATTCTGAATGGACAAATAACAGATCATTAAAGTCCAGTTATTGAATTCAAGCTTTATCAGCATTAACTATCCACTCAAGGATGAATCTACATTGACACCTCACAGTCACTCACAGTCCACAGTTTACCTGAGGGCTCACTCTCTGTGTCTTATACTCTATGAGTTTGGAGAAAAGTATAATGATGTATATCAACCATTATAATAGCATATGGAGTATTTCACTGCCATAAATATCCTCTGTGTCCTGCCTATTCATCTCTACTCCTCCATGCCCACCCTCTGCAAATACAGATCTTTTTACTGTTTCCATAGTTTTACCTTTCCCAAAATGCCAGATAGTTGGGATCATATAGTATGGAACATTTTCAGACTAGTTTCTTTCATATAATAATAAGCATTTAAGTTTCCTCTATATATTTTAAAGAATATATTTATTTATTTGGTGGAGGGGAGAGCACGAGCAGTGGGGAGAGGGACAAGCAGGCTCTCTGCTAAGCCAGGAGCCCAATACAGGGCCTGACGAGGGGACCCATCCCAGGATCGTGGGATCATGACCAGAGCTGGAGCCAGATGCTTAAATGATGAGCCACCCAGGTGCCCCTCCTCTATATCTTTTAATGACTTGATAACTCATTTCTTTTTTAGTGCTAAATAATATTCCATTATTTGGATGTACCACAATTTATTTATCCATTCACCTACTAAAGGACATCTTGGTTGCCTCCAAGTTTTGGTGATTATGAATAAAGCTGCTGGGAATATTCTTGTGCATGTTTTTCTATGAATGTAAGTTTTCAGCTCCTTTCAGTAAATACCAAGAAGTGCAAAGGGTGGATTGTATGGAAATAATGTGTTTAGTTTTGTAAGAAAATGACAAACTGTCTTCCAAATGACTTTGCCATTTGGCATTTTATCCAACAATGAATGAGGGCTCCTGTTGCCCTAATCTTCCCCTGTATTTGGTTTATTGGTGTTCTAGATTCTGCCCATTGTAGTAGGAGTGTAGTGGTATCTCATTGTTGTTTTAATTTCCTTATCAATTTATTGGTCTTTTCAAAGACCTGGCTTTTGCTTTTGTTGATTTTCTCTATTGATTTCTTATTTTCTCTACTGATTTTCCTATTGATTTCTTCTCTAATTCTTACTATTTCTTGTCTTCTACTTACTTGGAGCTAATTTGTTCTTCCTTTCCTAGTTTTCTAAGGTGAAAAATTAGATGATTGATTTGGGATCTTTCTCCTTTTCTAATGTGTGCATTTCAATGCTGTAACCTTCCCTCTAAGCACTGCTTTCTCTGCATCTTAGAAATTTTGATAAGTTGTGATTTCATGTTCATTTTATTCAAAATATTTTTGAATTTTTGAATTTCTCTTGAGATTTCCCATGTGTTATTAAGAACTGTGTTGTTTAATATTGAACTATTTGGGGATTTTCCAGTTATCTTTCTGTTAATGACTTCTAGTTTAGATCCACTGTGGTCTGAGAGCAGACATTGTATTATTTCTGCTCCTTAAATTTGTAAAGGGGTGTCTTATGGACCAGAATGTGGTCTCTCTTGATGAATGTTCCATGTTTGCTTCAGAAAAAAATTGTATTGTTGCTGGATGAAATGGCTTATAGCTGTTCATCATATCCAGTTGATAGATGATATTGTTGAGTTTATCTATGTCCTTACTGATTTTCTGCTTGCTGGATCTATCTCTGAGAGAAGGGTGGTAAAGTCTCAAACTATGGTAGTGGATTTGTCTATTTTTCCTTGAAGTTCCATAGTTTTTGCCTCATGTTTTATGATGCTCTCTTGTTAGGCACGTGCATATTAAGAAAATGTTGTGGTTTTGGAGAATTGATCCCTTTATCACTGTGTAATGCCCTTCTTAATCTCTGATGGCTTTCCTTACTTTGACATCTGTTCTGTCTAAAATTAACATAACTACTCCTGCTATCTTTGAGTTAGTGTTAGCATGATGTATTTTTTCCATGGATTTATGTTTAATCTATGTGTGTCCTTATATTTAAAGGAGATTTCATATAGATAACATAAAATTATGTTATGTTTTTGGTCCACTCTGACAATCTGTCTTTAATTGGTGCATTTAGACTATTTATATTTCTAGTGATTATAGATATAATTGGATTAAGATCTACTATATTACTGTTTTTTGCTTGTTCCCCTTATTCTTTGTTTCTCCTTTTGTCTTCCACTCTTTTTCTCACTTTTGTGAATTTAATTTAGCATTTTTATGTGATTCCATTTTCTCATTTCTTAGCATATCAGTTATGCTTTTTGTGGTCCCAAAGTTTGCAAAATATTTACGACTTCTCCAAGTCTGCTTTCAAACAACACTATACTACTGCACGTGTAGTGTGAATACCTTATAATAAGATAACTCTAATTCCTTCCTCCTGTCCTTTGTATCATTGCTGTAATTCATTTAACATATATAAAAGTATATATGCATATGTAATTGAATATATAGTTGCTCTTTTTATTTTGAACAAATTATTATGTGTTAAATCAATTAAGAAAAAAATAAAAGTTTTTATTGTACCTTTACTTATTCCTTCTTCAATGTTCTTCCTTTATTTATATAGATTCACATTTTTAACTATATTATATTCTTTCTCTATAACGAACTTCTTTTAAGACTTCTTTCAAGTCAGGGAATAGGTCTCCTGGCAACAAATTCCCTCCAGTTTTGTTTGTCTGATAAAGTATTTATCCTTCACTTTTGACGAATAATTTCACAGGCTATAGAATTCTAAGTTCATAGGTGGTTTTCTCTCCACTTTCTTCTTGTTTGCATAGTTTCTGAGTGGAAATCAGATTTAATTCTTATCTCTGTTCCTCTATAGATTTTATTTTCCCCTTTCTGACTCTTCCTCCCTCCCCCCACCAGGCCAGGATTTTTTTTTTCTTTATCTTTGACTTTCTCTAATTTGAAGATGTTATTCTGAGGTATAGTTTTTTTTTTTTTTAATTTAAACTCAATTAGCCAACATATAGTACATCATTAGTTTCAGATGAAAATGAGCACTGAGTATTCTATGCAACTGAAGAATTACTGAACTCTACATCTGAGGTATAGTTCTGTTGATGTTTATCCTGCTTGGTCTTTTTCTGAGCTTCCTTGATCTATGGTGTAGTTTCTGATGTTAATTTGGGCAAATTTCCAGTGATTATTGTTTCAAATATTTTTTCTCTTCCTTTCTCTTTCTTCTCCTTCTCATAGTCCCATGAGGCATATATAATACCTTTTATAACTGTCCCACAGCCTTCAGATATTTTGTTCTGGTATTCTTCCTTGTTTTCTTCAATTTACAGTTTTCTGGGATTCTATTGTTATACCTTCTAATAGCCGAGATTCCATCCTCAGCTGTACCCAGTCTGCTAACCAACCCATCCACCAAAAGCATCCTTCACTTCCATTGCAGTGGCTTGTACCTACAGCATTTCTTTTTGGTTCTTTCTTAGGATTTCCATCTCCTGTTTATACCACCCATCTGTTCTTGCATGCCGTGTACTTTATCCATTAAAGCCCTTAACATATTTATTAGAGTTGTTTTAAATGCTCAGTCTGTTAATTCCAACATCCCTGCCATGTCTGGTTATGATGCCTGCTCAGTCCTTTCAAACTCTGTCCTTTGCCTTTTGCTGTGTCTGGCAAACTTTGGCCTTGGAAAATAATAACAGCAATGGGCTGGGTAAAAGGAACTGTTACAAACTGGCTTTTAGTTATGTGGTACTGAGGTATTGGGGGAGAGAAACCATTCTTAGCATTCTAATCATAGTCCAATGATTAGGTGTCAGTCTTTTAGTGAGCTGCTTCCTCTGGGCTGTGAACTATACGAATATGTCTAAGTGTTTTCCTTACTTCTCAGGTAGGATAGGATGGCTACAAAGGGCTGGATTTGGGCATTTCTTTTACCCAAGTTTTTTAGGCTCTGAAAATATCCCAGTCAGTTAGACTCTGGTTAACCAGTTTCACCAGAGGGCAGGCCCTATTAAAAACAAAGTGTTATAGAGTATTCAAAAATAGTTAGTTTTCCACTCTCCCCATGGGAATCTGCTAGGTAAATCTCCTAATACTGTGGGGGCCCCACTATGACTGGGTCCCCCTTGAGTTTTTAACTCTCAGAGATGTTCACACCAAAACCTCAGAAATTCTTCAATTTCAGTTCAGGATCTCACATGCTGGCCCTGGATCCCATGACAATTTCTGATCCTAAGTCTCTGCTCTTGTGAGCCATGATCTGTGTGTTTTTTCAGTTTGAGGGGCAGTGGTTTTCCCAGTGTCTTCCCCTCTCTTATGGATCCAAGAGAGTTGTTGATTTTTCAGTACTTATAGTTTTTAAGTTGTTGTTAGGATGAAATGGCAACTTCTAAGCACGTCATGAATGGAGCTGGAGATAAGAAGTCCAACTTTAATTTTTAGCAAGTTACTTTACACTTTACAATGTTCTAATATGCATGTCCTTTCTTCTTACCTGTAGTTTTGTTGTTTTTTGTTTTATTTTATTTATTTATTTAAAGATTTTATCTATTTATTTATTTGATAGATCACAAGTAGGCAGAGAGGCAGAGAGAGAGGAGGAAGCAGGCTCCCCGCCGAACAGAGAGCCCGATGTGGGGCTCAATCCCAGGACCCTGGGACCACGACCTGAGCTGAAGGCAGAGGCTTTAACCTACTGAGCCACCCAGGCACCCCTATTTATTTAGTTTTTTAAGACCTATGTCTTTTACTCATTTACTGAAGGTAAACACTGGTCTAGCAAAACCAGGGCTCATCCAAGATGTGCCATTTACATTTATTGCCAAGTCACAGAAACAAATACCCTAAGGTCCAACATAGCAATAATTGAGGCAATAGTTGGAAGGACGAAGCCTTTCAGGGTGGGCAGCCATGACACAAAAATGTAGATTGTTTTTCAGCCCAAAGATTTTAATGCTATTGGCAATGAGGATAGCATGTGATACCAACTATGAATTTGTTAACTCATCAGGCAGCGTATCATCACAATGCTAATTATTAGTTTGTCGTTGTGCCGAGTCTCTGCAGAGTTGTAGTCTACAGTGTCCCTTAACCCTTCATGTCCCTGGTTGTGTGCTCTAACATATGCAAATGGGATTCTTGAAAATCAGCATGATGTGCCACTATGGTAAAAAAGAACATAAGCAGACTGTACAGTTATTTTCAATCATTATCTCTAAAATTGAAGAGTTGTTAAGGTGCAAATGAAATATTATAAATGTATTTAAAAGTTAATCTTAAGATGAATGTTGGATATTAAGATGTTGCTCTGAGATAATCATTATGACAATGTCACTTTTTTCACTTATTTAATGGATCAAATCCTTTGCCACTATTTCTGGCTTCTGAAATGAGGAAGGGATTACTTTTTCCTCTTTACTGGCAATTAACTGAATGTATAATTTTGAATAATCATTTGTAATTATTTCTTGGGCATAGTCCCATACCTTTCATCCAATTCTAAAAGCCTAACATATGTGCTGAGCTTTTGAAGTTAGCTGAGAAGTAGAAGGGTTATAATATGGGGGCTGGCAATCATTCCACTTGAAATAGGACCAAAACGTCACTGTGCCATGCAGATGTCAGCAAAGCAAAATGCTGTCCTTATAAATTCACCAGCACACAATTTTATAGAAGTGGTAGCAGTCACCTTCTGCCAAACCTATCTGCCATGGTCAAAATAGAAAACATGACTAAAGAGCAGTTAAATGTGATTTGCTTTCTATGTGTGAAATTCACTAAATTTTATAACCACTAGAACTATCATAACAGTATATAGTTGTTAAGGTATGATCTCTTGGGTCAGGGGGATCTAGAGTTTATCTTAGTTTCTTATTTTTTAGGGTAGGCTTGAGTAAGTTACTGGATTCTCTGGTCTTAGCTTCATTATCTGTAAATGGGGTCAGCAAAGATTTCTATAAAGGATCAGATAGGAATATTTTAGGCCTTGCTAGCTATCAGGTCTCTTTTGCAATTACTTAGCTCTGCCTGGTAGAGCAAAAGCACCCATAGACACTCTGTAAACAAATGGATATGGCCGTGTTATATTCCAATGAAATTTTATTTATAGGTATAGAATTTGAATTTCAGATAATTTTCACATGTCACAAAATATTCTTCCTTTGATTATATTTCAACCACTTAAAAAGTGAAAAAGCATCCTTGGCTTATTGGGCTACCCCAAAACAGATAGCAGGCCAGTCACAAAGGCCATATTTTGTCGAATTCTGATCTATAAAATGGGCATAATTTTAGTAGCTCCCTTATGGAGTTCTGATGAAGCATAAGAGAGATAATGAAGGTAGAGTTCTTAGCATTACTTTGGCCTTTACAATTTTTATTCAAGTATATGTGGTTTTTATAGACTAGTCATTCTGGGAGTTAATATATATTTTCAACCATGTTATTTGGCATGGTTTTGTGTACCTCTTTGGGGAGTAGTTTAAAAGACTGCATTAGACCCTCCTACTTGCTGAGTACTTGGCAGCATAAGCGAGCAGGGAAGAGAAGCATGAATGTACCAGATGAAATCAAATGACTTAGTTTTGTAGCCAGCTCCTCAGTGCCACAGGGCTTGAGTACTTCCAAGTTCCAAACAAGCCAGCAATGGCTCTGAAGGAAATGCAATTTAGTGGGTTGGACAGGGAGGCAGGAGTCACTCACATCAAGAGGAGTTGAAGTCAGTAAGCCATTAATACAAAGTATCCTCATTAGGAATACCTTCAGAATTAGTCAAGTGAGCAGAGATTTATGACAAGAATGGAGACATGACATGCTAAACTAAAAAATGTGATATTAGAAAAAGAGTACAGAGATTGACATCTTCTGTGACTTGATGCATATTTGAGTTGTCAGTGCTCAGCAAGGCTCCCTGCCTGCCAAGTTTACAGCAGTAAAACTTATTTCACTGGTGAAACATATTGGTCTTGATTGGCTCAGGGGAGATGGCTGGGATTTAAAGGTAAACACATATAAACACATATAAACCAAGCAGTGAACTGTCCTTCACACTTAGACTTTCTCATTTAATCTCTACTCCACAGTCCACAATATATATTGCTCTCATCTAATAGAAAAACTTAGTGGACATAGTTTATCTGGATCCAAAGCCCGTATACTTTTCCTCCTAAATGCCTCTGTTGGCTCTTTCTCTCTCTTTTAAAGTTTTGGTAAAGAAAGTTGGCTAGCAGGACTGAGCTTGCTCAATGAAAAGACCCAAGGTTTCTAGGATAAATATAGCGCTGACACTGAGACTCACATGGATTTTCTTTTTCTAACAAGACATTTCCCTAGTTATGAAACTTCCATTATTGCATACTCCATGACTTGCCATCTCCCACTTCTCTGTAAACACATAAAATATTGCAATCAGAGACAGCTTATCAAGAATCTAACAAAGCATAATTTGAAGCCCTCTTCACAGTGGATATGGAGAGGTGCTGGGAGCATAGTGGGCTGCCCAACTTGGGTATGACTTTCTATCCCATGATGGTGGCTTGGGCTGAGAACAAACCAATAGACTAACATTTTTACCTTCAATTGTTAGATCTGTGACTGGTAGACCTCATTATGTATGTAGGCCCCATCTCTGACTTCAAGCAGAAAGAATTCATTCAGAATCTGCTTCCTACTCAGAGGTTACCATGACCAGGCACCTGGCTGCATCATGCCTGGTGCACCAATGGCCTGGTGAGGGCTGGCCTTGGAAGACGTGAGGTTACAGGAAGGATGCAAAGTGGGCCAGCAGTCTTCATTGCAGTTCTTTGATGCCTCACCTCTCTATAGGAAGCACTTTCTGAGCAAACGTGACATTATCAATAAAGAAATGTGACATAAGAGAAAGATTTGAATCAATGATTTTTAAAAATATACCCAACTTTCTATCAATCATGCCAGAAGAACAATTGAATATTACCTCTCTATTTTCCTTTTAGAAAATTATAACACGGCTGTCATGTGAAGAGGCAGAGAATATGTGCCACAAATTGTTGGAAATGAAGTTTTAGATAGGTGTATCCGATTTTTAATTAATCATACCAACATGTTATTTTTCTGCATTGTGTGATATTTGTGGCACTTGGCTGATTAGTTTTTTATTTGTTGGGATTTTTCATTCCTTATAAATGTACACCTTCATCCCTTACTTTTATTCATACTTTTATAACCTATCCTTAAAGAAAGGGTCAAATAATTGAATGTGTTTCAGGCACATCAAATCTGAATCAACCTGAGTCCAAGGGTAAAGTTTCTCCTTTGGCATGCAGTGGTGCCAGTTCAAGACTGCTGCCTTGATAAATAGAGATCTTGTCTCCTCTACTGCAAATATTGCAAATTCTTTACAGTATGAATCCTTCTTTGCTAGTGGTGTGTTTGTCAGTTGCCTGTGTATTTTTTGCTTTGGTCATAATTGAATTGGAAATGGACAATGTTGAACTTGCCTATGGAGAGGATTTTACTAGTTATGGCTTTATGCAAATTATGTGAACTCTCAATATCTCATTAAAAAATCTGCTATATGAGTTGTGCTGAGCATTAAATGAAATTATGCAGATAAAGGAACTAGAGTAGTTTCTGGCTTTCAGGAAATTTTCAATAAGTGTCGGGTAATATTGTGCTTATCAACATCATTTTTATTGTGCAGATCTATGAAAGACAAGCATGAGTTTTGGTGTCTTATTCTTTGAATATTTACATTGGTTAATAAATCTTCAGCACAGGGGTAATTTGATGATGTGAACAGTAAGAAAAATAAAAATAAATTGAAACTGTGTTTGATGAAAATGGATGTGCTTATAGAGAGATGTGTGGCACAAAAGTGGTCCACTAACTTGCTCTGAAGACAATACCACAATTTACCCACCAGTGTACTAAATATATTTGATACAGTAACAATTTCATGGAATGTTTATCCTTCTACCACGACTCCTTTGATAGGGTTTCCACAAACATAATCCCATATATAGACGTATGAGGTCTATCATGTCTAAAAGTAAATTAGACTCATAGCGCATGTAGATGTCCTTGGTTCTGCTCAGCTCCCTTGATTAGATGGCAGGAGGAGCTGGGATTCATTCTGCCTGATACATCTTAGTGCATAATAGAACACAATAAAGACTGGCAACCTAACAAACATCTTGTAAGAATAATGCAAGTAATCTTGAGTTCCTGGGAAGAAAATTATTTTATAAATTCAAGGCGGCCTTATATCTAACTTCCTTCCTGATGGTTTGTTAAAATTGAATTTGAAATGTAAAAGAACAAAGAAGCCCATCCCTGCACTGTATACAGAGGAAGTCCTATTCAATTATGTGTTTTCTTAATTATATGTCTGAATTCAAAGGTAATGATAAAGAAACACAATCCTTTTCAAATAAAGAATAAAACTCCCACATTTGCATTCATGCAAAACAAACAAATATCTTAGTCCCAGTGATGATGTACGTATCATTGTGTGAATGCTTTTTACTGTAGTGTATAACTAGTTGTTAAAGATCTATTTCAGAGGGCGCCTGGGTGGCTCAGTTGGTTGAGCGGCTGCCTTCAGCTCAGGTTGTGTTCCCAGAGTCCCAGGATCGAGTCCCGTGTTGGGCTCCCAACTCCATGGGGAGTCTGCTTCTCCCTCTGACCTTCTCTCCTCTCATGCTATCGCTCATTCTCTCTTTCAAATAAATAAAGAAAATCTTAGTAAAAAAAGATATATTTCAGTAGATCAAATTAACATACTAACCTCTTTTAGAAATTACATATCTTGTAGCAGTACACATTCTGCCCCTTATTTTCTCTAGTAAATTAAAAAAATGTATAGAGACATAGTTTTTATATTTTTAATAGTATAGATAAAAATATATATACAAAAAACAAATAAAGCACAAAAAAACCCAGCCAATATTCCATTACTGAAGAACACTGACAATATCTGACTCATTGGACATTTTCACATTCATTTTTACAAAAACAAGTCAGTTTTCAAAGACAGAGATCATTGTTTCTTTGAAATATGGAGTAATTAAAATTATAATACCTCTTTTAAAATAATCTTTATACTATCTTCCTGACTGTACATAGTTTTCATTTGATATTCATAATTAGGTCTCTAAGAATCAATCAGGGAAACTGTTCACCTAAGGTAATTTTCTAAATTTAATAAATCTGCAATTCTCAAACTGTGGAATGACTCAGAAAAAAGAGATCTCCCGATAATTCCTCATACAAACATTTGTTCGAAACTATGATAACCAGCACCCACCATGATTTCTTCTTTTCTCTCCTATTTTTTTTCAACTTTATTGAGGTATAATTGACAAATGAAATTGAAAGGTGAAGTGTCTCACATAACAATGTGATGTGCAAACCTTACGTAAAAGGGTTCCTCCCATTGAGTTCACACACCCATCACCCTACCTATTTACCTGTGTATGTATCTGAGAGCATTGAAGTTCCACTCTTTCAGCGAATTTCAATTATACTGTACAGTGTTATCAACCAGAGTCACCATGTAACACATTTGATCCTCAGAAATCATTCATTTTGTAACTGAAAGTTTGCACCCTTTTACTAACTTCTTGCTATTTTCCCAATCCCCTGGCCCTTGGCAACCACTTTTCTATTCTCAGATTCTATGAGTCTGACCTCTTTATTTTTTTCAGATTCTACATATAAGTGATATCATGCAGTATTTGCCTTTCTCTGTCTGGCTTATTTCACTTAGCATAATGTTCTCCAGTTTTACTCCTGCTGTTACTAATGACAAGATTTCCTTTTTAAAAGGCTGAATCATAGTTTATCACATATATATCACATTTTCCTTCTCCATTCATCTATAGGACATTGAGATTGTTTTCATACCTCTGGCTATTGTGAATAACGTTTTCATGAACATGGGAGTGCAGGGACATCTTTGAGATAAGAATTTTAATTCCTATGCATATACCTTGAAATGGTATTGCTGGATCATACAGTAGTTCTAGTTTTAATTTTTTGAGAAACTTTCATACTGTTTTCCACACTGGCTGTACCACTTTACATTCCCACCAACAGGTTCTGGATGTTCCCTTTTCTCTACATCCTCACTAGCATTTATCTCCTATCTTCTTTATAGTAGTTATCCTAACAGATGTGGGCTGATATTTCATTGTGGTTTTGATATGCATTTTCCTGATGATTAGTGATATTGGGCACCTTTTCCTATACTTGTTGGCTATTTGATTGTCTTCTTTGAAAAAATGTCTCTTCAGATTGTCTGTTTCCTTTTTTATTGGGTTATTTGTATTTTTGCTATTGAATTATGTGAATTCCTTGTATAGGTTGGATAGCAATACCTTATCAGGTATGTGGTTAGCACATACTCTCTGCCATTCTATTCTGACTTTTCATTTTGTTGATGGTTTCCTTTGCTGTGTAGAAGCTTTTTCTTTTGATGCAGCTCCACCTATTTATTTGTGCTTTCGTTGCCTTTGTTTTTGATATAAAATCCAAAAACTAATTTCTAAGACCAATGTCAAAGAACTTACCCCCTATTTTTTTTTTTCTAGGACCTTAAGGCTTCAGGTCTAACCTTTACATCTTTAGTCCATTTTGAGTTAATTTCTGTGAGTAGTATAATATAGGGATCTAGTTTCATTCTTTTGTCTGTGGAGATCCAGTTTTCCCAATACTGTTAATTGAGGACACTATTCTTCCCTCATTGTGTGTTCTTGGCCCCTTTGTCGAGTTGACCGTATGGTGTATGAGTTTACCTGTGGGCTCTTCATTCTATAGAGAGTTTCTGTTTCTGTGTCTATACCAGTACCATACTGGTTTGATTACTATAGATTTGTAATACAGTTTGAAATCAGGAATTGTAATGCCCTCAGCTCTTTTTTTCTTTCTCAATATTGCTTTGGCTGTCTGAGGTCTTCTGTGGTTCCATACCAATTTTAGGAATTTTTTTTTTCCTGTGAAAAATGACATTAGAATTTTGATAGGGATTGTGTGGAATCTGTAGATTGCTTGGGTAGTATGGACATTTTAGCAATATTAATTCCTTCAATACTTGAACACAGAATATCCTTTCATTGACTAGCATCTTTCATTTCCTTCATAAATGCCTTATAGATTTCAGTGTACATATCTTTAACTACATTGGTTTAATTTATTCCCAAGTATTTAATTCTTTTTGATGCTATTGTAAATAGGTTTTCCTAATTTCTCTGACAGTTTGTTGTTGATGCATAGAAACACAGCTGATTTTTATATTTGATTGCAGGTTGATTCAAAATTCTATCATCAACCAGCAATTGGAAAAACATGTATTCAAGCCCTTTCCAGGTAGAAAGAAGAAGCTGGGTGATTTTGCCTGAGTTTCCTTTGTGCTAGGCTCAGGTGTATGGGATGAATGGATGGATGTAGGGGCAGGAAATCTGAGTGCTTCCCTCAGGTGGCAGCCACAAAAGGTGGGATGGTGGATGTGTGTACAGGTTCCTTCCAGGGAGATACCGGCGACTTAGTATTATTATTAGAGCAGGCCAGAGGGAAAAGGCAGGAGGATGTCCACCAGTTTCCTTGGTTTACTGGGAAGACTGGCAACCAGCACCTTGATGCCTGCTAAATTAGAAAACTTGTCCTCAGAAAGCAGAGTTTAAAGTATGCAGATGAACCCTTTTCAGGGAAAGGCTGGGAGCAGGGCATTTTTAATGTGCTTCTGCTGCACCAAGCCCTAAGAAGATGGCTGTTTAGAGTGTTGTGTACCTGGTAAGTACTGCTTCTTTGTTTGCTACAGTCATGTGCTTTGAGAATAAACCCTGTTGGCTCACAGAGACCCAGGCAATCTGGAGACACATCTCTCAGGTGGCAGCCAAAAAAACTGGGGTGCAAACTTATGTGAACAAACTCCTTCCGTGGAGATACCGGTGACTTGGAGCGTGGTGGAAGGAGAGAAAATGAGAGAGATATCCACTGGCTTACTAGGTCTCTGAGGAGGAACACAGCCAGCCCTAAATACCTGTTGAAAGTAGAAGCCTGGCCTCAGGAGCAGTTTTTATAGTATTCCCGTAAAGCTCTTTCCGGAAAAAGCTGGGAGAAAGATGATTTTGCCTGTTTTCTGTGTTCTGAGCCCCAAGGAGGTAGCTGTGGCAAAGGCTTGTGCACTCATTAAGAATTTCTTTATTACTAAAGTCTTGTGGGTCTCATGAACATAAGCACCATTGGTTTTCAAAACAAAGTGTGTAGGGGAGTCTAACCTTCTAGTGTGAGTCCTTAAAAGTTGGGGCACTAGCCATGGAACCCAACCCCATTGCTCCTCAGGGAGAATCTGGGAGTTGGGGGTTCTCTCTCAAATGTATGGTGTTTTCAAATGTATTGTTCTTGCAAATCTATGGTCCCACCTGGGGTGGGAAGGTGGGATTTATGGCAAGAGTATGTTCAGTCTTTCCCACCCATTCAATATGGGCATTTTCTCATTTGTCTAATGTGTAGGAGTTATTGGCTACTTTCTGGGTTTCTTTCATAAGGAATTGCTCTATGTGTAGCTAGACATTCAGTGCATTGGTGGGAGGAGGGGGAGCTCAGGAAGGAGCCCTATTTCACCTCCTTGGTTCACTCCCCCCATATTTTATTTGACAATAAGGTAGATCTACTTTTCTTGTATAGATTAACATATACATTATCGTCACTTATTTTATTGACTTTGTTCCAATAGTGTGGGAGAAGAATTACAAAGCAGACACAGTCTTCTAAGAAATAGATACATGAAAATTATTTCAACAAATACATTAAAAGTTCTCTTTTACATAAAATGTGTTCCACGACACTTACCAGCTTCTTATATTGGATCTGTTGTCTGTAAACTGCTCTCTTTGAAACCATACTTATGAATGAGTAAGCAAATGATTTTGGTAAGGATAATTATGTGTAGGCATGAGTAGGAGATGTTGTACTGAGCAGCATGAAATACGTAGGCATAATGTTTGTTTGAACCAGTCCTACCAGAGGTAAAAGTGAAGGTCCTGGCAAAACAAGTACTCCAAGTTTAGGTTTGTGACGGTTGCATTCCATGGTCAGCTCTGAAAGCCTATATTCTCTCAATGTTGCCAACAAGCTACACTCAGAGAACTCAGACTGACCTCTGGAGCCCAAGATAGGATCCCCAACACTGCACTCCAGCATGAGGCAGAAGACAGAAGGTGAGGAGGAGGTAAGGGGAACTGTGTTGAACTGGTTTTGGCGAAGGTGTCTTAACTACAATCAGGATTTGGTGTGCTGAGCTCACCAACCTACAAACACCCCCTACTCTGTTTAGCCAGGTTTTCCCAATTTTTTACTCCCTCTTAATCTCAATTTCTCCTTCACACCCTGTTTTCCTGTGAGGGTCAGCCCTGACCTAACTGACCCTTAATGTTGCCCAAACACAATGTCCTATCTTGTATATAAAAATCACTTCCAGGAAGGATAAAATCAAAACATAACCAGATACCCAGAGGATCCATTTGCCTAGACTTCAGTAATGTTCTGTATTTGGATTTGACTTGCTAGGGTCATAGTTGCCAATCAGGTCCCAAGAGAACAGTCCCCTACCCCAATGCAGGCTGGAATTGCACTGGCTAATCCAGAGTCAGCTGTCAGCCCTGTAACAGAGCTGGTAAACCTCTTAGTCTTGGTTTCTTACTGATTCCAGCAATCCTGAACCACAGCCACCTGAGTCAAACACAAGGCCCATATCAATGGGGGAAGATTATCAGAGTGATCATGGCAAATACCTGGCCCTCCCAAAAATTGATCTGGAAACTCTTTTTGAGCTTCCTATAGCCTTAGAGCTCTTCTTAACTACTGCAGAAAACTCCTACCAATACTTCAGAGGAGGAAGAAAATCGTAAATCTCACCAATCTATTTCCCCCATGAAGAACATTTTATCCAAAGAACTCTTTAAGGGCCCTTCTTATCTGGTCTTCAAGAATGGCACAGGAATTAGAGAAGATGGACAAGTACAGAGGAACAGACTTCTAATAAAAGTGATGTAATTTAAGGCAATTTGGTGCTTAAAAGGCCCTCAGTGTGAATTAGAGCATTAATTCTCTTTTAAGATCTGTCCAAATTAAGGGTGGTTCCATTCTCTGAACTTGAGCTTTATTTGATTATTTTAAGAGCATAAAGAGGGGGAAATGTCTGGAAAATTAGAGCTACAGATTGGCTAAAAGGGACAGACTGCACCTTAATTTCCTATTAAATATTATCTTAAGCGGTATGATTCTATCACAGCATTGCTTTCAGCTTTAGCCTGAATTGGTATTTGTTGCTTAAGTAGTTATTTCTGAACTGAAGGCTCATGGTGCTCGCCCAGTAATGGGGCATGGGAACACCAGGAAATGTTTGGACCTCACAGCCATTGCAAGGTGTGACCTGTGGGGTCCAGTGGGATTTCTTTCTAAAGTGTGAATTCATCCGGACTTCTATTACCTTCACCTGGCAGAGTTTGTGGCTCCTTGGTGATTTTCTATCATAACTCCCTCGATTTATATCACTGGAGAGCAAGTTATTTCTCTTTTCTACTAAAAATATAATAAACCAAGCAAGCACAGTGTGTTTTTAAGAGCAGATATCGCAAGAGTAAAGTTGTAAACTTAACATAATCCTTTTCCTTGGTTTATGTGCTCCCTTTGATTTGAAAAGGGGTATTAAGAGGTTTTTTATTTGCTTAAAAACAAAACTCATGATTTGTAATTCCTTTGTATTCTATAGGCAGGAAAGTTCATAGAGATTTTTATGAAGATCTCTCCTAACAAATGACTTTCTTTCTGCTTCTAATGTTTCCTTTTAACCCTTAGTAACTTCTGTTCTATCTCTGTCCCTAAGTTCATATAAAAGGTTTCCCTATTGTGTAGCTTATAGTAAAGTTCAGGATATCCAATCTTTAGGGGCCAGGCAAGGAATCTAAGTTGTTGAGGAGTGAAGGTGCTTCTCAGCCTGGGTGCCTGGAGAGAGTGTGTCTCATCTAGTGGTGAGTCAAAAAAAAAAGGAAAACAAAGAAATCAATGGCTGAAATTTGACTGGAGAGCCACCAGCTTGCCGCCAGTGGCGCTTATTGAATAGTGATGTTTTCAGATTCCATAAGCTTGCATTTGAATTTTGGTTCTGTTGGGGAGCCTGGGTGGCTCAGTGGGTTAAAGCCTCTGCCTTTGGCTCAGGTCATGATCCCAGGGTCCTGGGATCAAGCCCCACATTGGGCTGTCTGCTCAGCAGGGAGCCTGCTTCCCCCTCTCTCTCTGCCTGCCTCTCTTCCTACTTGTGATTTCTGACTGTCAAATTAAATAAAATCTTTAAAAAATTTTTTTTTAATTTTGGTTCTGTCAATGATCAGTTGAGACTTTATGAACAAATCCTTATTTTCCCAAGTTTCAGGGAAACGGTTTGGAATAACTGCCTCTGTCTTTGTGGTAGATGTGTGTGTGTATGAAAGCACAACATGAACCATGAAGTCACACAAAAATAAAATACCATTTAGTAAAAAACAAAACGTATCAGGTATTTACTGTGTACCTAAATTACAGTTAATAATACTATCAGAAAATATAAAAACATGAAGAAGATATGGCCCTTGTTCTCAGGGGGTAACGGCCTATTTGAAGAAGTATACTATTATATGGATACCATCTACAAAAATGCACACAAATATTTTTAGTATAACTTAGTGTTCTTCATTTTTCCATCCAGGTAGAAAATAAATTATGCTAATTTTCATATACAAGTGACAAAAGCTCTAAGAAGAAATACTTCTGGCTTCAGGTTAGGTTCAGTTCATATGCAGCAACTGTTTGATTTATATCTGTAGCCTCTTTGGCTACGACCCACCCATTCATGTTACTTACATGGTTTGGGTGGAGGGATTCCAGCATCTGTCGCACAATGCACAGAGCCAGGCCCCCTTGATGGTATGGGTCAGATCCCCCATTTCAAAACCATTTCCTCTTAGGCCTTATTTCACAGAAGCAAGCTCCAGTCCATCCAACTTGTGCCCAAGATTCAAAGGAGTATATGTTCCACTCCTGTTCCTTCCAGATTCCACCTTTATCCCAGCCAAAATTCTGAATACAAAGATATACAGTAGGTAAGACATTTCATTAAGAATATACTGTCACCCAACACCCACACCTAAGCCAAAGATCTTTACCAAGACAAGACATGCATTATGATTTATCTGCTTTATTTTGAGGTAATAACTAGGGAGTACATTCTGGAGAAACTTCCAGAATTTAGGACCTGATATCTGTATACAAGAAAGAGAAACTGGCAACAACCTTTAAGTAGCTTTTCTCATAGATAAAAAATAAAATGAAATTCTGCATTTTAATATATTCCAGGAATGATCAAATACTGAGAAATTGATGATAGGAAAGTAATACATCCCAGAAAAATAATTTTAGAGGAAATTGGGCTTATAGACCTGCAGATATCTAGCTGCTTTCCTAAGGAACAATTTAGGCATTATGATGAATTCATGAATGCAAGTCACGTGTTTGGAATTTTGCAGCATGCCTCTGAATTCAACATCATAAAGACCAATAGATATATGGAGAAGAAGGTAAAAGAAAAGGAAGATAGAATCATGCAGCATTTATGTTTGCTTTACAGCTTTAATGATGGTCTGCTTATGAATTTCAGAGACCACCTATTTGAAATGCCAGTTTTACTTGAATTGTACTTAGATCTAAGATTTTATTTATTTATTTATTTATATTTTGGTGGGGGCACCTGGGTAGCTCAGTCATTAAGCATCTGCCTTCAGCTCAGGTCATGATCCCAGGGTCCTGGGATTGAGAACAAGATAAGGCTCCCTACTCAGCAGGCAGCCTGCTTCTCCCTCTCCCACTCCCCCTGCTTTTATTCCCTCTCCCACTGTATCTGTCTGTCAAATAAATAAAATCTTTTTAAAAAATTAGAAAATTCAAAAAAAGTTTTTTTTTGGTAAAAATATTTTACTCAGAATAGCAGCAAAAAATGACATTCTAATACAGTCCTGTCTCGAATATAACAATAGTACTTAAATTGATATGTAGCAGATTTCAAACATAGGTGCTTCATTAGGATCATCCTCAGTTTTTGCAGAGACAGGACACAAGGCTGTAATTTAGGACTTGCTTCGAATAATTGTCACCAGGTCAAAGCCTCTCGTTCTGCTATAGTGAGCCTGAATGGACAGGGCCACAGAAATCACAGTCCTTCAAAGAAATGGCATTTCTCCCAGGATGACGCCACAAAGCCATGCTGAGATAATGGTTTAGGACTGATTCTGCAAGAGGGTTACCTCTGAAATTAATTCCTGTAAGTCCGTTTGCAGATGTAACACCACGCAGCACACACATTTTAGATGTAGGGACGAACTAGAATAAATTGTCATGTAATTTAATATTGAGATCTAAATAATATATGCTGACACTGAATCCAAAGTAGCTTTAAAATAAAAATCACCTGTTATAGTCCATAATTTGTACCAGAACACTATGTGAGCTGCCAAAGGAATAGGGGTTTGGGCAGGGGTTGGGGTAGGGAGGAACCAAAAAACATTAATCACTGTTCCCACATTTGCCATTTTCTATCTTCAAAATGAAAGATTTTTCTCTGGGGTTTAGATCTCTAACCCATTCAGTAAATAAGTAATGCTTAGTATCTCCTGAGTACTTATTGATACTTCATTGAATGCATTTTACTAAGAATTACCAAGACCACCTAAATTACTGTACTTATTATGTACTTCCTTTCTTATATTTTGAATGCAGACTTTTAAGAGAAAGCAAGGAAACTGGCTCTAGACTCATGCTATCATTTTCTTCTTTGAAACTTACTTCCGCTTCCAGGAGAGGTTTCTCTAAGCAAAATACCACCATATTAAATTGAGGAGGCAATTACCCAACATAACATTTCTGCCTCTTCTCAATGATCCTGAGTCTTTTCCTCCTTAGTTTTCTCCAGTGAGCCAGGTCGGGACAGCTCCTTCATCCTCCTTCTCCTGTAGTAAGGGAAGTACTTTGTCACTTTTCTTGTGAGATATGATTGGACAGGTGCTGAAAAATATTTTCCAGTCTGCCACTAGTGCCAACCCCAAAAGCCATTACTGAGCATTAACCCTGCCCTAAGTCAAGCCCTTTCCCGTAAGGGAGTATCAAACTGAGAAGAAGCCTCTAACTCATGTCATCCATGAAGTCGGGACTTTTTTTTTTTTTTTTTTTTTTTTTAAGATTTTATTTATTCATTTGACAGAGATCACAAGTAGGCAGAGAGGCAGGCAGGGAGAGAGAGAGGAGGAAGCAGGCTCCCTGCTGAGCAGAGAGTCTAACCGGGACTGGATCCCAGTACTCTGGGATCATGACCTGAGCCAAAGGCAGAGGCTTTAATCCACTGAGCCACCCAGGCACCCCAAGTCAGGACATTTTGATGAGAGTTAAGAGAGATGTTCAGAGTTAAGACATAATCTCTTTGAAGACAGAAGTAGGTAGGGAACCGTAACTTGACGAGCAGCCGTATTATGAGTTGAATTGTGCCTCCCTTCCTCCCCCCGCCCGCCCAAAAAAAAAACCACGTTGAAGTACCTCGCATGGGACCTTGTTTGGAAATAGAGTCTTTACGGCCATAACTAAGTAAAAATGAAGTAATTGAGTGAGCTTTAATCCAAGATGACTGGTGTCCTTCTAAGAAGGAGAAATTTGAACACAGAGACAGATATGCACAGGAGGAAGACGACGTGAAGGCACGTGTGAACACCATGTGAAGATGGTTGCAGAGGTGGAGTTGGACCATCCTCAGCCCAGGAATACCAAAGACTGAGGGGCAACACTAAAAGCTACGAAGAACCAAGAAAGGATTCTCCCCCATAGGCTCCCGAGGGTGCACAGACCTGCTGACACCTTGTGTTGGACTTCTAGCCTCCACAACTGAGATAGGATACATTTCTGTACTTTACACCGCCAGCTTTTCCTATCTTGTCCCAACAGCCCTGGCATGCTAATACAAAGGGGAAAAATTACCAGACATGAAACAAAAAAGAAGGATGCTGAGAAATAAAGTAATTTAGGTGATTAATTTTTTAAAATGCTTTCTCTTCCTATTCATTAGAATATTAATTTCTCCCTACAGAAGCTGAAGCAAATACAAAAAAAAAAAAAAAAAAAACTTAAAGAACTTTATCAACCATATAAAACCTTTGTTGATATTTTCACAAATTTCTTTTTAGTTTCTGGTTTATTCACACAGATTTTCTTTCTTTTTTTTTTTAAGATTTTATTTATTTATTTGACAGAGAGAGATCACAAGTAGGCAGAGAGGCAGGCAGAGAGAGAGAGAGGAGGAACAGGCTCCCTGCTGAGCAGAGAGCCCAATGTGGGACTCGATCCCAGGAGCCTGAGATCATGACCTGGGCCGAAGGCAGAGGCTTAACCCACTGAGCTACCCAGGTGCCCCCACACAGATTTTCTTAAATTGAAAGCAAATTATATGCATAATTATGTTTTTAAGACTTTTTGTAAGCATGTCCCCATAGAATAAGTTATCATAAACATCAATTTTAATGCCTACAAAATAGTCTATGTGTTTAAACTATAAGCACTTAACTATCCTATTATTACTTATTTTTCCTTCTATTATAAATTTTGTATAAAACTAACATCCCCATTTAAATATATTTTAAAGATCTAATCACATTATTTGGATCAAATGAATAGAAATTTGAAATGTTTTGGCAAATATTTTAATTTCAATAGTCAGTAGGAGTCCATAAAAGTGTTTATTTTACAACACACTTGCATTAAACCTTCCCATTGATGTTCACCTTTTCTATGAATTTAGCAGATATAAAGCAGTTTGTTCTTAAATTATATTTTATTTACTACTGAAGTTGATTTTTATGTTTCATGTTTATTTTTGTCATTTAAATTCTGGGTTTTTGGGGCACCTGGGTGGCTCAGTGGGTTAAAGCCTCTGCCTTTGACTCAGGTCATGATTCCAGAGTCCTGGATCAAGCCCCACATTGGGCTCTTTGCTTAGTGGGGAGCCTGCTTCCCCCTCTCTCTCTGCCTGCCTCTCTGCCTACTTGTGATCTCTGTCAAATAAATAAATAAAATCTTTAAAAATAAATAAAAATAAATAAATAAATAAATAAATTCTGGGGTTTTTTTCCTCCTTATACCTTAGCATTTTTCTTATAGATTTGTATGATTTTTTTTGTCATCTTTATTTCAAATCTCTCCCTCCTTGCTTCCTTTAATCTTATTCATATATATATATAAATAATTTTCTAAGTTAAAAAAATTATATATATAATATATATATATAAAAGTTTTTTAACTTAGAAAATTATTTCACGATCACCTTAAAATGACTGACTGAATTTACATGTTAGACAACACTCCCTTACCACATGCTCAATAACATATTTTTGAAAATCCATAACAAAACTAGATATAGAAACATTATTCCCTCATTCGACCAGGAATGAATTACTGGAAGGTGGCAAACAATGGAATCAGATTAAAGGAGGGGTCATAGCCCAAAAGTTATGTACAAGACAGTTCCTTGGGATGGGTGGCGAGGATGGCCTGTGGTGCATTGAAGGTGTTCCAAACTGGCACATGATGAGTATATTAAGGAAGAAGGGATTTCAACAGACACAACTATTGGTGGGTGGAGCTACCCCAAAAAGTATGCAGTTCTGCTCCCCACCCCCAGCTTAAGAGTAAGTAGAGGTCTTTGCGGTCACACCGAAGCAATGAGATTAAGCGTATAGAGAGGGCATCCTCAGAGCGGGATGGCAATGCCCTGGGTATCTAAAGATACTTAAGAGAAAATGGAAATCTCTGTGACCTGAAAATTCCTTTCTGATTAAGTTGGAATAGCATGACTAGAGTACAAAGAACAAGTGTTCAAATAAAATCATAAACCTCAAAGGAATGAAGAGGAGATTTCATTCATAAAAAAGAGCCAACAAGTGGGGCACCAGGGTAGCTCAGTCGGTTAAACATCTGCCTTCGGCTCAAGTCATGATCTTGGGGTCCTGGGATTGATCCCCACATTGGACTCCCTGGGAGAAGGGGAGTTTCCTTCTCCTTCTGTCCCTCCCCCTGCTTGTACTTTTTCTCTCAAGTAAATAAATAAAATATTTAAAAAAACACAAGAAACTTTGGAAATATGAAATTTACTAAAATAAATGAAATTCAACAGATAAAATGGGTATCAGAATGGATTCATATGAAGATGAATTAGTGAAGTATGAGATCAAATTCAACCATAAAGTCATACAAGTGAAATGTATGGAAATAGAAGTTAGGAAACAAGGAGGATAAACCAAGAAGCTCCAACATATGTCTAAAGATAATTTAGTACAAACAGGTTTTTGGTGGATACTTGGGGATTTTCTATATACATCATCATTTCATTTGTAAACAATAGTAACTTCTTGCCTAATTACTGGCTGGAGTTTCCTGTATTATTCTGAATAGAAGTGGTGAGAATGGGTACATGTGTCTTATTCCTGATCTTAAAAGATTTCAGCTTTTCATTGTTGAGTGTGATGTTAGTGGTGGGTTCATCATATATGGACAACATTATTTTCAGGTACATCTCTTCTATACCTAATTTGTTTTTATACTGAAATGATGATGATTTTATCAAATGCATTTTCTGCATCTGTTTGCAGGATCATATATTTATCTTTCATTCTTTTAATGTGGTAAATTGCATTTATGAATTTGTGTGTGTGGAACTATCCTTGTGTCTTAGGAATAAATCCTACTTGAATATGTTGTATGATATTTTTAATATGCTGTTGAATTTTGTTTGCTAGTATTTTGTTGAGAATTCTTGCATCTATATTTATCAGGAATATTGGCCTTTAATTTTCTTGCAGTGTTCTTCCCTGACTTTAGTATCAGGTTAATGCTGAACTTGAAAAATGAGTTTGGAAGTGTTTCCTCTTTAGTTTTTTGAGAAAAATTTGAGAGGGATTGTTATTAATTCTTCTTAAATTATTTGGTAGATGTCACCAGCAAAGCCATCCAGTGTTGGACTTTTCTTGGTTAGATTTTTGATTACTGATTCAATCTTCTTACTTATTAGTGGTCTGTTCAGATTTTCTCTTTCTTTATGATTCAGTCTTGTGAGGTTGTATATGTCTAAGAATTTCTCTTTTCTTCTAGGCTATTTGACTTGTTGGCATATAATTGTCAAAATCATTTCTTATCTTTTGTATTTCTGTGATCTCAGTGCCGATGTTTCTTCTTTCATTTATAATTTTATTTAATTTTATTATCTTCCTTAGCTAAAGTTTTGTCAGTTCTGTTGCCTTTAAAGAAAACCAACTCTGGGGTATTTGGGTGGGTCAGTTAGTTAAGTGTCTTAATTTTGGCTCATGTCATGATCTCAGGATCATGGGATCTACCCCAAAATGAGCTCTGTGCTCAGCATGGAGTCTGTTTGAGATTATCTCTCTCCCTTTCCCTTTACCCCTCCCCCCTCCTGGGTGTGTGTGTTCTCTCAAAATAAATAAAATCTTTAAAAAACCTCAGCTTTATTGATCTATTTTTCTATTCTTGATTTCATTTATTTTTGCTCTAATCTTTATTCTTTCTTTTGCTAACATTGTGATTGGTTATTTTTTTCTAATTCTTTGAGGTATAAAACTTCTTATTTTGTGATCTTTATTTTCCTTCAATGTAATCATTTACAGCTATAAATTTTCCTCTTAGAACTGTTTCTCATGCATCCCATAAGTAGATTGTGTTTCCATTTTTTTTGTATCAAGATATTTGTTAATTTCCCTCTTGATTTCTTCTTTGAGACATTAATATTTTAGGAGCCTGTTGTTTAATTTCCCCACAAATTTTCCCCATAAAATTTTCCAAATTTAAAAAATAATTACAATTTTCCCATTGTGATTCATTTCTAGCTTTATACTACTGGAGTCAGAGAGATGCTAGATATGATTCCAATCACCTTGAATTTGTTGACTTGTTTATGGCCTAACGTATGCTCTATTCTGGAGAATCTTCCATGTGCTCTTGAGAGGAATATGTATTCTGCTGCTGTTGGGTGGAGTGTGCTGATATCTGTCAGGTCTATTTGGTCTATAGCATTCCTCAAATCTGCTGTTTCTTTATTGTTTTTTGGTCTGAATAACCTTTCTATTGTTGAGAGTGGGATAGTTAAGTCATCTATTATTTTTGTATTGATGTCTTATTTCTGCTTTCAGTTCTGTTAGTATGTGATTTATATATCTAGGTGCTCAGGTATTGGGTGCACAAATACAACAGTTATATCTTGATGAATTAACATCTTTATCATTATATAATAAATGTTTGTGTCTTATGACCATTTTTAACATAAAGTCTATTTTGTTTGTTAGAGGTACAGCTACCCTTGCACTCGTTTGGTTATAATTTGCTTGAAGTATCTTTTCTAGTTTTTGTTTTGTTTTGTTTTGTTTCATTTTCAGCCTGTGTGTTCCCTTAAAGCAAATGTGAATCTCTTGTAGATAGCAAATCACAAAATCTTTTAATCCATGCAGTCGGTCTATGTCTCTGGATTGAAGACTTTGATCCAATTATGTTTAAAGTAATTATTGATAGGTAACAATTTACTTGTGCTATCCTATTAAATATTTTCTGTTTGCATTTCCTTTGTTCTTCTCCTGCTTTCTTAATTTGTGATTTGATAACTTTTTGTAGTGGTACGCTTTGTTTTCTTTCTCTTACTATCTTGTGTTAATCTACTATAAGTTTTTGCTTTGTAGTACCACAAAGCTTATGAGAAATATCTTAGAGTTTTAACATTCATATTTTAAACTAACAGTTTAAAGATTTTATTTATTATTTATTTGACAGACAGAGATCACAACTAGGCAGAGAAGCAGGCAGAGAAAGAGGAAGGGAAGCAGGCTCACTGCTGGACAGAGAGCCCGATGCGGGGCTGGATCCCAGGACCCTAGGATCATGACCTGAGCCGAAGGCAGAGGCTTTAACCCACTGAGCCACCCAGGCGCCCCTAACAGTTTAACTTTAATCACATACAAAAACTTTAGACTTTTACTCCCCCTAACATGTTAATTTTTGTTGCAATTTATATGTTTTCTTTTGTACATCCAATAATATATTATTATTATTATTATAGTCATAAAATTTTTAATTATATATTTTTTAAAACTTTATTTTTTATGGTAGTTTGGGTTTATAAAAAAATGAGAAGATGGTGTAGATTTCATTCTTGGTATTCTATATTCTGTAGGTTTAAACAAATGTATAATGATACATTTACTTACCACTAAAAGATCAGTAATAGCTTTTGTTTTTTACTAAACTAAAAATTCTCTGTGCTCTGCCTATTCATCCTTCTCTTCTCAACCAACCACTGATTTTTTTTAACTGCTTCCATAATTTTATCTTTTCCTGAGTGTTATATAGTTGCAATTACTATCAAATTGGCTTCTTTGACTTGGTAATATTAATTTAAGTCTTCTACATGTCTTTTCATGGCTCATTAGCTTATTTCTTTTTAACATTGAATAATATTCCATTGTCTGGTTATAATACAAATTATTTTTCCATTCACCCACTGAAGGATATCTTGGTTGCTTTAAAATTTTTGCAGCTTTGAATATAGTTGATATAAACATCCATGTGCAGAGTTTGGTGTAGACATAAGTTTTCAACAACTTTGGGTAAATACCAAAAAGAATGATTGTTGGCTCATATGGTGGAACTATGTTTAGTTTTGTAAGAAAGTCATCCAATTTCTCATCTTTATCATTTTCCTTCTCTATTAAGAACTTCTTTTAACTTTTTCTCCATGGAGGTTCTACTGGCAACAAATTCCTTCATGTTTTGATAAACAAAGACTTTTTTGTTTATCCTTTCATTCTGAAGGATAATTTTACAAGTTACAAAATTCTAGGTTGGTGATTTTTTTTGGGGGGTGGTCTTTCAACATTCAAATATTTGACTTCACTTTCTTCTTGTGTATATGGTTTCTGAGGAGACACTGGATGTTATTCTTTATTCCCTTGTAGATACATTGCTTCTCCTCCTTTCTGGCTTCTTTCAGGAATTTTTTTTTAATCTTTGATTTTCTCTACTTTGAAAATGGTATGCCTAAGTGTGGTTTTACTGGCATCTATCCTGCTTAGTATTCTCTATGCTTTCCAGTTCTCTGGTTTGATTTCTAACATTAATTTGGCAAACTTGTAGTATTTATTTTTTCAAAATATTTCTTTTGTTCCTTTCTATTTCTTCTCTTTTTGTGTTCCCACTATGCTTACTTAACACTATTGTATAATCAACCCACAGTCCTTGGATATTCTCTTGTATTTTGTTTTCTTTATTTTTTCAGTTTTTTAGTGATCTATTGATATATCCTCTAGCTCAGAGGCTTATTTCTTAGCCATGCCCAGTCTACCAATAAGCCCATTTAAGGAATTCTTCACTTCTATTGTTTAAGGATTTCTTTTCCTTTAGTGCCCATGGTTCTTGATCACACCACTTCAAAGAATGAAGAGGTAGGCCAGACAGAATTGTGGACAGCAGAGCAAAGTCTATTGGGTGATAGTACACAGCTCCCCAGGAGGAAGGGGACCTGAGAGGGATGCAGTTGTTTTATAAGTCTAGGGTTTTTATGAGATTGTTGGTGGGTTGTTTTAATCTAATTAAACTTCCATGGGTTGTCACCCAATCAGGTTTTTGTCCACAGGCTCATCTACCTCTCAGGTAGTTGTTTACATGGGAAAGAGTGGAGGGCTCCTTTCAGGGTGGTGTAGCATAACAGGATGGGGTCTGTTTCCTCTTAGGACACGTTCCCTTGCCCCTCCCTGTGTTCCAACTATCCTCCATTACTGTTAAAGCAGTTTTTCTAGCATTTCTCTTTGATTCTTAAGAATTGCATTTCTCCGTTTACATTGCCCATCTTTTGTTATGTGCCATTTGTTTTATTCCTTAGAGTTCTTAACATATTAATCACAGTTTCAGGGACAGGTTGACTAGAGTGTGCTGGAGCTGGGTATTTTCCTTACCCAGAATGCTTATGTTCTGATAATACTTCAGAAGTTTAGGATCTTGTTAACTAGTTTTCCCTGAGGGTAAGCCATGTGAAAAAGATCAGAGTACTTTGGTACATTTCGAGGTGATTCCTTTTCCCCTCCCTGACTCAAAGCCTGAGGGGATTTTTCTCAGTATTAGCTGTGGGATTCTCCCCAAGCTGCTAGAGGTAAATCTTACAGTGTTGTAGGTGCCATCCTATGCCTGAATCCACCTTGAGGTTTTAACTCAAAGTTGTCTCCCCTGAGCCTCCAGCAATTCATCTATTATAGTTCAGATTTTCTTACCCTAGCCCTGATTCCCTGGGTTTTTCCTGCTCCTGAGTCCCCACTGTGGTCAGCCAGGACTACCTATGTTTGCCTGTCTCTCCAGTTTTGGGGGGCAGTGATTCATCCTGGGTCCTTGCCTCTCTTATTGATCCAAGAGGTGCTGTTGATTTTTCTGTTTTACTTGTTGTTAAGATACAGTGATTACTTCTGAGCTCCTTATATGAAGAATCAACCAATCATAGTTATTTTTGGTACATTTGTTTTTTAAAAATTTTATACTAGATAGGGCACCTGGATGGCTCTGTCAGTTAAACATATGCCTTTAGCTCAGGTCCTGATCCCAGAGTCTTGGGAGCAGCATCATGGGTCAGCCTGCTTCTCCCTCTTCCTCTGCTCCTCCCCGCCGTTCCTGCTCACTCTCTCAAATAAAACAAAATAAAATATTATAACAGAGTCGAAATGACTTATATATCACCATTACAATACCAGAGAATTCTGACTTTGACTATATATTTACTTTTACTGGTGATTCTTATATATTCATGTTTTTACTTGGTGAGTATCCTTTCATTTCAGCTTAAAGAACTCTTTAGCATTTCTTGTAAGGCAAATGTAATGATGATGCACTCCTACAGCTTTTGTTTGTTTGGGAATGTCTTTATATATCTCCTTCATTTCTGAAGAACAGCTTTGACAAGTTATATTAAGAACAATTAATCTTCTGTCTTTGATCCAGTGTGTTTATAGGACTTTTTTAGTGGCTAGCAATAAACAAATGGGTTTATATGTCTGTGTTATACAATAACAAATAATTGTATTGTGTATAATATATACACATTTTATACACACAGTCCAGTCCTGGTTATTCAGGGTAATGATATTCTGTAAAGTCATGTGAATACTGAATCAGCAAATACTGAGCTATTGCTTCAAGGTAAATACAGGGTAAGGTTTTTTGCAAGACCTGCAAGGTTCTAGTCACATTTGTGTTACCTACAATGCCACTTGCATTATATAAGTTCGTTTGTCAATGTCCTTGTGAAACGAGGACTACTGAAAATCTGCTCCTTTCATAACAACCTTTTTCCTAGAAAACACTTTTTCAAGTATTTTGTTAATTGCCAATTTAACATTTTTCATGCAGTTACCACCTTTTGAAATGTGTGAGGGAGCTAGTACTAGCTGATTCGGGTTTTACATTTTCCTGACTCTGAGTAATGTGATCAAAAATTTCTTTGGCTTTCAGCCTCACAAATGCTTACCACTATACCTCTTTTTTTATTATTATCCATAATCATCTCATGAACCCACAAATTTAACCACTTTTCTATCTTTTCCATAGTTTCACCTTGCACTGTAGATGTTACTTAGCACATTCTGGAGTAGCCTCATGTAGAACCACAAATTTGCTCTTCCTTTTTCTGAACATATTATATTACTGCTTCATTAACATGAACTCATGACCAATAGTATTATAACTCATGCCTGAACAAAACTTATCTAACATGGGCCTTTCTCCATAAGGTACATCACAGACTTTTTGTATCTAAGAACGCTAGACAGCACTTCAGTCTAGTGGTTAGAAGTTATTTTAAACCAAAAATCACTCCAATAAACACAAAAATGCAAAAACATGGCACTTACATAGTCTTTGAAAAAGACAGTAGCTTACAGTATGAGAGCTGAAATAAGAAGGCAGATTATAGCCTTGTTTGACCTCACCTGGGAATATGTGTGTGGGGCCACTCAAAGGTTTCAGCCCTCTGCACCTATGTGTAGAATTGACAAATAATGAGGATTGACCCTATGTTTGTATTTGGGTGGGTGTATACGTAGGTAGATAGGAAGGATATGAGTTTGTGCTTATGAAATCAAAGAATGGGGAAGAATGTCTCCCTTCAGGAAAGGTCAGGGTCTTTTTCTAAAAGGACTAACCTAATTATATCATGCCTATACTAGATAATATTCCTTTTGATGAATTTGAAAGGTCTTAATTACATCTATAGAATACCTATACCTTGTTAATACAAAGTAACATAATTATGAGAGTGACATCTCATTTCCTTTGTCATGGTCTATATTGATTAGAATCTGCCCACGATCAACTGCAGAAAATAATATTGGAAACAATGCCAAGAGCTGGAGATGATGAGTAGCATCTTAGAATTCTATATACTATTTGGGGGAATATTTGATTCCTTAAAAAATGTTCAGGATGTAATTTAGGAAGATTCAAAGCAGTTTATAGGGTATTAAAATAGAATAAATGTTAAAGGGTAGTATAAAAATAAATATAACTGATTTTCTGTGAATCATTTGAATAAAAGTCATTTTTGTTTTCTATTCCTAATTTATTTATGCATTCTTTATTTTCTATGGTAAGCAAGTGATGCTTTTTTAAAAAGAAAATGTGTATCTTGGTTAAGAGCATGGGTGCTAGAAGAAACTTTCTGAGTTTTAATCCCAGATCTGCAATTTATAAGCTCTATGACCAGGGTAACTATCTACATTGAAACTCTATTTCTGTTTGTTATAAATCAGACTCCATTTCTGCTGATTGCTGTTCACTATCAAGACTTACTTTGCCCGATTCCCCCTTTGCCCTGTGTCTGGAAATCTCAAAATAAGCCTGAATGCTTCCTCCTTTTTTCTCTGTTGGGTGGTTCAAACCATGTTCAGGAAATCTCATCTCAACTCCCACCCCCTAACCACCACAAAAGTCTAGCCAGTTTCTTTTTCCTGTTATCTCAAACCACTTCTGGGCCTACTTGGGAGTCTACCTTCTTCTTCCTGGAAACTTCTGTCATATGACTTATAAACATTTTCATAACATTTGTGTATGTATGGTGTCATCTCTCTTGACATCTGCACCAAATTTTAGGTGGGGAAGATCCATCCTGCCTTTTCAAGGTGATTATGTTATTTTATTTGTGAAATCAAGTTTAAAGTGGTATCAACACATTGTCTTATTGTAAGGAATAAATGCATTAATGTATATGAAAACATTGAAGACAGAACATATACATAGTAAATACCATATACATATTAGATGTAAATATTTACAAAAATTGTTAAGGAACTGATGATTTGATTTTCCTTACTCTGTAAGCCATCATTGTTGTACAATTGTTTTAAATAAAAATTTAGATAGCATGGTGTGCTACAGCAAAAATTTTAATAGGTTTTTAGGAAAAAACACCTGTTATATGCTAATTTATACAGCAAATTTTGTTTTGGGTAGTTTTGTAGTTAAATGAAAGGGACTATGTTTATTAGGATTTGAATTGTTTTGGTTATTTTCAGTCTCTAGTAAGATTTTGTAGTTACATGTTAAATGCCCATTTATCTTGAATTTGAGGTAACAGAATGTTTTTACAATCATTTTTCTTTTTTTTTTTTTAATTTTATTTTTTATAAACATATAATATCTTTTTATCCCCAGGGGTACAGGTCTGTGAATCGCCAGGTTTACACACTTCACAGCACTCACCATAGCACATACCCTCCCCAATGTCCATAATCCCACCCCCCCAACCCCCCTCCCCCCATTAACCCTCAGTTTGTTTTGTGAGATTAAGAGTCACTTATGGTTTGTCTCCCTCCCAATCCCATCTTGTTTCATTTACTCTTCTCCTACCCCCTTAACCCCCCATGTTGCATCTCCTCTCCCTCATATCAGGGAGATCATATGATAGTTGTCTTTCTCCGATTGACTTATTTCGCTAAGCATGATACCCTCTAGTTCCATCCACGTCGTCGCAAATGGCAAGATTTCTTTTGATGGCTGCATAGTATTCCATTGTGTATATATACCACATCTTCTTTATCCATTCGTCTGTTGATGGACATCTAGGTTCTTTCCATAGTTTGGCTATTGTAGACATTGCTGCTATAAACGTTCGGGTGCACGTGCCCCTTCGGATCACTACGTTTGTATCTTTAGGGTAAATACCCAGCAGTGCAATTGTTGGGTCATAGGGTAGTTCTATTTTCAACATTTTGAGGAACCTCCATGCTGTTTTCCAGAGTGGTTGCACCAGCTTGCATTCCCACCAACAGTGTAGGAGGGTTCCCCTTTCTCCGCATCCTTGCCAGCATCTGTCATGTCCTGACTTGTTAATTTTAGCCATTCTGACTGGTGTGAGGTGATACCTCATTGTGGTTTTGATTTGTATTTCCCTGATGCTGAGTGATGTGGAGCACTTTTTCATGTGTCTGTTGGCCATCTGGATGTCTTCTTTGCAGAAATGTCTGATCATGTCCTCTGCCCATTTCTTGATTGGATTATTTGTTCTTTGGGTGTTGAGTTTGCTAAGTTCTTTATAGATTTTGGACACTAGCCCTTTATCCGATATGTCATTTGCAAATATCTTCTCCCATTCTGTCAGTTGTCTTTTGGTTTTGTTAACTGTTTCCTTTGCTGTGCAAAAGCTTTTGATCTTGATAAAATCCCAATAGTTCATTTTTGCCCTTGCTTCCCTTGCCTTTGGCGATGTTCCTAGGAAGATGTTGCTGCGGCTGAGGTCGAAGAGGTTGCTGCCTGTGTTCTCCTCAAGGATTTTGATGGATTCCTTTCTCACATTGAGGTCCTTCATCCATTTTGAGTCTATTTTCATGTGTGGTGTAAGGAAATGATCCAATTTCATTTTTCTGCATGTGGCTGTCCAATTTTCCCAACACCATTTGTTGAAGAGGCTGTCTTTTTTCCATTGGATATTCTTTCCTGCTGTGTCGAAGATTAGTTGACCAAAGAGTTGAGGGTGTATTTCTGGGCTCTCTAGTCTGTTCCATTGATCTATGTGTCTGTTTTTGTGCCAGTACCATGCTGTCTTGATGATGACAGCTTTGTAATAGAGCTTGAAGTCCGGAATTGTGATGCCACCAACTTTGGCTTTCTTTTTCAATATTGCTTTGGCTATTCGAGGTCTTTTCTGGTTCCATACAAATTTTAGGATTATTTGTTCCATTTCTTTGAAAAAAATGGAGGGTACTTTGATAGGAATTGCATTAAATGTGTAGATTGCTTTAGGTAGCATAGACATTTTCACAATATTTATTCTTCCAATCCAGGAGCATGGAACATTTTTCCATTTCTTTGTGTCTTCCTCAATTTCTTTCAGGAGTACTTTATAGTTTTCTGTGTATAGATTCTTAGTCTCTTTGGTTAGATTTATTCCTAGGTATCTTATAGTTTTGGGTGCAATTGTAAATGGGATGGATTCCTTAATTTCTCTTTCTTCTGTCTTGTTGTTGGTGTAGAGAAATGCAACTGATTTCTGGGCATTGATTTTATATCCTGACACTTTACTGAATTCCTGTACAAGTTCTAGCAGTTTTGGAGTGGAGTCTTTTGGGTTTTCAACATATAGTATCATATCATCTGCAAAGAGTGATAGTTTGACTTCTTCTTTGCCGATTTGGATGCCTTTAATTTCCTTTTGTTGTCTGATTGCTGAGGCTAGGACTTCTAGTACTATGTTGAATAGCAGTGGTGATAACGGACATCCCTGCCGTGTTCCCGACCTTAGCAGAAAAGCTTTCAGTTTTTCTCCATTGAGAATGATATTTGCGGTGGGTTTTTCATAGATGGCTTTGATAATATTGAGGTATGTGCCCTCTGTCCCTACACTTTGAAGAGTTTTGATCAGGAAGGGATGCTGTACTTTGTCAAATGCTTTTTCAGCATCTATGGAGAGTATCATATGGTTCTTGTTCTTTCTTTTATTAACGTGTTGTATCACATTGATTGATTTGCGGATGTTGAACCAACCTTGCAGCCCTGGAATAAATCCCACTTGGTCGTGGTGAATAATCCTTTTAATGTACTGTTGAATCCTATTGGCTAGTATTTTGGCGAGAATTTTTGCATCTGTGTTCATCAAGGATATTGGTCTGTAGTTCTCTTTTTTGATGGGATCCTTGTCTGGTTTTGGGATCAAGGTGATGCTGGCCTCATAAAATGAGTTTGGAAGTTTTCCTTCCATTTCTATTTTTGGAACAGTTTCAGGAGAATAGGAATTAGTTCTTCTTTAAATGTTTGGTAGAATTCCCCCGGGAAGCCATCTGGCCCCGGGCTTTTGTTTGTTTGGAGATCTTTGATGACTGTTTCAATCTCCTTACTGGTTATGGGTCTGTTCAGGCTTTCTATTTCTTCCTGGTTCAGTTGTGGTAGTTTATATGTCTCTAGGAATGCATCCATTTCTTCCAGATTGTCAAATTTGCTGGCGTAGAGTTGCTCATAGTATATTCTTATAATTGTCTGTATTTCTTTGGTGTTAGTTGTGATCTCTCCTCTTTCATTCATGATTTTATTTATTTGGGTCCTTTCTCTTTTCTTTTTGAGAAGTCTGGCCAGGGGTTTATCGATCTTATTAATTCTTTCAAAGAACCAGCTCCTAGTTTCATTGATTTGTTCTATTGTTTTTTTGGTTTCTATTTCATTGATTTCTGCTCTGATCTTTATGATTTCTCTTCTCCTGCTGGGTTTAGGGTTTCTTTCTTGTTCTTTCTCTAGCTCTTTTAGGTGTAGGGTTAGGTTGTATACCTGAGACCTTTCTTGTTTCTTGAGAAAGGCTTGTACCACTATATATTTTCCTCTCAGGACTGCCTTTGTTGTGTCCCACAGATTTTGAACCATTGTGTTTTCATTATCATTTGTTTCCATGAATTTTTTCAACTCTTCTTTAATTTCCTGGTTGACCCATTCATTCTTTAGAAGGATGCTGTTTAGTCTCCATGTATTTGGGTTCTTTCCAAATTTCCTCTTGTGATTGAGTTCTAGCTTCAGAACATTGTGGTCTGAAAATATGCAGGGAATGATTCCAATCTTTTGATAACGGTTGAGACCTGATTTAGGACCGAGAATATGATCTATTCTGGAGAATGTTCCATGTGCACTAGAGAAGAATGTGTATTCTGTTGCTTTGGGATGAAATGTTCTGAATATATCTGTGATGTCCATCTGGTCCAGTGTGTCATTTAAGGCCTTGATTTCCCTGTTGATCTTTTGCTTGGATGATCTGTCCATTTCAGTGAGGGGAGTGTTAAAGTCCCCTACGATTATTGTATTATTGTCGATGTGTTTCTTTGATTTTGTTATTAATTGGTTTAGATAGTTGGCTGCTCCCATGTTAGGGGCATAGATATTTAAAATTGTTAGATCTTCTTGTTGGACAGTTCCTTTGAGTATGATATAGTGTCCTTCCTCATCTCTTATTATAGTCTTTGGCTTAAAATCTAATTGATCTGATATAAGGATTGCCACTCCTGCTTTTTTCTGATGTCCATTAGCATGGTAAATTCTTTTCCACCCCCTCACTTTAAATCTGGAGGTGTCTTCAGGTTTAAGATGAGTTTCTTGTAGGCAACATATAGATGGGTTTTGTTTTTTTATCCATTCTGATACCCTGTGTCTTTTGATTGGGGCATTTAGCCCATTAACATTCAGGGTAAGTATTGAGAGATATGAATTTAGTGCCATTGTATTGCCTGTAAGGTGACTGTTATTGTATATTGTCTCTGTTTCTTTCTGATCTACTACTTTTAGGGTCTCTCTTTGCTTAGAGGACCCCTTTCAATATTTCCTGTAGAGTTGGTTTGGTATTTGCAAATTCTTTCAGTTTTTGTTTGTCCTGGAAGCTTTTAATCTCTCCTTCTATTTTCAATGATAGCCTAGCTGGATATAGTTTTCTTGGCTGCATGTTTTTCTCGTTTAGTACTCTGAATATATCATGCCAGCTCTTTCTGGCCTGCCAGGTCTCTGTGGATAAGTCTGCTGCCAATCTAATATTTTTACCATTGTATGTTACAGACTTCTTTTCCTGGGCTGCTTTCAGGATCTTCTCTTTGTCACTAAGACTTGTAAATTTTACTATTAGGTGACGGGGTATGGACCTATTCTTATTGATTTTGAGGGGGGTTCTCTGAACCTCCTGGATTTTGATGCTTGTTCCCTTTGCCATATTGGGGAAATTCTCTCCAATAATTCTCTCCAATATACCTTCTGCTCCCCTCTCTGTTTCCTCTTCTTCTGGAATCCCAATGATTCTAATGTTGTTTCGTCTTATGGTGTCACTTATCTCTCGAATTCTCCCCTCATGGTCCAGTAGCTGTTTGTCCCTCTTTTGCTCAGCTTCTTTATTCTCTGTCATTTGGTCTTCTATATCACTAATTCTTTCTTCTGCCTCATTTATCCTAGCAGTGAGAGCCTCCATTTTTGATTGCACCTCATTAATAGCTTTTTTGATTTCAACTTGGTTAGATTTTAGTTCTTTTATTTCTCCAGAAAGGGCTTTTATCTCTCCGGAGAGGGTTTCTCTAATATCTTCCATGCCTTTTTCGAGCCCAGCTAGAACCTTGAGAATCATCATTCTGAACTCTAGATCTGACATATTACCAATGTCTGTATTGATTAGGTCCCTAGCCTTTGGTACTGCCTCTTGTTCTTTTTTTTGTGGTGAATTTTTCCGCCTTGTCATTTTGTCCAGATAAGAGTATATGAAGGAGCAAGTGAAATACTAAAAGGGTGGCAACAACCCCAGGAAAATATGCTTTAGCCAAATCAGAAGAGATCCCAAATCGTGAGGGGGGAGAAAGGGGATAAAAAGAGGTTCAGAAAGAAAAAAAAAA